>NC_062220.1:129236920-129585575 GCF_902686445.1 Sciurus carolinensis
CATTAGTTTTTTCTTATTAGCTAAAACAATTATTAGGTCATTGCATATTGTGCTAATTAAAGTGAGTGACTCATTGCTGCTAATTAAACCATGTGTTATAGGCTAGAGAGAAGAACATTTTGCTCACTATGTTAAAAAAAAAAAAAAAAAAAAAAAAAAGTCCAACAGGAAATTCATGACTGAGAATTAAGACTCTAGGAATATAAGGGGTGCTTAAGTTGAAGTCTACATGAATGTGTGTTTGTTTTTGTTTTTGTCTTTTTGGTACCTGGGAGTGAACCCAGGGGCGCTTAACCACTGAGCCACATCCCCAGCCCTTTTTTTTATATTTTATTTAGAGATAGGGTCTTGCTGAGTTGCTGAGGCTGGCTTTGAAAGTGATCCTCCTGCCTCAGTCTTTTGAGCTGCTTGGATTACAGGCATGCCTCACCTGACTGGATGTGGAATTTTAATAAACAATATCTTGCTAAATTTGTGTATTAAGTTTTGGTACCTGAAAGATTACTGATATTGAGACTGAATGTTTTATCATATTTGTTGGGGTACCTACATAACAACGATACGGTTGATATTTAAACCTCTAAAAAATATTTAAACTTTTTAAATGGTAAGAAGAGAATTTTAGCCAAAGGAAAGCATGGGAAGAATAGTGTAGACCTATTATGGGTAAAGCTTTTTTTTTTTTTTGTACCAGGGATTGAATCCAGGGGTACTCTATCACTGAGCCACATCCCCAGCCTTTAATGTTTAATTTTGAGACTGGGTCTTGCTATTTGCTTAGGGCCTTGTTAAGTTGCAGAGGCTGACTTTGAACTTGACGTCCTTCAGCCTCCCTATCCGCTGGGATTATAGGCCACTGCACCCCACCCCGTAAAGCTTTTTAAAAAATAGTTTTCTCTTTTGCAGTACTGAGGGTTGATATCAGGGGTGCTGAACTATGGAGCTACTTCCCAAACCCTTTTTATTTTTTGAGATGGAGTCTCATGAGATGTCTGGGCTGGCTTTGGACTTGTGATCCTCCTGTCTCAGCCTCCTGAATTGTTGGTATTACAGGCGGGCTCTATGAACTCAGCCTTTTTTTTTTTTTTTTTTTTGCGGTACTGGGGATTGAACCCAGGGCCTCATGCTTACGAGGTAAACACTCTACCAACTGAGCTATATCCCCAGCCCCAGCTTTTTTTTTTTTTTAAATCTTTGTTACATTTGGCCTAAAGACTGATACTAACGAAATACAAAGATAAACTTTTAAGGTTTTGATTTTCCTTTCTTTTAACACTCTTCTTTGAATATATCTGAATATCTGAATGACTGCTTAATTTCTTAAGATTTTGCTGCTTTTTTTTTTTTTTTTTTTCCCCCCAGTGCTAAAGATTGGATCTGGGTCTTGGTGTATGCTGAGCAAGCACTCTTCCACTGAGCTACATACCCAACCCATCAGTTTTTTTTTTTTTTTTTTTTTTTTTTTTTAAAGAAAAGCTTAGAGGGTTGGGGTTGTAGCCTAGTGGTGGAGGGGCATGCTTAGGATACATAAGGCTTTAGATTTTATCCCCAGCACACATGCACACTCACACACACCAAGCTTAGAAATTTAGTATGTCAGGTACAACAAAAACTCTATTTTTTTCTTTCTTTCTTTCTTTTTTTTTTTGAGGTGCATGGGTGGCCTGTAGTAATTTACAATCTCTCTCTCTCTCTTTTTTTTTTTAATATTACAAAATCTTAGTGAATATTCTGTTTGATTTTTGGGGAGTTTCTTTTGAGAAAGCTTAGCATTTTATTATTATTAATGGATTGCTCATGCTCATCTTCTGAAATTCTTCATTCACTTTATTATGTTTTTTCAAGTGTATAATTCTGTGGCTAGTAAGTACATTTGTATTGTTTTGCAACTCTTGCCACCGTCCATTTTCAGAACTTTTTCATCCTTTTCTGCTAAAACTGTATTCATTAAACTCTAATTGACTGTTCTCCCCTCCCACCAGCCCCTGGCAACCACCATTCACATTTTCTATAAACCTCCCTACTGTAAGTACGTCTGTATAAGTGGAAACAGAGTATCTGTCTTTTTGTGACTGGCTTATTTCCCTTAACTGAAAGTCTTCAAGGTTTATCTGTTGTGACATGGATCAGAATTACCTTCCTTTTAAAGACTGAATAGTACCCATTAAATATATGTACCACATTATGTTTATTCATCCACTGATAGATAGTTGAAAATATTTAGCTGTGGGGAATAATGATGTTATGAACATAAGTGTACAAACATCTATTCAAGTTCCTGCTTTTGTTTATTTTGGGTATATACCCAGAAATGGAATTGCTGAATCATGGTTATTCTGTGCTTAATTTTTTGAGAAATCTCCATGTCATTTCCATAGTGGCTGTATTTTGCATTTGTACCAGCAGTATACTAAGGTTGTGTTTTCTCCATTTCCTGCCCAATACTTAAAAATTTTTTAAGTTTCTTTTTTTAATGTATTCTTTTAGTTGTAGATGGACATAGTACCTTTGTTTATGTGGTACTAAGGATCGAACCCAATGACGCACACATGAAAGGCCAGTACTCTACCACTGAGCCACTGGCCCAGCCCTAAAAGGAAATTTTTTAAAAGTAGCAATCTTAATGGATGTGAAGTAGTATCCCATTGTGGTTTTGATTTACATGACTCTAATGACTAGTGATGTTGAACATCTTTTTTGATACATAGTGACCTTTTGTATATCTTTGGAATAATGTCTTTTCAAGTCTGCTAGTTTCCAGGCTACCATAACAAAATAGGCTGGGTGGCTTAAACAACAACTTCATTTTCTCTTAGTTCTGGAGGTTGAAAAACCCAAGATCAGTGTTCTGACAATGTTCAGTGTTGGGTGAGGGCTCTCCTCTTAGAGAGTGAGCTCTCTGTGTCTCTGACAAACTCAGTAATCTTTTGAATCTTGACTTAACTAAATGATCTTATTTCATCTTCATTGCAGTTGTAAAGATCTTACCTTCAAATATCTTGTCATGTTAGGGATTAGGACTTCAACATCTGAGATTTGAGGGGACACAAATCCATAACAAAGTATTTTGCCCATTTTTGAGTTGTATTTGTTGTTGAGTTGTAGACATTTTAAAATATATTCTGGATATGAATCCTTTATCAGATACATGTTTTGTACATACAAAGTTGCCTTTGTGTTCTGTTATAGTGCTCTTTGAGACACAAAAGATTTTCATTTTGATGTAGTATAGTTTATTTTTCTTTGTCTTTTAGTCACTTTAATAGCCATGTCATCTGACAAATCAACTGTTGCAGTATCATGGTGCTTATGTTCAAGTAACCCTTATCCATAGCTTAACATTACATCACAAAGCCTATCATTTACCTCTCTGTCTTGTCACATAGGAATTATATCAGCTCATATTATGACAGGAAGGATAAATACAATATAAGAAGATATTTTGAGAGAGGAAACCACATTGACATAACTTGTTACAGTATTTTATGTTTATTACAGTATTTTGTCTGGTTGCATTACTCAAGAAATCATTGCTAAATGCAATGTCATGAAGTTTTTCCCCCTGTTTCTTCATAAGAGTTATAATTTTAGCTCTTATGCTTATGTCTTTATCATTTTGATTTAATTTTTGTATTCAGTGTAAAAGAAGGGTCCAACTTTATTCTTTTGTTTAGGCACATACAATTTTCCCAGACTATTGAAAAGATTGTCCTTTCCTTACTAAATTGTCTTGGTATCTTTGTTAAAAATAACTTGATCATATAGTAGTCATTTTTGTCCATGGATAGGATGTTCCAAAGTCTGTAGGTGCCTGGAACTGTGGATAGTACTATGATAATTCCTATGATAATTTATAAAATAGCCAAAGTAAGAGATTAGCGATAATAAAAAAAGAATAATAATAATAAAATGAAATAATAACAATACACTGTAATAAAAGTTATGTAAATTTGGTTTCCTCTCTCAAAATATCTTCTTGTATTGTACTGATCCTTCCTGTCATGATGTGAGATGAGGCAATACCTGTGATGAGATGAAATGAGGTGAATGATGAATGACAGTTTTGTGAGTATTAGGCTATGAATAAGGGTTACTTGAACACAAGCACTGTGATACTGCAGTAGTTGATTTGATAGTTGACGTGGGTGTTAAGTAACTAAAGGGCAGATAGTGTACAAAGGCATGATTCATGTCCTGGGACAGAATATTTCATTATGATACTCAGAATAGCATGCAATTTAAAACTTATGAATTGTTTCTGGAATTTTAATGCTAATATTTAAAATTTTCATACTGTGGTTGACCTTGGGTAAATGAAATTACAGAAAGTGAAACTGGGCGGGGGGACTACTGTATATTTCTGGATTCTATATTTCATTCCATTAGTTTATGTATCTACACTAGCTTTCACATTGGCTTTTTTTTTTTTTTTTTGGTTTGGTTTGGTTTTACTTTTTTGTGGTGCTGGGGAGGGAACCTAGAGTCCTTGCTCATGCTTGGCAGCTGTTCTACCTCAATACTGCTTGAATGAGTGTAGTTTTGTAGTATATTTTGAAGTCAAGAGTTCTGTAACATTGTTCTTGATCTTCAAGGTTGTTTTGGAGATAGAGGGTCCTTTGAAATTCTATGTAAATTTTAGGATTAAATTGTCTATTTCTGCAAAAAAAGATTGAAAATTTAAAACATATTGTTTTAGTTTTGGATGAACCTTTAGATTTATTTATTTATATGTGGTGCTGACAATAGAATCCAGGGCCTCACACATGCTAGGCAAGCGCTGACCCACAACCCCGCCCACGATTGAAATTTTGGTAGGGATTGTATTGAATCTGTAGATCACTTTGGGTAGTATTGACATTTTCACATGATTATCTTTCCATTTATTTGTATATTCAATTTTGGGCAGCATTTCATAGTTATAAATGTATCAGTCTGGTTTCTTAAGTTTATACCTGAGTGTTTATTCTTTTTGATGCTATTGTACATGGAATTGTTTTCTTAATTTCCTGTGTGTGTGTGTGTGTGTGTGTGTGTGTATGTGTGTGTTGCTGCATCCACAGCTCCCCCTTTTATAGTTTGGATCATGAATAGAATTGCTAGATTTTGACTTGATTATCCATATTGATGTTTATCATTGATTTGGTTGTCTTAGGTAATAGCCTAAACATTTTTTCCCTTTTCCTTTTTTTGTCCCGCTAGGAATCAAGCCCAGAGTTTGTGCATGTTATACTACAGCTACATCCCCAACCCCCTCTTTAGTTTGTTGGTTGTTTTTGGAAGCTGATGTTAAACTTTGTGTCTCCTCTGTTCTATCTAGATACAGAGGTTTCAGGTGTCGTAAACCTTGATAATTGCAAATATACTTCAAAGGGTAAGTTCTGCTTTTAAGAAAAGGAACAAAAGAGTAAGAATGTAAAAATACTACTTTTTTGTTTTTAAGAAAATAAGCTTTTATTATATTCAGAGTTATGCAGTTATCACCACTAATTTTAGAACCCCCCCCCCCCCCCCCCCCAAATGCCCCATGCTTGTTATTCCGGTTACCATCTTTCTATCCCTGGTAACTACTAATTGAGTGTTTGTTTCTATGGATTTTGTTTTTATGAATTTATCTGTTTTGGATAGTTTATGTAAATGGAATTATACAGTATGTGACCTTTTCTGTCTGACTTTTCATTTAGCAGTGTTGTAAGGTTCATTCATGTCAAAGTGTTTTGTTAGTACTTCATTGCTTTTAAGGTTTGTTTAATATTCCATTTTATGAATATACCACATTCATTCATTGGCTATTTCTACATTTTCACTATTATGAATATTGTTGCTATGAACATGTTTACATGTGTGAACACATGTTGGTTGTTTTGGTTATACCTGGGGTTGAAATTGCTGAGTCATATGGTAATTGTATGTTTAATTTTTTGAAGAGCTATCACATGCTTTTCCATAATGGAGCTATGCATTTCAGATTCCTACCAGCAGTGTTGGGTTCCAGTTTCTCTGCATCCTTGACTACATTTTTTTTTTTAATTAACATTTTTTGGTAGTACTTGGGATTGAATCCTAGGTAAATAAATGCTCTACCAGTGAACTGTACCCACAGCCCTATTTGTCTTTTTTAATCTAGTCATCCTAGTGGTTTTAAAATAGTACCCCATTTTGGTTTGAGTTATAATTCCTTAATGACTAATCATGTTGAGCATTTTTCCAAGTGCTTATGGCCATTTTTGTATCTTCTTCAGAAATATGTCTATTCAGATCAGTAGCTCATATTTTAATTGAGAACTTTGAAACATTGTTGAGTTATAGGAGTTATTTATTACAGACAAAAATGCTTGCTAGAAGCTGAGGCAGAAGGATCACAATTTCAAAGCCAACCTCAGCAACTTAGCCAGGCCCTGTCTCCAAAAATAAACAAAAAAAATGTGGGGGGTTGGTGGTGATGATGGTGGTGCTGGGGATGTAGCTCACTTGGTTAAGTGCTCCTGGGTTTAATCCCCAGTACCAAAACAAAAACAAAAACAAAAAGCTTTATCCTTGGGTGGACTTTTTCCTGTCTTGATTATGACCTTTGGAGCACAAAAACACTTAATTTTAATGAAATCCCATGTATCTATTTTTTCTTCAGTCTTGTCTTTCTGGTTTCTTGTCTTAGAAATAATTGCTGAATCCAAGGTCATAAAGATTTACTCCTGTTTTATTATAATAGTGGAAATGTTTTTGTTCATATATTGCTCTTATGTAATGGTTTTTCATTTTTGTTTATTTTTGTATATACTCTGAGGTAGAGTTCCATTTTCATTCCTTTGTGGATATTTACAAGTCATACCATTATTTGTTGAAAAAAAAATGATGATTCTTAATTGAACTGTCTTGGCATTCTTGTAAAAAATCAATTGACCTTATATGTAAGAGTTTATTTCTAGACTTTCAATTCTATTCCATTGATCTATGTCTGTTTTTACATGAATATCACATTGTCTTGATTTGCTATGTCTTTGTAATAAGTTTTGAAATTGGAAAGTGTGAATTATTTAACTTTTTTTTTTGAGTGCTTAATAAGTATCATTTTATTTTATTTTTTAAAAGATGGTGGTCTCTACTTGTTTCCCAGGCTGTCCTTGAACTCAGGATCCTTCTACCTTAGTCTCCTGAGTATCTGGGATTACAGATGTGCATTACCATGCTTGGCCAAGAATATTTAAAACATTTTTTTCCCCTTTTTTTCTTTTTTGGGTGGTGGTGGGAATTGAATGTAGGGCCCTGTGTATGCCAGGCAAGTGTTTGCTGTACCATTGAGCTACATTCTTAAACATACTTCATCCCAGTGTTAGTTAAGGGTTTTGCTGTGTTGCTCAAGCTGCCCTTGACCTTGAACTTTTGCTGTCCTCATGCCTTGGCCTCATGAGTAGCTGAGACAAGTGTATGCCACCATGCCCAACTACAGTTAGTGGTTTTTTAAAATTAGAAACTTTTTTTAATTGACAAGGTAATATCGCATATATTTATGGGTTGCCATTGTGATGTTTTAATGTATATACACACTGTGTTATGTTCAGTAGGGTAAATTTATCTATCTGATTAAACATATGTCATTTCTTTGTGGTAAAAATGTTCAAAATCCTTTCTTTTAGCATTTTTGAAATGCTCAGTGTAATAGTTTCCTGTAGTCACGCTACTGAGCAATACGACCTATTTCTGTTGTGTTACTGTATTGTGGTGCTTGTTGACCAACTTTTCCTCATCCCCCTCTCCCAACCTCTAGTAACTGCTGTTCTTTTCTACTCAGAACTTTAGGGGATCTTTTTCTAGATTCCCTATATAAATGAGATGATGACGTATGTGTCTTTTTGTGCCTGACCTTTTTCACTTAACATCACAGCCATTATGGAAAACAGTATAGGGATTCCTCAAAAAATGAATAGAGCTACTACATGATCCAGCAATCCTGCTATGGGTTACATATCCAAAAGGAATGAAAGCAAATAGAAAGGATATCTGCAATCTTAGATTCCTTGCAGCATTATTCGTAATAGCCAAGAAATGGAATCTGCTTAAGTATCTTTCAGCTGATGACTGGATAGAGAAAATGTGATGTGTAAATACATATAGAATACATAAAAAGGATGAAATCCTGTCATTACTGCATTATAATTATAATGGTGGGATTTGTTGTTACATATTCACTTATGCACATGATATATGGCTAATATCATTCCCAGTGTTCTTTTGTCTTTTTCAAGTTTTTTTTCTCTCTTATGAAACACAGGCAATTTTTTAATGGATGTACTTCTTTTTAGATTATTGTCTTATGGATAGGTTAGAAGAGTGTGCATTTGTTATTTATTTCTCCAGATGCCATTTCTAAAGGTATTCTAATGCTTAAAGGGAAAGTTTATATTTTGACTGAAATGCTTCTACTATAGTTGGGCAAATAGTTGAGTAGCGGGAGTAGTGTGTGAAGGATATGGAGAGCCAAATTACTCTGGTGGGAGAAGCACTGGGTTCCATACACATTGCCTTTTAATTTAAGTTAAATCAAATTCACTGAATTTGTTTATTAGTATTTAATTTCCTGATAATATTTTGAAGTTTGGCTTGTGTCTGCATATTTTTACTTTTTCAAGTGAACTTTTTATTTAAAGTGAGCTTTATTAAGGTAAATTTGTATGTTATAAAATTCATCTAGCCTTTTTTTTTTTTTTTTAGATTTTGTAGTTATAGATGGTCAAACTGCCTTTATTTATTTTTTTATACAGTGCTAAGGATCGAACTCAGTGCCTCGTGTGCTAGGCAAGCACTCTGCCACTGAGTGTTAGCCCCAACTCCTCACCTAGCTGTTTTTGAGAGATGTATGAACTTAGGAAATCACTGCCCATTCAAAATATGGAATATTCCCATCACTACTAACAGGGTTCCATGTGTCCATTTGCCATCATTTCTCCCTCCTGCCCCAGTGAATTACTGATCTGATCTCCCTGTCACTGTAGGTTTTTTTTTTTTTTTTTTTTGCCTCTTACAGAATTTAATAGAAACATTTATTTCCAGATCTTTTATGAGGATTTCTGAGTTTGTGATTATATTGTTTGTTATTAAGAACATAAACAAAATAATTACTGGTTTAAATCTTGAATTTCCTCAGCTAAGAGTTGTTTCTGAATGGTGACTTGGTAACTTCACTATTAAATAAAAATTTTTGTGTTAAATTCTGCAGTGGAAATACTAACATAGAAAAGTTAACAGTGAATCTCTGAAATTAGATACAGGCCAGTGGAAGGAAGAGAGCAGTAACTAATCTGCTCCTATCCATTTCCATACTTGGCTCTTAAAAGTTAGTTTCATGGTCATCTTAACCATTAAATACATTTTTTGGCTTATATTTTCCTGTACATATGGATATTACTTTGAACATAGGACACCATTCAAAGTGGCTCTTAAAAGTTAGTTTAATGGTCATCGTAACCATTAAATACATTTTTTGGCTTATATTTTCCTGTACATATGGATATTACTTTGAAAACAGGACACCATTCAAAGTGATATTGTATTAAGTTTTGACCAAAACTGTTTTTAAAACATAATGCATTATTCCCAATAAAAATAAACAGAGGGATGTTTATTTTTATTTTCTTTTTTTCCCAGAAAGCGACTGAGGCAGTGGAGGTGAGAGGAGTATGCCCAATCTGATTTCTGGCCCCATCTTTGAAAATATCTTTATTGAGATGCAATTCACAAATCATACGTCATCCATTCAAAATGTAAAATTGAATGGTTTTTAGTTTGTCCGCAGAATGGTGAAGCAATTACCACGACTTTAGAATTTTTATTATCCCAAAATGAAACTCTATAGCTGTTACTAGTGATTCTCCCTTTCCTTCCAGGTATTCTTCCCTTTCTTGGCTTCAAGCAACTACTTACCTACTTTCAGTTTCTATGTATTTGCCCATTCAGGACATTTAAAAAATACTCCTGTCTGACTCCAGTTTTATAGCCTTTGACCAACTTCTCCCATCTGCCTGTCCTTCCTAATCAC
This sequence comes from Sciurus carolinensis, assembly GCF_902686445.1. Lineage (NCBI taxonomy): Eukaryota > Metazoa > Chordata > Mammalia > Rodentia > Sciuridae > Sciurus > Sciurus carolinensis. The sequence continues at coordinate 129,246,951 of NC_062220.1, forward strand.
CTAAGCTTTTGGTAATCACAATTCTACTTGCTGCTTGTCTGATAACTTTAAAATTTCACATGAGTGAGATTGTGTGGTAGTTTTCTCAGTGTTTATTAGCTTATTTCATTCAACATAAGATCCTCTAGGTTTATCCATGTTTCAGATGACAGGAATATGTTCTTTTTCTTCTTTCTTTTTTTAAAAATTTGTACCAGGGATTAAACCGAGGGGCACTTTACCACTGGGCTACATCCCCAGCCCTTCTTTATTTTGAGACAGGGTCTCACTAAAGTTACTTAGAGCCTTAGCTGAGTTGCTAAGCCTGGCCTCAAACTTGGGATGCTCCTGAATAACTGGGATTACAGGTGTAAACCACTGCGCCTAGTTGAGTAATTTGTTCTTTTCTCTTTCTTTTCTTTTTCTTTTACGTTAACACACTATTCTGTTGTATATATACACACTACATTTACTCTATTGATTCAACTGTTGATGGACACTTCTAGACCTTTTAAAGACACCTAATTTTATACATTTATCAAATTTACTTGGTCAGACCTCTTGACAGCCAATTCTTTGCTCTTCTTTGCAAGTACCTCAATCTTGCCTTCTATTCAAAAATCTGTAATGATTATTCTAAAAACAAAACAAATTCCAAAATACCTCAGAGGTAGGTTGGGCAGAATTGGAAGGATTGGTTGTAAATCTGAGTACTCGAATAATTTATTTCAGTTTATTGAATTGTAGGTTTTGGGATTTGAACCAAGAAGTTCTCTGTTTTCTAAGCATGTCTTGTACTTATTTACAACAGTGGAATGTAATATACATAAAATGTAGTATTCTTAAAGTAAAGCCTTTGTGTAACATTATACATGTGTTTGGCCCATGTAATTATATACATATTAAGATACAGAATGTTTCTTTTTCTAGATTTCCTCCCACTCTTTTTCAATCAATACATATTCTCAAGACATAATCACAATTGTGTCTTCTATCACAATAATACCTTTGGTTCTTGTTTTTCATTTTATAGAAGTCCTTTTCAGAATATTCCTTTTTTTTTTTTTTTTTTTTTTGGTAGTAAATAGGGGCATACCTAACCTATTAGTAAAGTTACAATCAGAGGGAGGAATGGCAGTTATGATTCATATGATGAATAAGGTAAGAGATCCTAACATATATTGCATTCCTCATGGTCAGAGTATATTTTACTGGAACTAGAATATAAAGGTTTTTTATCATTTGAATTTTCTTTATCATAAGGAAAATAATGAAGAAAGTAGTGTGATGTAGTGAATCCAGTATGTTCATGTACCTATCTAAACTAATATTGATTTTCTGTTATATTTGTTTCAGGTTAAAAAAACTTTTTGCTAGGATCCAATTTGAAATTTAGTATATGATCTAGAAATAATACAAGAACTCCCAGTGCTCTTCACTAGTTGATTACGTTTTGTTTCATATGCACTTCTCTCTCCATTTTTGCTCCATGAATCATTTGAGAGTTGGAGACACTGTGCCCCTTTGTCTCTAAGTATTTGAGTTTGTATTTACTAGGAATAAAGACATTCTCTTATATAACCACAAGCAATTCTTTGAGTTTTTAGAGTTTAGCTTTAATGTTCTTAGGTAGACCTCAGAGTTGGCAAAATATTTCACATAGGACCTCAGATCGATATGCCGTCAGAATTTTTAGTATGTTTAGTATTTGTATTAAAGTACTTGTCAGGGTGGTACCCTGTCTGGATATTTAAGAGCCCACTTTTTCTCTTATACGTATAACTTCTGATATTCTCCCTTGTCACATTTACATTTTAATATAAAACTGATAATAATGATCTATTACCCTTAGTGTCTAAGTTTTAGTATTTTGTTATAGATTATAATATTTGGAGAATTTGAGAAGATCCTATCATTGTTTTAGGGGAAAACTGGGGCATACAGGTAAATCTTGTCAAATCCCGGGGAGGTGTCTGTTTTCTGGTATTTTAGAATCTAGAAGCATACTAACTTTATGATCTTGGTCAAGTTACTTGATCCCTTGGAAACTTGGAGCCCCCACTGTGACATGGGGATAAGTGGCACCTACCTCAACAACCCTATGAGGATTAAATGAGATAATGTGTGTAAAATATATAACCTAGTGATTAGTACATAATTTAATAAATACTAGCTTTAAAGTTAAAGCATAATGATATTTGAAGTTTTGGAGTTTAGTTTTGCTTAACGAAGTAATCTTTGCCCATTTAGAGTAGTTTTATTAAGCATTTATTATGTTATAGTATTTACATAGTTTTTTGTGCATTTCTATGTATATTTTAACTGTAGTTCTCATGTAAACTTAGCAGTTGTTCCCTCTGCAATAAACACTTTTTAAAAGGCTTTTTAAATTTAATTGTTGATTCTACAATAATCCCTTGAGTCTGTTAGGGGAGATGATTATATTTGTTTTGAGAGCTCAAAACATATACCTAGAGAGTTTATAGTTTAGTCACTGATCCACAACAGGGTATTAATGGCAATAGCTAATGTATGTGGATATTAGCTCACCTAATCTTTACAACATTATGAGATACTGTTTCCATTGGAATCATGAGAAAGAAAAAGTGACTTCTCAAGATTGCAGAACTAATAAGTGCCTGAATTGGGTTTTGAGGCAGGCAGGCTGACTCTAAAGCTGTGCAAGAATGTATTACAAGCCAACATTATTTAAAATGCTGGTGTATGTTTTAATTTTTGAACACTAGAATTCCTCTGGGAGACTTTAAAATAGCAGGAAGTGAAGTGATAATGCAGAGTAAAAGAGGAAATCATATTCCTTCACAAGGCCAAAGATGTGAAGAATAGAAGTAATAAAATTCCACAAATTATGGAGAATAAAATAAAGAAAAATGGGAGATCTAGCCTTAAATCCTGACTTTTGTGAAATAATTTGCATTTCTGATGAGGTTTACCATCTTCTAGAATAATTTTTTAATCCCCCCCCCTTTTTTTTTTTCAGAAGAAAATTTCAAAAGATATAGGTCAAACCATCTATGCATTCTAAAATCCTTTAGCTAGGTGGTATCTTTCTTTTCTGTAAGTCTATATTTGTAATGTAGACCAAGATTAGATTAGATAAAAATAAAAATAACCCCTTAACCTGTGTACTATTTTTACAGTACCAACCCTAATCCAGTAATTAATTTTTGGGAAAATTCAAATTATTTGGACACGTTTGGGAACTTTTAGGTAGTCGCAGTCTCATTAATATGCTGATCAGATGGACCAAATTGTCTTCTCCAGTCAGCTTTTTGCTTCCTTGCTCTTATATTTGCTCTATTGTGCTGGTGCCCATAACAACATAAACTTACAGCCCAGTAATGCAGGGCAAATAGTCTTCCTTCCTGACCTGGAGCTTTTTCCTGTACTAGATGCCAGCTCAGGATGGTAAGCCTCAAAGTTCAATGGAAATCTAATTTCCTGACTTTCTCCCACTAGATTCGATTGTCTTAACTGTTGAAATAAAGAGGCTCTGTGAAGAGTAGCTAGAAAGTGATTGTCTTGTGGAGTTTTTTCCCCCACTGTATACAAAAAAATCTTGTCAATTGTGACCAAGATTTACAGAGGAAAATAATTTATATAAGTATAATTGGTCAACATCAGGCTGTATTTATCCATGTTGTTGGTAACCACTTTGGGCCTTTCAGTGGAGAATTGATATTACCCATGCTTCCATCCTGTGGGCTCTTCAAAAGCTGAGCTAATTCTCAGGGCTCTGAGTATCAGAAAAATAACTGAGAGCTCATCTTTTCTAGTACTGGTATCTATAGCAGGGTTCAAAAATATTAAAAAGACCTTAGTCCATATCCCCCACCCCTTTTGGTTTTTTTGGGTACTGGGGATTGAACCCAGAGATGCTTAACCACTGAACCACATCGCCAGCCCTTTTTTTAAACTTATTTTTTATTTTATTAGAGACAGGGTCTTGTTGAGTTGCTTAGGGCCTCACTAAGTTGCTGAGGCTGGCTTTGAACTTGTGATCCTCCTGTCTCAGCTGCCTGAGTCACTGGGATTATAGGCCTGTGCTTCCACGCCCAGGCCCCACATTGTTCATTGGTGCATTGTAGTTGTACATATTGATGGGATTTATTGTTAGGTATTTGTACATGCACACAGTTGTAGCAATAAAATTTGGCTAATATCACTTCCCAGCACTTACCCCTTCCTCCCCACCTCTTACCCCTTGGTCCCTTTTCTCTACCAATCTCCCTTTTTTAATTTTATCTTTGTTTCCCTTTTTCCACTCAAGCTTGTGCATGTAAGAGAAAACATAAGATCCTTGACCTGATCCTTAACATGATGGTCTCTAGGTCCATCCATTTCTCTGCAAATGACATGGTGTTTCTATGCCTAGACTTTTGAGGAGCCTCCATACTGATTTCTATAGTGGTGTTACTAGTCTACAGTTCCACCAATAGTGTAAAAGTGCTCTTTTTTTGTGTTCTTGATGACTGCCATTCTGACTGGTATGAGATGAAATTTCAGAGTAGTTTCGATTTGCATTTCCCTGATTGATAATGATATTGAATATTTTTTCATGTATTTGTTGGCCATTTGTATTCTTTTGAAAGGCATATGTTTAATTCATTTGCCTATTTATTAAGTGGGTTATTTGATTTTTTTTTTTTTTTTTTTTTTTTTTTTTTTTTTTTTTTTTTTTTTTGGTGTGTGTGTGTGTGTGTGTGTGTGAGATTTGGTGTAAAGTTTTTTGAGCTCTATGTATTTTGGGTACCGATCCTTTATCAGAAGAGTAGCTAGCAAAGATTTCTCTCCCATTGTGTGGGTTCTCTCTTCACATTTCCTTATTGTTGCCTTTGCTGGGCAGAAGCTTGTTTATTTGATACCCTCCCACTTATTAACTCTTGGCATTTTTTCCTGAATTTAGGGCTAAGGGTTTTCTTGAGAAAATCATTGCCTGTGCCTAAAGCTGAAGTGTTGATGCTATGTTTTCTTCCTGGACTTACATAGTTTCTGGTCGAATTCCACAGTCTTTGATCCATTTTGAGTTTTCTTTTTTTTAATCTTGATATTAGATTAAGCTTTTGTTTTATCTTGTCTTTCTTCTGTCATCTTTCTAGTCATTTTTACTAATGTTTTAGCTTTATCTTGTACTTCATTTGGATTTACAATTTTAAGATCCTTATCAATGCTGACTCATATTTTTTTGGAGAAAGTTGACCTTTTTTTCCTTAAACCCTTTTTTTGGGGTTGGTGTTGGGAATTGAACCCAGGGTCTTCTGCAAATGAGGCAAGCACTGTACCACTAAGCTGTGTCCCCTGCTCCTGGCACTTTAAATGACTGTGAGTATCATTTGAGTGCCTACTGAGTAACAAGACATCCACTATCTTTGATCACAGTTCTGAGACTTAGAAGCTCTTTGTCTTTGAGAATCCTTTTTGTGCTTGTTTACTTTTTTCTTTCAAAAAACTTTTAAAATGTGTTTTATAAAAAGCTAATTGTAGAATATAAAATAGGTGAATAATATTACATATAATTCTTGGTGTTAAGTAGATATCAAAATGCATTTCATAAGTATATAAGAAAGATTTAAAATCATTGAATGACAATAAATTCTTGGGAATCTGTTTTTTAATTCTTAATTTGGCATCATTTTCTGCTGGATAGATGGTTCAAGAGGAGTAAGACCTTTCTGAAATTAGTCTCTGACAGGGAATATACATGTACTTCTAGTTATATTTAAGGAGAATAAAATATTTACTGACTTGTGAACCCAAAGATGTTTTGCCTGACTTTGCCACTGTTTTAGTACCTATAGGTTTAGTTAGTGAAGGTTTTAGCCCTTTGAAGAAATTTTACCTGAAGTCGTGGAGAGAGAAGTATGTTCAGCACGGTGAGCTTATCAGAGAAGTAAGGCATTTATCTTCATATACTTATTTATTTAATCTTCATATACTTATCTCCTCTGCCACGAGAACTTCTTGTTTCAGGGAAAGAGTAACTTTTTGCTTTTTTCTGACTTTCATATGTTAATTTTGTGATGTTTTATTCTACGCCATGTATCCTCACTTGAGGTCATGTTTCTGATTACTGTGGGAGAAAAAGTCAGACTTTGAGTTTATTGTCTTTTCTTCCTATTCCATAAGGGGAAATGGGATGCATAGGGAGATAGTGAGCTAAGTTGGAGGAAGATGGTATTTATGATCTTACAAAACAATCTTAGGACATCTGTGGCTTCTGGCATGCAGAGGCAGCATGACTTTTGGAAATGAGGCACTATATTCTTATTTCTGTGGTATATTAAAGTTTTGGGAACTTGCTTTGTTGCCTTAAAAGTCCGTTTGGTTATATTCCTCTTCCAACCAACCCTGTTCTTTTTTTTTTTTTTTTTTCCAGAATTGATTGAAGTCTTCAAATATCTTTCCCTTGCTCCAAAATGTATACCATCACAAATTTGTTATCATTCCCATACATTTATTTCTTTTCCCAAGTTGTCTTTTTTAAGAACACTTTTTATAGTGAACTGTAATACACAAAGTGCATGAATACACAAAATGCAGATGTATAGTGTATTGCATGATTCTGAAGTGCATACTAATGTTACCATCACCCAGACCAAGAAATAAAGCATTGCCAAGCACCCAGAAGACTGCCTTATCTCTATTCTTTGTTACTTATCTCACTTATTCTTTTAGAAGTAACTATTGTCTTAAGTATTTTTTTTTTGTAATCACTAGCTTTTATTTGTATTGTCCCCTTTGTATCCATCCCTCACAAATAGGAGTTTTTCCTGTTTTTGAGTAGAATCATACTGATATATTCTATTTTCTTTTGCATGTTTCTATGGAGTGTTGTATATTGCCCTAGTTTGTTCATTTTGATTGATACATTGTACAGAATATACTACAAAGTATTCATTTTACTGTTGCCAACATTAGGAAACATTACTGTTTCCAACATTAGGATGTTTCCAGATTTGCTGCTATAAATATTCTTGTTAATTCTCGGTTCTCTAGGAGCAGAATTGCCAGAGTGCAGTATTTCTGTATCTTCAGTGTTGGTTCCCAAAGTGGTTTGTCACATTTCCAGTGGTACTATGTTCTTGTTCCACATCATCATCAATACTTGATATCTTCAGTATTTAGAATTTTTGAAATCTGGGAAGATTTTAGTATTACCTTGTGATGAACTTGCCTGAGTAGGGTTTTTATCACTTTCCATGTCTCAAGAATTTGATTTTTGGTAAGAGCTTACTGGGAATTGAACCCAGGGGTGCTTAACCACTAACCCAGGTCCCCTGCCCTTTTTTCTTTTGAAACAGAGTCTTACTAAGTTGCTGAGGCTGGTTTTGAACTTATCTTTCTGCCTCAGCCTCCTGAGCTGCTGGGATTACAGACATATGTCTCTGTGCCAAGTAGATCTTTGTTTTTAAGAAAATATATTATTTTTAATATATTTAAAGATATGTATTCTAAAATATATTTTGAGCCAGGCGCAGTGGTGCATGCCTGTAATCCCAGTGGCTTGGGAGTCTGAGGCAGGAGGATCAACAATAGTGAAGTGTTATGCAACTCAGTGAGACCCTGCCTCTAAATAAAATACAAAATAAGGCTAGGGATGTGGCTCAGGCATTGAGCGCCTCTAATTTGAATCCTTCCCACCCCCCCCCCCAAAAAAAAAAGTGTATGTGTATGTGTGTGTGTGTGTATATATATATATATATATATATATATATATATATATATATACTTTTATATACTTTTATATATATATAAAGTATATATAAAGTATATATATACTTTAAAAAATATATATATAATTTTAAATTCAGCATCTTAAGTTGTCTTCAACAGGAGTGCTGATTTGAATTAGATTGAGCATCTTTAATCTGAAACTAAAATGCTCTGGAATTTGAAACTTTGTGTGTAGGCATTTCAGATAGCAAAGTATTTCAGATTTTTAATTTTCAGATTAAAGATGTTCAGATGGTAAAGTCTATGTAAATATTCTAAACTCTGAAAAACTCCAGGATCTGAAACATGTTTACTCCTAAGCATTTTGGGTATGGGAAATCCAGCCTGTACTTTGGTTTTGTTGGAAGTGTTTTAACTAGTGTTTTGGCTTTCCATTTAGAATTCTGTAATGAGATTTGTGTGTATGAATTCAAGCTAAAAACTGGATTTTAAGTACTTGGGTAGAGTTTAAGAGAGTTACTTCCAGTTATAGGCTAGACTGAGGTCAGGGTTGCATTGTGAATGGATGTGTTAGAGGTTGAAATATAGGGTTTAGGTATTCTGTGAGATTTGTTGATCAAATGTATTTTTTTACTTCATCCTGAGATCAAAAGTATTTCAGCTTATATAAGGTATTTCAGCTTGTACTCCCATTAGTTTTTCTTTCTTTTTTTTTTTTTTTTTTTTTCCTTTTTCTTTTTGGTACTGGGGATTAAACTCTGGGGTGCTGAACCACTGAGTCACATCCCCAGCCCTATTTTGTATTTTATTTAGAGACAGGGTCTCACTGAGTTGCTTACTGCCTCACTTTTACTGAGGCTGGCTTTGCACTTGAGATGCTCCTCCCTCAATCTCCTGAGCCACTAGGACTACAGTTGTGCGTCGACACACTTGGCTCCCATTAGTTTTTTTTTTTTTTTTTTCCCATTAGTTTTACAGTGAATTGAAAGGCAGCTTGATCTTCTGTTGCTAGATTGAGAAGCATTAGATAAAGAAGGAAAGCAGGAAAAATATACAGCAATGCTGGAATGAAAATGGGATGAACCTACTGAAAACCACCATTTCACTCCAATGGTATCCTGAAATTTTTTTTATAATATTTTTTTAAAATTTTTTTAGTTGTCAATGAGTATTTATTTATTTATTTATTTGTGGTACTGAGGATCGAACCCAGGGCCTCACACATGCCAGGCAAGCACTCTACCACTGAGTTATAACCCCAGCCCTTATATTGATATGTTTGACAAATCATTTTTCTGTTCAGGGTTGGATGAAATATCAAAATGAAATTAGAATTTTAAAGAAACTTGGAGGGGCCCTAGTATGTGCTCACTGGGCAGCAAGGGAATAATTTGGAAAATGGGTTGTCAAAGCATTAGTGTTGAAACATTTATAAAGTTGTTCGGTATTAACTGACTTGGATGCATAGGAAGATTAAAAGCACGGGCTTATTAGATAACTAGGAAACAAAGATAGTTTGCATTGGGGAGAGAGAAATAAATTTTGCATAGGTAAAATGATAAAAACGATCAGTTTATTCTTCCTCTATTCCTGGGGACTGGGTTTTTCCTTCTTTCTTCACTTTCTACTCTTAATTTCCTCCCTTTTCTTTTTGCCTGAATGATAAAAACACTATTGTACTGTTTACAAACCCCAGTTGCTTTACCTTAAACATAGTCCAGATTACTGAGTACTGTCTCCATCTATTTCTTTCCTCTCTCAAGTAAATGTTTAATGTTTGTTTCTCTTTCTTACTTCATCTTTAGACCTGCAGGAACTTTTACAACTCCATAGATTTTGTAGTCCAGGTTCCCTGTTGGGGAGGTTTAGATGCATATTAATGATAGTCTTCAGAGATGTCTATCTAACTTTCAAAACACCGACCCATATATTTCACCCTAGAAGTTTTTAGACAGTCTCATAAGATTACAGTTACATCTAGGGAAGAGGTTCTTTAAATGTTTAAAACTTAACAGTATTTAAATAATATAAGTAGGCAATAAATTATTACTAAACACTGCTCCATAAAATGATTTGTCTAGGGGAAATATAGGGTTAAACATAAAGTAAAACATTTATACATCATGTTACAGAGGAGGGCTTAAATACCTGAATACATATAAAATGTCTCAGATAATTAGACAAATTCAGCTTCTTTAGACAAGGAATATGAATACACAGGATGAAAATGAATATGTATACCTCGGGGAGCAAAATGGTAGATTGTGTTCTTCAGGTGGTAGTAAAGTGACATAAAGAGTAAGATCATTGTTAGGATTTTATTTTTTTATTTTTTATTTTTAGTTAGTGTGACCATGTGGAATACCAGAAGAGTGTAAATTTGACATATTAGTTAGCTAAGAAGGTACTTTTCATTCTGATAAACCTTTATTGTCAGTAAATCTGTACAAACTCTGATTAGTTGTAATTATATTTTTAATTGGTATATTTCTGATTTAGTTTTTTAATTTTTAGAAGTGTTCACTTTTGTACTTGTTAAATAGTTTTATTTCATTCATCATTTACTATGAGTGATCATCAGTTAAAATGAATGATCATCAATTAAAATGAATGAACAATAAAGTGTGCTCATTGCTGAAAACACTGTTGTATGAATTATAATGATAGTAGATTTCTCCATAAAGTCAGTACAGTATCCATATCAATTTATTTCTGGAAATGAGTTATTTAAATATTAAGAAAATATGAGTTTAATATTTTTATAATAGAATGTTTCACCATTTATTTTTGTCCTTTGAAGCTATAACTTTTGAGCAGATTAGAATTCTGGATCTCTTAGAATTTTGCCTGATTTTCTTCTTTTCGTATATTTTTTCCTGTGTTTTCTGTGCTGGGGATTGAACCCTTGTACATGCCAGGCAAGTATGCTTACCACTGGGCTACCCCCCAATCCAGATTTCTAATGTTAGTGAAAGGAGAAAATAATTTTTAATTTATATTACCATGTTGTAAAAAATTTATTCAAATGAGTATTTTTGTCAAGAAGAAATCCATAACTTCAAAAACTAAAATTTGTGAAGCACTCAGTGTCTAATAGGTATTGTCTAAAAATACTAGGCAGAGTATCTTATGCTCAGTTAATACAGAAAATAGTGAGCAAAGATTTGTATTGGAATTACAGTAATTCCCTAATCCCGTCTCTTTGATTGTTTTTATAAAACCTGGTACACTTGCTTCAGATATGGTTTGTTATTCAGGGCTTTGTTATTGGTGACAGAAACTCAAGAGCTTAAACAAATAAACCAAAGGGGAAATAATGGATTTATTGGCAGGATACTGAAACATCTTACATAATTGAAAGAACTGTGGCAGGCAGCTTTGGGATTTTGAGGACTGGAAGTGGAGATGTAGTGTCTCAAATATGATAAAACTTTGCATGTCTCTGGGCATTGGTTCCATTCTTTCAGACTTCCCCTGGTTTGTGACTGTACAGTTCAAAGTCTCTTCTTTCTCTTAGGGTCTGATTGTTTCCATGGCATCCCTAGGCCAAAGGAATAACTAATAGTTCATTTTATTAAGTAGTGAGGCCCAAACAAATTAAATACTCATGTTCTAATAATAGCTATTTGAAAAATTAATGCACATAATTTGAAAAAATTTCATTGGTGTGCCCATTGAATATTGTACAAATTCTAAAACCTTGGAATCAGATCAGACATTAGCACTTCCATTTCTTGTTCCACATTGATTTTACATGGTACTACTCTTTATCATATCAGCTGCTAAAAACCCAGCTTCTTAAAGAAATTGTACCATTGAAAGGAATTTTTTTCAGCTAATTTTGAAACTGTGAATTACCTCAGAAGGTAGTTTGTATGGCTCAGTAGATGTTAGTTATTGCTGTTTCCCTAAAAAATTAATGCAATTCTGTAATGTCCTTGTGAAATTATTGTAGTATTCCAGCGTGCCTTATTGCATAGCGAGGTAACCATAATTCTAGAAGAGAAGGATTCTGATTGGTTCCCCTCTGGGTCAGGTGGTCAAGGGAATAGGTTATCACTTGGTTAACTTGGATCATTTCCCACTCCTCTGGAAGGACAAACTATTCCATTGTATGGATATAGAAGTTTACCTGTTTCCATTTAAAAATCATAAATAGGACAAAAATTAACATGTCTCTATCTATAACAGATTCTAGTAAGTCTCACCTAACAAACTAGAAAAGGCTTGGAAGCATGATATGTGAGCTTTTAAAAGGTAGCTGGGTAATTACTAATCAAATACCTAAACATAAGACCTACTATAAAATTCTTAGGGTAAAAAGGGAAAATTGCCATGACATTGCACTTGGCAGTGATTTCTTGGATACAACACCAAAAATGGTCAACTTAAAAAAAAAAAAAAATTGAACTTAGTCAAAATTAGAAACTTGCACATCACCAGGTACTTAATAAAGAGTGAAAAGGCAAATCAAAAGAGAGGAAATATTTGCAGATTATGTTCTTTTAGTGTATCTAATAAGGAATTAATATCGGTTCTATATAAAGAACTACACAGTTCAACAACAGAAAACAACATAGTCCAAAAATAGGCAAAAAATGATTCAGCAGTTCCACTCATTGGTATAAATCTCTAATAAGGGAAATCAGGAACTCAAATAGATTTTTATACACCACTGTTCTTAGGATTATTCATAGTAACCAAAAGGTAGAACCTAAATGTCCATCAGCAGATGAATTTTGTTGGAATGCAGTAATGCTTAGTCTGAAAAAGGAATGTAATGCTGATACATGCTATATACAGAGGAACCTTGAAAATAACGCTTAAAGCTAAATAAGCCAGACACAAAGGAACCATTAATTCACTTATTTGGCGAACCTAGGATAGGCTAATTTAGAGACAAAGTAGAATAGTAGTTACCAGGGCCTGAGAAGGAAGTAAGGAGAAGTTATAATTTAATGGTTGTAGAGTTGCAGGTTGACAAAAAAGTTCTGGAAATAGATAGTGGCAGTGGTTCCACAGTGGTGTGAATGTACTTAAAACTTTTAAACTGTACACTTAAAAATAGTTAAAATTGCTGGGCGCAGTGGGTGCAAGCTTGTAATTCTAGCAGCTCAGAAGACTGAGGCAGGAGGATCGCTAGTTCAAAGCCAGCCTCAGCAAATGCGAGGTACTAAGCAACTCAGTAAGACCCTGTCTCTAAATAAATACAAGGTACACTTATACTTTGCTGGTGGGGTTGCAAATTAGTGCAGCCACTCTGGAAAGCAGTATGGAGATTCCTCAGAAAGCTTGGAATGGACCCACCATTTGACCCAGCTATCCCACTCCTTGGCCTATACCCAAAGGACTTAAAATCAGCATACTACAGAGATACAGCCACATCAATGTTCATAGCTGCTCAATTCACAATAGCCAGATTGTGGAACCAACCTAGATGTCCTTCAGTTGATGAATGGATAAAGAAACTGTGGCATATATATATACAATGGAATATTACTTCGCCATAAAGAATGATAAAATTATTGTAGGCAAATGGATGAAATTGGAGAATATCATGCTAAGTAAGAAAAGCCAATCTCAAAAAACAAAAGGACGAATGATCTCGCTGATAAGCAGATGATGACACATAATGGGAGGTGGAAGGGGTTAGTGTTAGGGTTAGGGTTAGGTTTAGGATTCGGGTTAAGGAGGGTGGCAAGAATAGAGGAAGGAAGGACTGTATAGAGGGAAAGGAGAGGTCGGAGGGGTGGGGGGAAGGGAAAAAATAACAGAATGAATCAAACAACCTTACCCTATGTAAATGTATGATTACACAAATGGTATGCCTTTACTCCATGTACAAACAGAAACAACATGTATCCCATTTGTTTACAATAAAAAAAAAAAAAATAAAGAAGGAGTCTCAGTATAGACCAGTAGTTCTCCAATCAAGATGCATATTACGGCCATCCTTAGGTTTCTGAAGAAATACCATCGCCATGTTACCATCATTACAATCTAATGTGCGACCTGTGATCAGTGTTGAAAGCTTCTCTGGAACTTTTAATAAAAGATGGGGAGCTTTGAGTCTTAAAAAAAAAAAAAAGAAAGAAAAAAAATAAACAGTTTATTTATTTCAGTCGAGTGCCCCTTAGTTCAATCCCTGGAAAACCCCCAACCCCCAAAAAAGGTAAGTTGTAAATATTAGATATGTCTTAACCACAATTTAAAAAACTGAAATATGTACACTCTAAATATGTGCAGTTTGTTAGTTTTTTCTTAATAAAGTTTTAGGAAAAAGATACCTGGTTAAATGATACATTTTTTAAGACCTTAAAGATGAAATAAACTATAAAACTTTGAAACACAATTTGTTCGACCTCATATCTTATAATGGGAACAGATCTGTGCAACAGAGACATGCCACTATGAATAATTAAATTATTTCCTAAAGTAATACGCTCATCCGTAAGGATGGAAATATGCCTTATTGCTAAATAGTGCAAAAATATCAATGTGTCACGTTCATTGTTTTTTTTTTTTTTTTTTTTGTCATTCGGGTGGGTGAAAGAAATGGGTTAGTTTTAAAGAGGGATTAGGCTTAGACTCTCTTCTGTTTAATGCTCTTATCAGTGATATAGATGATAAAACGGACTATGTTCATTAAGTTCACAGATAACTTGTCAGCTCTTAGAATTAGAGTTCAGTATTCACAAATGAGAAGGTATTATAAAAAGTAAAGGATTTCAGGATGATAGATGGTAAATAGTATACTTTAGATGATAGTAAATTTTTGAAAATCTTTTGATTTTGAATCTGTATAAAATATTATATAAAAATAGGACAGGTAAGAAATAAGAAATACATAGTCAATATTTAAGGGCTCCCTACTTACTTTTTTCTCTGAGTAATTACTTAATGTCAAATTTAGCCAAAATAATGAACTTATTTTATTTAATGAGAGTAGTGTGGAATAGAATTTTACAGTATAAATTGTGGAGTCAGAATGCCTGGGTTTGAGTTCTAGTTTCTCCACTGAGTGATATAGGCTTGGGAAAATTACTTTCTTTGTATACTTTTTTCAGCTGTAAATAGTAACAATGAGGAACACTGCTGTATAGGATTATTGTGGGGTTAAATGAGAATATAATATACATACTATAATATATGTGTGTGTACATATATGTATTTTCAAGAGTGCTTAACATTGGGAGGTGCTTAATAAAAGATAACTGCCAATAATACAAGTTTAATAGCTGGTTACACTCATTATTGTTGTGAGGTTAATGTAAAATTTGTGTTTGATTGGGAGTGTTTTTGTCTCTGTTGTGATTTTTTTAAAAAGTGTATTTTTTATATTTTTAAAAACTTGGTAGATATAAAATCATATTTATTTATTTTTTTGTGGGTAGTATACCACATAGATTACTATGTTTTCTGATGCTGTGGATGCAGTACCATCCAAGTTCTCTGCCTGTTGCCAGAAAGCATTAAATCAATACATATGATTAAAAACCTGTCTTAAGTTGAAAGAAACTATAGTCTTTTGTCAATTCAAGAAAGATTGAGAAAGGATAGGAATAGGAAAGTTGTTTGCGGGGGTGGGTAACAGGGAATAAACCCAGGGGTGCTTAACCACTAAGCCACATCCTTAGCCCTTTTGATTTTTATTTTGAGACAGTTTTGTGAAGTTGCTCAGGGCCTTGCTAAGTTACTGAGACTGGCTTTGAACTTGTGATCCTCCTTCCTCAGTCTCCCAAGCCACTGGAATTACAGGTGTGCATCAAGCATGCCCCATGGAAGTCATTTGTTGAACGGAGACAAATTTGTTGCCCAAAGAGTAGAACATAAAAAGGAATGGTCTAAACAGAGCAAGATTGTAAGGCCTTCTAATTTTATCTTCTGACTTCATAGGGATTATAAAGGAATAAGACCTCTTTATTTCTTTTGCATATCTGCGCTTTTTGAACTTTCATATTCTGTATCTTTGTTTTAAAATAGTGTTTTTGTCTTTATAAAGGTTATTCTCATAAAAATGATATTTTATTAATACTAGTTAGGACAGCTTTTTTATCACTACTGAAATAAAGATAAGAACTGATGTTTTAGCCTGGTTTCCATTTCTTAAAACCTTTTTGCATAATAGTGAAATGACAGTTTGTGTTTAATTATGATCATATATTATCTATTAGCCTAATGCTGGAACATGAAAAGTAGGAAGTACTCCAGTTTTCCTATGGATTATAATGAGAATTATCACCTATAGTGGCTTTTTATTTATTATTATTTTTAAAATAGTATTAGGAATTGAACCTAGGGATGTTTTACCACCACTGGACTACCTCCCCAGTCTTTAAAAAATCTTTTTAAAATATTTATTTTGAGTCAGGGTCTTGCTAAGTTGTTCCCTTAAACTGTAGTTGTACTCTATTGTGCCCAGCACCTATAGCTCTATAGGTTTTTTTTTTTTTTCCTAAATCAGAAAGTGAACCCAGGTGTGCTCTACCATTGAGACACATCCTTGGCCCCTTTTATTTTTCACTTTGAGACAGGGTCTCCCAATGTTGCTTAGGGACTTACTAAATGACTGAGATTAGTCTTGAATTTGTGATCCTCCTGTCAACCTCCTGAGTTGCTGAGATTACAAGCATGAGCCACCATGCCTGGTTTATATGAGAGGAATTTAGAAAAGCTATCCCAAAACTCTTAAAAAGAGAGCTAAATATTATTTCATTAATCATCTGGCATACCTCTTGAGGGAGCTTGTAGTAGTTTTTGTGTTGGGGGAGGGAAAAGGAATGACAGAGGGGAAAGATAAGAATGCTAAATCATATGTACCTGCAAAAATACACTAAAGTTTAGTGTGTTGGGATACCAGAAGAGGTATGAAAATCTGGTTGGTAGAGAAAAGGCAGTCTAGGTATATAGGAAATGGCATAAACAATGGCAAGGAATTTGGAATGAACATAGAATGTCTTAGAGGAGAATAGTAAGATCCTTATTTGAGGAAGACCTTGTTGCCAAAAGGGAAGATCCTTTTTTGGGGGAGATCTTGTGGATTGTAGCAAATATTACAATAATACTACAGTACCCTGAGAGTTAATTGAGAATGTGTAGAGAATAGTGATTAATGTTGCTTGGCTTACTTGGTGAAGTAGTATTTTCTTATTTGACCTTGGCTACTTGTGACTAAAAGTTTTGCTTCAAAATTATATATTACTTCATCATTTTGGACTTTTGAAGTTTATAATGAATAATGGAAACTTAACCTATATATTTTTCCTGACAAATTATTCTATGTGAAGAAAATTTATGGTAAAACCTAGAACCTAGGGATTTTAAAGGACAGTGGAGTTTCTGAAACATGTATTGAATGGGTAGGTTAATAGAGGCCCTTGTTAATTTCTGTTATCTAAATTTTTATTTTTTATATTAAAAATAGTTATGAAACACATTCCTTCTCTTCAGTAGAATTTGTATTCTTTGATCATTGATTTGAAGACATTACTGTAGTAACTCTGTGTTCTAATATTATCCGTCTCACAGGTGAGGAAACAATGAATTTCCCAAAGTGATGTAAGTAAATTTTGGAATCATAATTCACACCCCAAACTATCTGATTCCAGAATCTGTGCTCTTACCTACTATATGCCTCATATTTAGGAAATAGTGTTATGCCCTTGGATTCAAATATTTAGTAAGAAAATGACCTCTCTAGAAATTGCAATCCATCTAGTGGGACAGATAAAAATGTAAATAATTATAGTAGTAAGTCTTATAAACAAAATGAATTCTGTTGAATTTCCATATTGAACCCTGCGGGAATGCTTTTATGGGGATCGGAGTTTTCAAGTCAAGAATTGAAGGATTAATGGGATCTGTCCACAAGAATAAAGTGGGGTGCATAAATTAGGCAAAAGTAATAGCAGTGACAAAAGCTCATGGATGAAAAATTTTAAAGTAACCTCAAGTTGTTCAATAGGGCATGTTTTTGAGAAGGAACTCTTTAGGGAAACTTTTACTGACAAGATATGTTAGATGATGTTAAAAAAATCAACCAGAACCATTTCTGTTGTAAGTTCAGTTGTAATGGTAATTAAGCTCTCGTTAAATTTATTTCAACAACTGTTTGAGAATCAATTTGTTTAGGTCAAGTGGTAATGACATGGAAATGGGTGAGATGGAAATGGAATATTTCAAAGAAAGCAGTGGAAATTGGTATCTGATATTTTTGACAGGGGGCGACTGGGGATTGAACTCAGGGTCACTTGACCACTGAGCCACACACCCTCAGGCCTATTTTGTATTTTATTTAGAGGCAGGGTCTCACTGAGTGCTTAGTGTCTCGCTTTTGCTGAGGCTGGCTTTGAATTCGAAATCCTCCTGCCTCAGCCTTTCAACCCACTGGGATTACAGGTGTGTGCCACTGGACCCTGCTGGTATCAGATTTTATTGGAAGTAGAGTCAAGTGGTTTCTAGCCTGGAAGAACTAGAATGACTGTGATTCCCAGCAGGAAAGGTAATTTTTGTAGGGAAGAGAGAAGCAGATGATTCTGTTTAGGAAATATGTATTTGGAGGTGCTAGGTTGACAGCCTCGAGGAGAATTGTTCTGTGGTCCTGTGCTAGCCAAAGCAGTCAGGGTTGTGAAAAATGTGAGGAGCTTTCTGATGGAAGCTAAAATCTCAAGAGAAGCTTATCATTTGTGTGAGTGAAGGCCTGATATGCATGTGACCTTGTCAGGCCTGCTTATAAATGATTTTAGACAGTTAATGGATTGGAAAAATAGGTCTCATGAAGACAAAAGAAGGAACACAGAAAGCATCCCGAGGAACTGTTATATAGCAGTTTCTATATATGAAGAATTTGCATTGGAGTATAGAATAGTGTCATCTAAACCTGTCGCTGTTGTTAGTTATATGATTTTTTTTTGTAGTATCTGTATACCCAATGGGAATGCATCTTAAAAATGGCAAGTTATAGTTGAACTGGTAAATTTTTTTCTTCCTTAGTGGAGTTAGAATGTAATGGTGTGTCTTGAATTCAAAGGTGTCTCACATTCAATAAAATGTAGAATTTCTTTCCAGTGTTCATTTGCCTAAAGTTGTTTCTTCTTTTAAAGGATTTGGTCTATATTCCACTTAAATTATCTCAGATATCACCAATTGTATGTTTACCACAACATGGAAACAAGTAGCAATAGAGTATTTCTATTGAAAAAAACAAAACAAAACTGTGCTATAGAATATAGTACTTAGGTTACATGTAAGTAAGGAAACTGTTGAAGATGTAAATCACCAGAAAAGAAGCATAAATTCTAAGATTCTTTGTAATTTCCTTGTATTTGATCATGTGTATGTGTCTTGACTAAAAACAGAAGTAGTATATATAATATGTTTAATATTAAGCATGATGTTTTATCAGAGAACTCATTCCTCTGCTTTCAAATATCCTCTCCTTTGACAAACAGTTTTCTTGTTGGAAAATTAAAGAAACATAAAGAGGCTCAGTTTGACCTTGGAACATGTGATATTATTACCAATAGTTATGTTTACATGACTATTGGAAATAAGAATTCCAATTCTGTATGGATTTAAAAAAATTAAATAGTATTTGTATGTTTTCTGTGTGAACGGTGTCCTTAATTACTCTGTGTATAGAAAAAGTTTCTCAAGACACTTTTTAAAATTTTTTTATTTGAGAAGTTATTAATTTTATGAAACTATTTCACTAATAGTTAAATGTTTAGAGTGAACATAAGTGATTTATTTAACTAGTATAATTAAAAAAAAAACTCCCAACTTTCTTATTAAGGGATTAAGAAAAATGATAGCTTAAGAATGTTTTAAAGTTAAAGTTTGATTTTTATCTTCAGCTTGAACCCAGACTTTTTGGAATTTTCTTGAATTGATCTAAGTGCAGTTATTTAAAAGCACAAGGGAGAAATCCCTTCACTTACTTTTTTTAAGCCCTTGTTTAACTTAATACTTCGCTTTCCTTTTCTTATGTTGATGAATTGTACTTTTTGGCTTTTTCCTATATATATTTAGATGGCAGTTACATGTATCCTTCTGTTTACATGAGATAAATATTACTAGTTTAAAAGGGTGGGTCTTTTTCTGGGAATGTGTTGAATTGAAGATGGTATTCAGGTCCACAATTTCTGGTGTCTTGTCCATTTAATTATCTAAGGAGAACTGTTTGGAAAGCCCATTTGAGGACTGTAGATGTAGCTCAGTGATATAACACTGGCCTAGCATTCTTGGGGTTCTGGATTTGACCCCCCAGCACCAAAGAAAATATTTGAGTTCACCATGTAAACAGAGCCTGCATTGTGGTATGTGGCTATCCAAAGTTGAGTTTTTATTGACTTGTTTTCAGAAATATGAGTAGTCCCTTACTTAATTGCCAGAATATAAATTTTATTTAGTTCCGTAAAAGAGTAGGCACTTTTCATTTCACAGTCTGTTTTTTGAATTTTGTCTTTGTTCTCTGAATATACTTCCTGGATTGCTGGAGGTGTATAGTTTTTAGTTCTGATGACAATATTTAAAAATTCAAATGTTTTTTCTTTTTTCTTTTTCTTTTCTTTTTTTTTTTTTTTTTTGTTAGGATGACTGCATTTTCATTCAGCTCTCAGGTCCTTATCCTTTTTGATGCCTGTTACTCTGCATAAAACCCAGTAGAAGGTGCCCCGGATTTTAAGACTGTTTATAGAAAAGGAAAGGAACATTAGCATTCCTAGTAAAATACTCATGTACCTATAAACAATATGCAGATTGGTTAGGTTTGGGGTACTGATAGCTATTTTTCAAGTGTAGGTTCCTTCCAAATTTTTCTAGGTTGGTGTTTAATCTCAACAAAATAGACAACTGCTGATATCTAGGTAAAATAGGAAAATGGGCAATATATACTCACACGGGCACACTCTTGTTCCTATGGCAAAGTGACTTTCAGATTAGGTTGTCTTTCTGGAAAAGAAACCTGTTAACTGTGAGGTGAAAGGGGAATGTTTAGTGGGGTTTGGAGATTATTTTTGTGGCTTTTTGGCAGAATTCAGAAGCAAAGCATACTAGCGTAGCAGTGTAAATTTTGGTAGGTTTCAATATGACATTGATGTTTTTAATTATAAATTTTGCCTACGGTTTTAGTTGACTTTCTTTAAAAAAAAATTCACATTTTTGATGGACAGATTTTGTGGTTTAATGTAAAATATACGTTAAGAGAGAGCAGAAGCCATTGTAAGATTATAATGTGAATTTCTGGAATTTGATCTATACATTGCTGGTGAGGATTCTGATTTGGGTCAAATTAGGGGAGGAAAGAAGGAACACTGGGAGAATCACAACCACTTCTTTCCTCTTCATCAGAGATTAACTGAAAACCAGTAGTAGGACATTAATGAGTATACAGGAATTTGCCTTCCCAAAGTAGACCTTGGGACTAGGCAGAGGAACAAAAGTCAGGAGACCTTTTTCCAATGCTTGTGGCTAGTCTCTCTGACCTTCTCATAACAATTATGAATACTAAATTACCTTTGGCACTCTGCTCTGATCCTGCTTGACTTTTTCCCCCACATTTTTAAATTGGTGCATTATAGTTGTATGTATCTGCTTGACTATTGATTCGATTTATAGTGATTGCAGAATTTCCCGTCTTTTTTCTTAATAACCAAGACTTAAATATTTTCTTTTTTTTCCCAAGGTTTTATCCTCCTCTTTCAGGAGATAAGGGAACATTTCTTCATTTCAGTTGGTGAACTTAAAATGCTGCCTTATAAAATTAATTTTTAATTCTCAATTTCAGTAGTAAAGTGAATGCCTACCCTGTGATCTTTCTTGTGGGCATGGAGTTAGAAAATAACATTATGGTTTATTTATACAGCTTCCTTGTAATCCTATTAATAGTTTAATATATTTGTGTTAAAATATGAAGTGAACCCTTCTATACATAGAAGTGATTATAAAGAGCAAGTCAGAACATACTATCTCAACATTCTTTTTTAAATTTTTAAAAATTCTTGCCTGGTGTGGTGGTGCATATTAAAAGCCAGGAGGATCACAAAAGCCAACCTCAGAGGCTGGGGTTGTGGCTCAGTGGTAGAGCGCTTCCCTAGCACCAGTGAGGCATTGGGTTCGATCCTTAGCACTGCATAAAAATAAATAAAGATATTGTGTCTATCTACAACTAAAAAAAAAAAAAGCCAGCCTCGGCAAACTTAGCAAGGCCCTAAGCAACTCATTGAGATCCTGTCTGTAGATAAAATACAAAAATGAGGCGGGGGGGGGGGGGTGGTGGTGCTGGGGATGTGACTCATTGGTTAAGTGCCCCTGGATTCAATCCCCATTACAAACAATAAAATAAAAGTTCTTAACCCTCCCTACTTATTAAAAAAATTGTATGTGATTGGTTTTAATCTGTTCTGGTGATCAAGACATCAGATATGGTTGATAATGTCCCCTAACCTGCCCTTGCCATAAGGATTAAGTTTAAAGTGATTGTGAGAGAAATTGTTTTAAAGGGTACCCATTATTGGATTGATCATGGTTAATCTTTTCTGATAACACAGGGTGTCTCCCTTCCTATTTCCTTCTTTTTCTTCTTTTTTTTAGTTTTTTAAAAATTTGTTGATAGACCTTTATTTTTATTTATTTATATGTGGCACTGAGAACCAAACCCAGCACCTCACCCATGCTAGGTGAGTGCTCTACCACTGAGCCACAACTCCAGCCCCTTCCTGTTTCTTGAGATGTGCAAGTGTCTTAATGACTAAAAATATCAGTGCACAACCATTACTTTGTGTTTAACTTCTCGCGTTTTGGGGTTCACATTTGGAAAAACTTTTGCTAGCATTTCATCCACTAAATGAAGGCAGATAACTGTAAACATTAATTACCAGCTGGCTTTGAAATTCTTCCAGAGCCTTCTTCAAGGAATACGTTCAGAACCTCTCCCACATTTAAAAAAATAAAAGTCAATTTATTTAAATGAGGAATGGGCCATACTCCACCACTAATGTAGTACAGAATCAGACAGGATTGATCTTCTGGTTGTTATCTGTTCAAACTGAGCTTTTACTGCTTGTGTGTTTTTTTTTTTTTTTTTTTTTTTTTTCTTTTTCTTTTTTTTTTTCTTTTGGTTGGGGGCAGTTAAACCCAGGGCCTTATGCATGCTAGTCAAGCGGCTCCTACCACTGAGCTACATCCCCAACCCTTTTAATTTTATTTTGAGATGCGGTTTTGCAAAGTTGCCATAGTTGACTTTTAATTTGCAATCCTCCTGCTTCAGCCTCTCAAATAGGTGGGATTATAGTATAGGTATGTGCCAAAGTACCCCATGAGCTTCTGCTTATTATAGTGACATTATCATAAATGTTAGTTGTTCAAGAGACTTGGTACCAGTATAGATTCTTTTGGTACAGAAATGTATTTATAACATGAAGTCTAGTTGATTCTGACAACTTGATCCCACCACCATCCCCAGAGAGAGTGTGGTTGTTTTTTGTTTAGGTAATGATAATGTTTTGCTGCTTATCTGTGTCCCACAGCTGGCTGAAAAATGCAGTTCACTGATCATAAAGTTTCTTGGAGGTCTTGGGCACTAACTCAATTTTATGGGTACTATTTTTCTTTAGCTTTTTCAAAACACATGATCATAAATAGGGTAAAAAGTCACACTGTGAGCATTCAGGCCTGCGAGATCATAGTTGACAATAGAATGACAACTGCATAAAGATTGGAACTTTATAATTTTGTTCATTGCTCTATCACCAGTGCCTGGAGAGTACTCCTCCAAAAATTCTTGTTTCATGCATAAATCTTCACCATCTAGTAGGTGAATGCAGTCATGCTTTGGATTTTCTCCTTGTTTGTATTTTCATTTATACTTGTCTTCAGCAGCAAAGATTTTGAGGAAACTTGAGTTTGAGGGAGGAAGTCTAAGCCATAGTTGCTTTACTCAGTTCAGTTGATAAATACTTGGGTTTGAGTTAATGTTGGTGATTACATCATCTCCCCACTATGGAATAATCCTACCCATCATACTACAGGTATCCTAGTTTTCAATATCTGAAAAGTTAAAGTTAATAGACATAAATAAGGAAAAAAGGAACAAAAAAATTATCCATCCCAGTGGCAGTTGTAAGACCGTTTATTTTTTTGTGGGGTAGGGAGGGTAGAGTCTAGCTACATTGACCAAGCTGATTCTGAACTCTTGCTCAAGTGAGCCCACCTCAGCCTCTAAAGTAGTTGGGACTACAGGTGTGTGTCACTGTGCCCTGCTGCAAAATTATTTCTTAAAATTTAACAGCCTCAAATTTAATGTTTAATATTGCCTCCACACTGAAGTTGTGCTCTGAATGTTTTTTTTTTAATTATCAGTGCATGTGCAAGAAGATCTGTTTGTTTTCATTTCCATAACACGATTCTTTAATGTTGCTTGCCTTCTTGAAGTTTTGAACTCTTGATATCCTGCATTTGAAAAGTGAAACAGTAAAAAGTACTTCATTTTTTCAAGATGTGTTTCAGTCAAAAAAAAAAAAGTTCTCCGCTGTCCCCTTCCTCTCTCCCTGAAACATTTTAGGAAGCCTTGCCTGAGTCTTAGTTTTTCCTTTTTTATTTATTTATTTTTTCAGAGTAATAGGCATGAGTTTATTAGAAAATGGATAGGAAGGGGAGAAGGGGACACTCTCAAGGAGAGAGTAGATCCTCTCAGGAGAGGGACCCCTTGTTTATTTTTACTGATTAGTTAGTTGTGTGTGTGTGTATGTATAACTAATTTTTTTTTTTTTTTTAATTGAGGCCGGAGTTGTAGCTCAGAAGCAGAGCATTGTGTAGCATGGGTGAGGCACTGGATCAGAACCTCAGCACCACATAAAAACAAATAAAATAAAGGTTAAATTCTTTTAAAAAATGTAATGGCTTAAAAAATTATATAAATTATCCAAATTGGTGTACTTCTTTGCCCTTGTTGAAGCTAGTGTGGTAGGTGGCACATAGGTGATCACATAAACTTACACTGAGTAAATACTAAATTTGTCCATTCCTTCTTGGCCTTCTCATGGCCTCCTGTAGTAGTCATTACCTCATTATCTTCCTGAAAGAGACTTTGAGTATATTGTGTTAGGTTTTCTTCTCCAATCAAACTGTATGGTAATATCCAATATCATATATTTAATATTCAATTATGTTGATTTTTATTCTTTAGGGTTATCTCTTACAATAGATAAAGTCGTATTCATATGGTATATAATATGTGATGGTAAAAAACTTACATCTTAATTCAGATAGTCTCAGAATGATTTAATTTTTGTATCCCCCTTGTGATGGAACTTAAGGGTAACCTTAATACTTAAGAGTTAATTAACCCCAATCCCACCCCCAGACCTTTCTTGTAATTAGACCTTTTAGGTGATTGCTTAGATTTAACCATTTTAAATTCCACCTCTAAAAATAAGTTTATGTTCAAGGCCCCCAAACATAACTACTTTGAAGTATATATATGACATTTATCATAGGAAGGGACTTTGTAGTACTAGAGAGCTTCTTTTAGACTCATGGCCATTATGTAGCAAATATTCCTTAGAGACATGAGCAGTTTTTAATTTTGCTGGCTGTGTTTCACAGTGACATGCTGGTTTCCAATCAAGAAGATGTTTGAGGGGGCTGGGGATATAGCTCAGTTGGTAGCGTGCTTGCCCCGTAAGCACGGGCCCTAGGTTTAATCCCCAGCACCGCAAAAAAAAAAAAAAAAAAAAAAAAAAAGATGTTTGATTTTGGTTTTGGGCAGAGGATTCATTGCTGTAATTGAGGCCTACCTGTCTCAGCCGTTTTGATGAGTCTGCCTTGTTATTCGGTTCACCTCTTGAAATTTCCTGGCACCTGTGGAAACTTTACATGAATACTTTATGAACACATTTCTGGCAGAATAATTTAAGTAATTTCTGAAACGTATCAGATAATTCTTAGAATAGATGTAGTAATTTTCTGTTATTAAATCTAGCACCCTAAACTCATTCTTATCTATGGATAAGACCTGTGTCTTGAATTTAATCCCACCCTACAACCCCAGTTACCTGATGGACATATAACTACTTGGGAGTTACTAACATGTCATACTGGCTAGCTTCCTTGGATTCTGACCTTCATTTCTTAATGAAATAGTTCTTTCTGATTCTCTTGAGTCTCTTGATTCTCTGATTCTCTTGATGTTTGTTACAGTTGTCTTCACATGTATGACTTTATGTCATTTAAACCATCAGCTCAGAAGAATTGTCTGCAAATATTGAGAGAAGTAATCACAAAGAAATTAGGTCAATTAGGTCTTATTCTGTAAAGATTAGAATTGTTGCCTAGTTGAGACACACATTCTTTCTTAAACGAACTTTTCTTAAACAAAAAAAGATCCCTTGGTAGAAGACAATTATGTGTCAAAAAACCCTTCAACTAGGAAGTCCAAACCATAGATGTGATCTTAGTTTTTAATGTATGTGTTCTTACAAGTTCCAAAGATTTTCCTGACAAACTGTCAGAAATTACACTTGCTTGACTGAGGAAAAACTAAAATAGAGGAGTATCTCTAGGTTTCTGGAAAGCTTTTTTCGTATGGTTCTACTGTTTCAGAAGGCATGCTAAGGCCAGCTGGGTCTGAATTCTGTGATTTAAACATTATAAAATTTGTGGTTAACTGAACAGTTCACATTGTAGCAAGAAAAATCTATTGTATGTTTTAACTTGTACAGAAAAGTCTGGTAGGGAGATCTAACGATTCTTAAAATAGTCTTCATTTAAAAATGTTTTTCTTTTGCAGATTTCCTTGTGAAATCTTTTGAAAGAAAAAGTTCTCAGGACAAACTTAATTTGGTAAGTTAATCCACCCCCAAACCCTGCCATATTCTCTCTGCTGATTTGAAGCAGGAAAAATTAATTTACAGAATGATGGGGGGCGGAGGGTCCTGTCCATAATTACTTAGATGAAATTTTCTATTCATATTAATGGGGTATGTGTGTGTGTATATAATATATATGTATATATAAATATATATAGATATATTTCCCTTCACTAGAATACAGGGAGAGTTACTTTCTCCATATGTAATTGTGGTAATGTTCTGTGCCTGGAAACTTGTGTTTAAATGAGAGTTTGAGTTGCAGCACAGTCTTTTTTGTCTAAAATAAATAGTCCTTATCAATCTAGAGTTTAAAAATTTAAAACTTGATTCTTCAAGTTTTCTTAAGTTGGCATAAATTTATATGATAACTGAGGTCTCTTATTATTAGAGTTAATAATGTAAGTGTGAAGTTTAATTAGAAAAACAGGTTCTGAAGATTTTGCTAGTCCTTTATCCAGTGTGAATATTAATCTGGTGTCTGTCCCTTACTGTGTCTTTATTGTAGCCTCATAAATTTGTTTAGGGAGTTATAATCCACTTTCATTGAAAAGTTGTGCTTTGTTTTTAAATTTCTAATTCTGAATCATTGTCTTGGCATATCAGTGCTCTAGAGCAAGGGATCCAACTCCTTAGCATGGCATGTAGGGCTCTTTAGAAATGAACTTGAACCTATCTCCTATAGCTAGTAACTTGTTCCCTGTGTACCTAGTATAACTCTTGTTGTAAACACACTTGCCTACTTCCTGTCTTTTACATACTGTCCAATGTGCTTTTTTTTTTTTTTTAAATTTCTGCTGCCATGTACCATTTCACTGAGACCACATCTACACTGGTTTGTTTCATAGCTCAAAATCTTGCTGGTTCAACCATTAAAAACTCAAGTCTTCCACAAAACCTTCCTTGAGTGCCCAGGTCAGGATCTTTCTGTCTTTTGCATTACCATGGAATTATATTTCTTTATTTTTTATCATACTCTGTTTTATTAGTTACATCTTCAGTTCCTCAGAACTATGAATGCCTAGAAGGGAAGAACTATCCTTGTGTTTACATAATCAGTTCATACACTCACTGAGTCCTGGGTACCAGTGCCTGCTACTCTAAAATCCCTCTTGATGAGGGTTTTGGTTTTGGTAAGAACGAAGGAGGAGAATAGATTGGTTTGAGTAGAACTTGGGTATCATAATCTTTTTGTTTTAGCTTACTGTGTTTTTTTCTTCAGAAGGATTATATAGTATATAATCTTTGTACTTGTAGTTCAAGTTGCTCAAGTGTAAGTTTTTGTTTTTAAGTGAACAAGGGGGTACAGGGAGAAGATTCACATACTGCATAGTTCACCCATTTAGAGTATATGATTCAGTGACTTAGTATATTTACAAAATTCTGTAGCCATCACCTGCCAATTTTAGAACATTTCTATCACCTCAAAAAAGAAACTTCAGGGGCTGGGGCTGTAACTCAGTGGTAGAGTGCTTGCCTAGCACGTGTGAGGAACTGGGTTTGATCCTCAGCACCACATAAAAATAAATGAAGGCATTAGGTCCATATACAATTTAAAAGAAAGAATGAAAGAAAGAAACTTCATATCCTTTAGCTGTCACTGTCCCTTACCCCTCCACCTCTCCGAGCCTGAAGTAAATGCTAATTCACTTTCTATCTCTAGAAGATTTCCTTGTTGTAGACATTTCATGTAAACATATTCCTGCTACAGCATGTAGTCTTTTGTGTTTGGCTTCTTTCTTTTATCATGAGTTTAAGGTTTATCAAAGTTTCATTCCTTTCCATGACTGAACAATAATATGTTATTTGGATACCATTTTATTAATCCAAATGTTCGTATGGTTGAACAAATAGTTTCCACCTTTTGGCTATTTCAGTAATGTTGTTGTGAACATGTATGTATAAGTTCTTATGTGTACATACTTTTTTGTTTTCTCAGATAAATACCTAGGAATGTTATTGCTGGGTCAATTGGTAAATCTATGTTTTACTATTTGAGGAAAAGTGAGGCTATTTTCCAAAGAGGCTGCACCATTTTATCTTCCCACCAGCATTGTAAGAGGGTACTTGTTTACCTTTTATAGCTATTTTAAAAATTTCTTGCATGACCATCCATTACTATTATACCTAAACAGTTAAGACATGTGAGCTTGCTTATCAGACTAACACTAATGACTCAACTTCTACCTTTTGTGGTGATAGTGTAACTACCACAGTGGAGCCCAAGTTATGCAACTGAGGTGCAGCAATGACCCCTGAATATTTCCTAAGGATTGGTCTTGACCGTTCTTTGTAGATTTAAAAGGAGTCTTTAGCAGCTGTAATTCAGATTGGTTGCAGACTTACCTATGATCTTGGCTTTTTCTTATGAATTTAGAATCCCTATGGTAACTTTATCTTTTTCTCAAATTCTTAAAGCAGCACCTCTTATTTTGAATGATTTTTAAAATCTACTTTCTTATTTTCCTTCCTGAATTATAAATTCTCCACTCTCCTTTAGCCCCTACATCCATGCTTTTACCTTTGTTATGTCATTATACTCCAAAATACCTTTCAGATACTTATATTTTTCTTCTCTGTGTACTTCCACTATTCTAACTCAAAACACCATCCTATTCCTGTAATTGTTCCCTGGTTGTCTTCTTTTTTCTTTCCCTTCTCTAATCCACTCCCCACACAGTAGCCAGCATAATCTTCAAATCATATCATATGTCACTATGCTCTTTATGTGCTATAAATGGTGTCCTGTTGTGCTTGGAATGTAATCTTGGCTTGGTACTATTTACATGATATTTTCCTTACACATTTCAACTTTAAATTGTGCTACTTTTCCTCTGATTCAGTATATTTCAGCTTTAGTGATTTCCTCCTTTTAGTTCTTCAAATATGTCAGTCTTTCTCATCTCTGAAATATTATGCTGTTACCTATACCAGAGGATTGCTTTTCCCACCACAGAGAGGTCTTTTCTGACGACCCATCCTCTTATTTCCGTCTGTCTCAGCATTCCTTCATTGCGTTTAACATACTTTTTTAACTATTATCATGTCTTTTTCTGTCTTTGACATTGGAACATAAACTGCATTAGTGCAAGAACCAACACATATTAAACTGTCTGACATAGTAGGCTCTTGGGTAATTTTTGACTGGCTGAAGTGCAGTATGCTATTTTCAGAGTCTTCATTTGGTATAAAAATGGAGGGTATCTTTTCTGGGTGAAGATTCTTTAAATTGCTTTAGTCTTTTAATGCTAAATGGCAAGTCTTTGTTGTGCTTCTTTCCAGGCTTATTAAAAATTTAGCCTTGACTGTGAAGTTATCTTATGTGTATATGATATAACTGCTGATCAACAATTTACTTTGTAATTGGAAATTGATTTTTAGTTAATTGTACATTTCAGTTGGACATCTTGCTCTGTGATTCCTGTGTAAGTGTTTTGTGCATTTTTTCTGGAAAAAAGTAAATCTTAAAAGACACTAAGTGTGCTGGGTAGTGGTACATGCCTGGAATCCCAACCACTTGGGAAGTGAAGGCAGGAGGATTTCAAGTTCAAAGCTAGCCTGGGCAATATAGCAAAACCCTGTCTCAAAATAAAAATTAAAAAAGCAGGGGGTGGGATGCAGAGAAAGGTAGGGCTAGGGAGGTAGCCCAGTGTAGAGTGCTTGTTTAGCTTATTTGAGGCCCTGAGTTCAATCTACATTACCACACACAAAAAGACACTAAATGCATGTTGTTGTTTATTTTTAGAGAGTAAATTTAGTTTTATGATGGACAGAAATTTTAAAATAGTTCTTTAATAACAGTCTTAAAATATGTATTTTTTAACGAACATCTTGTAATTGTACATATTTATGGAGTACATTTCAGTATGTGTAGGCAGTATGTAATGATCGGATCAGACTTCTTATTGGCATATTCTTCACCTCAGACACCAATCATTTCTTTGTGTTGGGTACTTTGTTCCAGATCCTCTACAGTTTTAAAATAATCAGTTGTCAACCAGGATTACCATATGGTGTCATAGAGCCTTAGAAGTTATCCTCTTTTTATCCAGTTGTATTTCTGTGCCTGTTAACCATCCTCTCTCCCCTGCACCATTAGGCTCTGTTAGCCACAATTTTATTGTCGACTTCTTTGAGATCAACTTCTTAGCATCTGAGAGTGAGAGTATGCATTCTTTGTCTTTTTTGCGTCAGAATTATTTCACTTAACATAATGTCCTGTGTTCTATCCATATTAATGCAAGTAACAATTTCATTTTTTTATGGCTGACTATGTATTTTATTTTGTATGTAAACCACGTTTTCTTTATCCTTTCATCAATTGAGGGACACCTAGGTTGATTCCATATGGTGGTTATTGTGAATAGTAGTGCAGTGAACATACGAGTGCTGATGTGTCTTCAACATATTTCAGTTCTTTTGTATATATACCCAGTAGTGGGATTGCTAGATTGTATGTTTAACTGGGGGTCTTGAGACAGAAGATCTGCAGTTATAGTAGAAAAACTTTAATATATTATGTCAAATTTCAGATGTATGAGTAGAGAGAATAGGAAATCTCCATTTATTTACCTAAGTAGTCTGCAAAAGTTATCTTGTTTTATAGCTATTCCTCATTCCACCTACTTCTTGACATATCATTTCATCTGTATATATTTCTATGGTGTATTTAAAAGATAAATGCTATTTAAAAAATATAAAATCTATTTTAAAAAACTATACACAAAAAACCCATTACCACAACATTAGCTCATATATAGAACATTAATAAATTGTTAATATCATCAAGTATTTAGTATGTGGTCACATTTCTTTAAATGTCTCAATTTATTTTTATACTTTGTTTGAATTAAGATCTGAATAAGGTCCATATGTTGCAGTTGGTTGAAATGGTCACTTAAGTCTCTTAATCTACAGGTTTCCCTTCTATCTCTTTTGTCTTGCAGCATAAAGAGTTTGGGTTATTTTTCTGTAGTTTTCTATAGAGTAGATCAGTAGTTGCATCCTATATTTCTTTAGCAGTTGTAAAATAGTGATGTTTAATTTGGTCTTCTTCATATATTAGGTAGAATTCATCTCTAATAACTACTTGATTCTACACAGGTTCAGGTTGTATGTAAAAGACAGAATACTTTTCCTTAACCAGTTTTCAAAAATAAAAGGTTGTCTCCCTCTTCCTGTGTTGTATGCACAAGTGTGTGTGTGTGAGAGAGACAGACAGACACACGCACACACACAACACAGTGTGTTTCATTATGAACTCATCTTTTAAATTTTTTTTTAGTTGTAGATGGACACAATACCTTCATTTTATTTTAGTTTTTTTGTGGTGCTGAGGATCAAACCCAGTGCCTCACATATGCTAGGCAAGTGCTCTACCACTGAGTTATAACTCCAGCCCCATGGACTCATATTTAAACATATCAAAACTCAATCCATTGCTCTTAACTGTTTTTGCTTACATTCAATTTTTGTCTAGTGAATCTCTTCAGGTTGACTCCTGAGGGTTTTTTTTTTTTTTTTAATTTTTTTAAGATGTTGTTGTTTATTTTATTCATTTATTTATACGTGATGCTGAGAATTGAACCCACTACCTCACACATGCTAGACAAGCGCTCCACCACTGAGCCACAACCTCAGTTGCCCCCCTTTTTTTCTTTTAACATATTCTCAGTAGGTTGATAGTTTTCTTGCTTTGCAATTTAATAAAATGCTCCAGAGTCAACTTGCCTACTTTCTGTTCAAGACCTTAAATTGTCTGTTTCCTTAGGAGGCATGGCTCCTTTTGAAGTGGCATTTAAAAATAGTCTTTGCTTAGATTGCTCACTACTGCTGGGCTGATCTTATAACTTTTTTGCAGTAAGGTTATTAGTATTTTTGCCAGGTGTTTGTGTTTATCATATGCTTTCACCCACATTGAAAAAACTGAGCTACAGGGCTGGGGTTGTAGTTCAGTGGTAGAGCGCTTGCCTAGCACGTATGAGGCCCTGGGTTCAGTCCTCAGTACTACATAAAGTTAAATAAATAAAATAAAGGTATTGTGTCCATCTGCAACTACAAAATATTTTTAAAAACTGAGCTACAATTCATATCACGTAAACTCCACTTTAAAAAAAGATTACAATTCAGTGTTTTTTAGTGTATTTATTTTGTTGTACAAATATCAGCAATTGGGCTAGGGTTGTGACTCAATGGAAGAGTGCTTGCCTGGCATGTGTGAGGCACTGGGTTTCAATCCTCAGCACTATATGTAAATGTATATATATATATAAAATAAAGGTCCATCGACAACTAAAAAAAAAAAAAAAATCAGCAATTACTTAATTCCAGACATTTCTATCACCCCATAAAGATACCTATACCCACTACTAGTCACTCCCTGTTCTTCCCCAACCCAGCCTATGGCAAACAACTAATTTATTTTTCTCTCTCTGGATTTACCTGTTCTGGACATTTTGTATAAATGGAATCACATAATTTGTAGCCTTTTGTGCCACAGGTTCTTTGACTTAGCATGTTTTCATCCATTTTTGTATTATGTTAGTATTTAGTATGTCCTTGCTTTTTATTATCGAATAATATTCCATTGTATGTATAAACATTTTGCTTATCCATACATATGTTGGTGCCCATTTGGGTCTTTTCCACTTTTTGGGTGTTCTGAATAATGCTGTTATGAACATTTATGTACAAATTTTTGTAGATACATATTTTCACTTCTGTTTGGTACATACCCAGGACTGGAATTGATGGGATTGTGGCAATTCTGTGTATCTTTTTAAAAAACTTCCAAATGGTTTTCAGAGGTTGTATATTCCCATCAGCACTGTATGAGGGTTTCAGGTTCTTCACATTCCATTTACATTTTTTCACATTTTTTTAATGAGTTCCATTTTGAGATAGATAACAATTTTGTAAAATGAATCAAATTTATTGCCCCTGCCCCCCCCCCCAAAAAAAAAAAACCCATAGCAGTTCAGATGTGTATCTGAGGCTGTCATTAGAAATTTTATTTTATTTTATTTTATTTACTTATTTTTTTGAGGGGCAGTACCAGGGATTGAATTAAGGGGCACTGGAACACTGAACCACATCCCCAGACCTGTTTTGTCTCGCTGAGTTGCTTAGCCCCTCACTTTTGCTGAGGTTGACTTTGAACTTGCTATCCTCCTGTCTTTGCATGGATATTTCCCATCAATAAATGGGAAATCCTTGTTTCCATTTGCTGGGGCAAAAAACTTGATGTCTTTTTTTTTTTTTTACATTTGATTCATCAACTCAGATCCTGAAGATGGTACTTTCAAAGGTTATCCAGAACCTAGCAACATCCCACATTTCCATCACTATTACCTTGTCTCTTGGCTGGATTATTACAATAACCTTTCAACTGCTTCTTCCTTTGTTCTTCATTCCCAACAGTGTAAACTACTACCTACCTAGGATCACTAGCCAGAGTAATCCTTGAAAGTAAGTCATTTGATGCTGCTCTTGCTCACAACACCCCAACAACATTGCATGCTCTGGGCCCTGATACTTCTTTGATGTCCTCTGTTCTGTCACTTGACCCTGTCTTACACAGTTTATGCTGAATATTGAAACCAAGATCCCTACAGTATATTCTGTTGATTGAACTCCAGCAAGTCAGAAATGTTAGCATTGTTTGAGACTAATCTATTTAAAGAAAAGAGCAACTTATTAAAGATGGTAATACTTTTAATAGCCTGTCTTTGCATTTCTAGTTGGGTATTATTCCCTCTCACCTTCCTTTTTTTTTTTTTTTTTTTTTTTTTTAAACCAAACCAACCAAAAATCAAGTAAAAGGAGCTGGGCACTGTAGCACACATGTGATCCTCACACTTCAGGATTATAAATTTGAAGCCAGCCTGGACAATTTAGCAAGACCCTGACTCAAAATAAAAAATTAAAAAGGGCTGGGGATGTAACTTGGTGAGAGAACACCCCTGGGTAATGCCACAGTGAAAAACAAAACAAACAAACAAAAAAAACCAGAAAAAAAAAAAAAAAAAAAAAAAAAAAAAAAAAAAAAAAAAAAAAAAAAAAAAAAAAAAAAAAAAAAAAAAACAAGTGGAAGGTATTAGCACAGTGTAAGTTTTCAGGTGAGTATAGAATATTGGGATAATAAGCAGTTTGTTCATATTTTGCTTGCTGAGTCTATTTGTTTCCCATAGATAGAAGATCCATACAAATATTCTGAAAATTTATAAGAATGTTGTTTTCTTACTTGAAGGTTGATTTTAATTATTACTTTCATCTGAGGTTTAACCCCCTCCACCCCGTGCCACCCCCCCCCCCCCCCTTTTTTTTTTTTCCGGAACTAGGTTAAGTCCAGAAAGATTTTTGTGAAGTCATTTTCATGTTGGGAATTGACTAGTGAGAACTGACTGGGTGATATTGAACTTTTTCTCAAATGTTTCTGTTCAGTTTCTTAGTTCATATATATAAGTTCCTTTAATTAGGGTATGCCAATTAGGGGGAAACTGTTGCCAATTTTGCCCTTTCTTTCTCTCTCTTAAATAGAAGATCTCAGCATAAGCGAAAGAAGAGCCTTGCCAGACACTGAAGAAGGGACGGGGAACTCTCCTCCTAATCTGGGCCTCCTGTCATGGTAAGTAAAAGGAAATACGAAAATTGGAGTTGAACTCAATTCTGACAATTCAACTGAACACTGATCATACTTACCCAATTTCGTTTTGGTTGGAAATCATTTTTCTTTCCCCGAGAACTCTCTTCTTTTCTTTTATTATTTACTTAGTAATGATGGCATACTCCAGTATATAGAGCAGTTTCATTTCTCTTAACTTGAATTCTGTGAGCTGGACACTAAGTCTCATTTTAAATCAGCCAGGGAATGGAACCAAGACCAAATAACATGTGGTTCTTGGATTCTAGGTTTTTCAATCCTTTTTTAGGAAACTGGGCTGGAGTTAAACTCAGTGATAACTCAAGGCTTTGGGTTCAATCCTCAACACCAAAAGGAGGAGAAGGATGCAGAGGAGGAGGAGGAGGAAAGAGAGAGATTTCTAGAAAACAGGATATAATGAAAATGATTTTTCATTTGCATATTCTTTATTTTTTAATTGACAAAATTGTGTATATTGTGTGCAATGTGCTTTGAAGTGTATATGTTGTGGAATGACTACATTGAGTTAATTAACATGCATTACCTCACAAAACAATTCCCTGTCTTTCCTATGAGTCTGCTCTCACACTCTTTTCCCCTTCTTCCCCTTCAGTACTAGGTGTTGGACCCAGGGACTTCCCACATGCTAGGCAAGTACTCAACCACTGAGCTACATCCCCAGCTTATGTATGTCTCTTTAAGGCATTATTTTGGTTCCAAAGTAGGGGAGTACCTATGCATTCCCTTGCTTACACCTTTGACTGAAAAGAACATATAATGGACATTTCAGTGACTTCAGGGCAATTTAGGGCCCAGAGTAGGCGGAGAAGGTGGAGCAACAAGCCAACTACATTTTCATTAATTTCAAGGACATGTAAACAGCACTTCAGACCTTAAAATAAAAATGGTTCTCTGTAATATTGTCTTGTTTCTACCTTGTAATGTTTCCAAGATCCAAACTGTTTCATGCTGGTGCACAAAGAAGGAATTGAAAAGACCATGTTAATTTCAAGCTTCATTAGGGATGTGTGTGGAAAATGTTTTTAAAATTAAAAACAGAGTAAAACAAAACAAAAGTAGTTGTGCAGAAATGTTATATGAAAAAGAGGAGAAAGGTAACTGCTCTCTTCTTAAATCGAGCTATTTTTTTCTTAGTTTGTGGGTATTAAAACCTTCTAATTTATCCTGTACCCAAATGTTGACAAACTTTGACTGTTATTTCTCTAGACTACATTTTATTTTATTATATGTCCCACAGTTTATAATGAATTGAAAATTGCTTGCCTAGAATTTATGTGGTATACTATGCCAGTGCTAATGATTATCAAATTATGGGTTTAGGAAAGCAGGTCTGTTCTGTAAGGAAGTTTTGTCCTTCACTGTATACCATATAGCTAGAGACAAATAGCATGGTCCTCTTCTTGGTATTGCTGGGATCTCTGTCCTCCTTGTGTGTTTCCTGCCCCTGTGCTGTAGACACACTCTGGAGATGCCTGTGTGTGGGGAACAGCTTGACCATGCATCTTTTTTATTTTTCCTCATAAAACAACCTTATATAACAAAATTTAAAAAATTCTGATTTATAATTCTACCAGCAGAATTTATGGTTTTATGTTTTCCTAAGTAGCCCATGTCATTCATCTATCTATATATATAGTTAGAATAACATAATGAAGTCTTTTGCCTGTTTCACTAAATGCATTAACCATTTTCCCTTGCTAATTCACTGGATTCCTAATGATCATTTTACTAGCTACATAATACCTTGCAAGTTAGTGAGCCTTTGATCCATTCATATGGTATGTATTTAATACACCATATTGTTTTAGCATTTAAATTGTATGTCCTTAGTCCTGAGTTTTGTGTAGAAAATTCTGGTGCAGTGAAGTTTGTTTTTGAGCGTACACTTCTGTAGTAATTTGAGCGTAACATCCTCTTCTGCCTTTTCTAATCTTAAAAGAAGTAAAATGATATTTATGTCTCTTTGAGAGACCAGGCATTAGGAAAAGATGTTTTCATTTTCAGTCTGGTAAATCTCAAGCATAGACTACAAGGAAAGAATTTGTAGTGAACTCTCATATATATCATTCAGTTGCAGTTGCCATCAGTTCATGGCTACTCTTGTTTCATCCAGTTATTACTCTGTACTTCCCACCCCTTTGAATTATTTTGACCCAAATTCCAAGGATTATAGCAAGAGAAATGTATTTTCCATGACTATCAATACCAGCCCCAAGGACTGGTAATTATTTTTACATTTTCTGAACATGAACACTAGATACAGATTTAGTTCATGGGACTTAATTGGTTAGCAGTCTTAATGTGCTTTAAATATTTATCCCTAATGTTGACTTCTCCTCTGAAGTATGTACATAACTTTCTTACCTGCATAATTTAGGCAGTAGCAGAAGCCAGCCTAAAACTGTGGTTGACTGATCCCTTTTTGGGATTTTGCAAGTGACCCCTCTGACCTTATAGAGCTAGGTGGAGACTAAGAAGTGCCAGATTCTATATTGAGTGGTATTCCTGAGTAATACCAGGAAATCAACAATGTGGTTTTCTAATACTAATGAATAACTGCTTATAGCCTAGGCAAAATATGTTTCCAACTATTTATCAGACCACTACTTTCCAGTTTGTTCTGCCTCTTCCCAGTTTCTCACCCTACCAACTGTGTCAAGTTGGGTGTCCTTTTATATCTGTAAAACTCACAGAAACTATACTAAAATTAAACAGTTAATTACTTGAATTGTTCATTCAAGTAATGTTTTTTATAAATCAACTTTCTCTGAAGTCAGTGAAAATTTGGTCCTAATGTTAATTCAATCTTTGAGGTTAAAAAAATGCAGTTTTGTGTACAAGGAGGAAATTTTTCTGAAGCCTTATAGGTAATATGAGCTGAGACAGTGTCTTTTAAAAAGAGCATTTATTTGATTTAACTGATAATAGGTACTCCATGTTCTTGTCTTGCTGGCTTAATTGTGAGTTCTCAAAAGTTAAAAACAATTCCGCTTCAGTTTTCAGTAGCTACTTTGGTTATATGTACATTGGTCCAGATTAACAACAAAGTGAGTGTGCTAGCAAGAATGAATAGGTAAATGGCATCTCTTTTTTTTCTTTCTTTCCTTTTCCCTTTTCTTTCTTTTTTTTTGAAAAGTCTGCTACATTATTGCAATTCTGAGCTGTTTTGAGGGTCATTGGAAAACTGGGTCAGGGAATCACATAAAGAAATAATGACTACCTCTGTAAAATGATCTTAGGCCTTATCCACTTATGTGAGTTAAAAAGCTAGTTAATGTGATGCTGAGAAGGCATGTTTAAAGGGTACTTTCTTGTAAGAATTTTTAGAAGCTGTCCCCGCTCCCTGTTTTGTAGCATTTCCTACCTATTCCCTGTTAGTTCATGAGAACATTTTTCTTAATTCAAGATTCTCCACCTCTTTTCTTTAGTTCTCTTTAAGTGTAAATATTAAGCATTCTTTAAGAATCCTTTTAAGGATGAAAATAGGATTTTTTTTTAAAAGTCAGTACTTAAGGGTAGAAAAATAGGTTTCTCTTTAAAAATCACTGCCCCCTGTTGTTCTTTCACCCATTCATTAACTTCAAAGGAAATGAGTGGAAAGGCATCATATGGTACTGATTGATACAATATTTTTCATTTAACAAGTTATTTTGGTGTTTATAGGAGTGGAGTAATTACACTTTTGGAGACCCTAAAGCTCTGTCATATCAGCCTTACTAAAATGCATCAACTTCATTAAACATTTAAATTTTTATTTTGGTTACATAAGAAACAAGTTTTTTCCTTAAATTTTGCTTTTAAAATTATAGAATTATCAGCTATAATTTCTTAACAATCATGCTGGAGATCCCTATAATCCTAGGGAAGTAACACTAGCATACAGATTTAAAAAATAATAGTATATTTAATAATGAAAGTTCCATAATTTTTCATAACATTTCATAAGCCATTTATAAAATTATATTTTTATAATTTAAAACTATTCCTTCATAAATTTTAAGTGTCAATCTTTTTTAAAGGTCTCTAAAAAGCCTTATGTCTCAAAATAAAATGATTCTGTAAAAGGGCTGGACTGGGCCCAGTCATTTAGTAGCAAAGATTGTAGAATGATGATTGTAGAATGATGATTGTAGAATGATGATTGTAGAATTGATGATTGTAGAATTGATGATTGTAGAATTGATGATTGTAGAATTGATGATTGTAGAATGATGATTGTAGAATGATGATTGTAGAATGATGATTGTAGAATGATGATTGTAGAATTGATGATTGTAGAATTGATGATTGTAGAATTGATGATTGTAGAATTGATGATTGTAGAATTGATGATTGTAGAATTGATGATTGTAGAATGTTGTTGTTACTCAAGTCTTTCATTGACTTTTCCTGTAGTAGGAGAATAGTTTTAGGGAAAGCCTGGCTTTTCAAATTATATAGCTTTAATTGTTACTTCGTTTTAGACTACAGTCTGGAACAGCAGTTCTGAAACCCTTTGGTCTCAGGATCTCTTTACATTGATAAATTATTGAGGACTCCCAAGAGGGCTTGTGTTTATGTGGGTTATGTTTGCCTGTGTTTACTATAATAGAAATTAAAACCAAGAAATTTTTAAAATGCTCCTAAATTTATTTAAAAATAAGAACAAACCAATTACATAAATAATATGTAATAATGGTAATATAAATCATTTTTCATTAAAAATACCTTCTCATCCAAAAATAGTGTAATGTTTCTAATCTCTTTAATGCTTGGTTTAATATAGATGACAGATTCTCATATCTACTCTTGCTTTCAATCTATTATAATATGTTGTTTTATTTCAAATGTGAGGAAAATTCAGTCTCACACAAATAGGTAATTACAAAAGGGAAGAATATTTTAATAGTGTTTTTAGATAATCGTGTGTATTTCCTTTTAATACTAAACTAAAACTTGACAAGTGGTTATTTTTGCATTAAAAAATACGTTATCAGCAGTTAGTTATTTGAAAGAAAGATCTGCCAAATGGCCACGTCTTAATTTCTACAATTTGTCCATCAGTGTTCTTTCCAATAAAATGGTTTTTAAAAAATGGCTAATTCAGTGTTAATTGAAAGTCACA
The DNA here is from genome assembly GCF_902686445.1 of Sciurus carolinensis. Taxonomy (NCBI): domain Eukaryota; kingdom Metazoa; phylum Chordata; class Mammalia; order Rodentia; family Sciuridae; genus Sciurus; species Sciurus carolinensis. The sequence goes on from NC_062220.1 coordinate 129,287,257, forward strand.
CAGGTACTTCTCCTTGAGGCAACCATAGTATTTCGGTATAATTTTCTCCTGCCTTTTCCAAGGTCATTCTTAAATTGGTGTCTGTCTTGATTGTACTAAGGTGCTCAGTTTTATCCATTTATTCTTTTTGCACTAATAGAAAGAGTCAACTTAGTAGAAAAAAAGGCAGATAATGCTAGTATTGTGAAGGTGGTTTTGACCTTTCAGAATCTGTAACCTTCACTTGGAGAACCCCACTGATAAAAATAGTACAATCTTATGGTTACAGTTGCCGTTAAATAAAACCGTAAGTGTTGTTTATACTTTTTTATATGTATATTTTTTAGTTGTCAATGGATCTTTGGTTCAATTTTTTTTTTTATACATGGTGCTGAGTATTGAAACCAGGGCCTAACACATGCCAGGCAAGCGCTCCACCACTGAGCCACAACCCCAGCTCCTTGTTTATACTTTTCTTCTCCCCTCTCTGAGGAGATTTACTAAATTGTGATAAGTAGCATGTGCTAAATGTTCTATAAGTAGTGGTTATAATTCTTACTGCTGTAAGTTGAATGTATTGTGGCTTTTGCTGTTTTAAAAATTGCTGTTTAAAAAAAGATTGCCTCGTAGCACTTGTCTAGCATGTGTGAGGAGGCCCTGGGTTCAACTCTCAACACTACTTCCCTGTCTCCTCAAATATCTATGTAAACAGATTACACCATCATTTAGAGTCAGGTTTTCTCACAGATTACATTTCTTTTGGGTCTTCTTGTACTGTAAAAATTCATAATGTAAACTATTACTTTTTATAGCCAGGCGGTGGCGCATGCCTGTAATCCCAGCGGCTTGGGAGGATAGGCAGGAGGATTGTGAGTTCGAAGCCAGCCTCAGCAAAAGCGAGGCATTAAGCAACTCAGTGAGACCTGTCTCTATAATAAAATACAGAATAGGACTGGGGATGTGGCTCAGTGGTGAGTGTCCCTGAGTTCAGTTCCCCCCGCGCCCCTGCCAAAAAAGTTACTTTTTAAAATGTGAATTAAATTGAAGTGCCATTTAGATGAGAATTTTTGTTCTCTTTTGAAATTTCCTTAAAAGAAATAGATTTCTTTGGGAATATAGGGCAGAGTAAACTAGGGCTAGTATTCATACATGTTTTCAATTTGGGAAATTCAGTTCTTTTTCTTAAAAATCCTTTTCAAGATTAAATTGATGGAAATTTAATTATAATCAAAAGGTGACACAAAGGCTAGAGTCCCATTGTCTCCTTCAGTAGCAGCCCCTAGTGACACAACTTCCTCCCACTAGGCCCCATCTTTTAAAGGTACCTCTACCTCCCAGTAGCATCACAGACTGGTGGCCAATCCTTTAACATGTGGATCTTTGGGGCACCCTTATCCAAACCATAGCAACAACAGCTAATATTTTGATGGAATAGTTTGGGGAATGATTATCTTTTTCCTTGCATTTTTCTGTGTGTTTTCTTTGGTCATTGGGCTCTTACTTTGATTATGTGAGAAGACATGGCAGAAAAACTAAATAAAGATAACTAAAAGTTTTAGAAATTATTTTAAAAATTTTGTTTTTTCAGGATGAAGAGACTCGGCACAGTCTTGAGTGCATCCAGGCCAATCAGATCTTTCCCAGGAAGCAGCTGATTCGGGAGGATGAGAATCTTCAGGTAATTACAGGCCACTTTTGATTGCGTAATGTGTATTTAGAGCATCATAGTAATGATGTAGCATAGTTAATGGATTGAAGTGATGGTCTTATGTATTTTTAAAACTATACCTATAAAAATGCAAGCTGGAAATCATTCTAGCAAGACTTATTTTCTGAGAATTCATTGTTTGAGATGTTGTGCTGTATCATTCTTTCAGGATTTCAGGATTTGAATAAGTGTATTTGAATTTGGTGGGTATAAACTCATCCTTTTCTTTACTTATACATTGTACTTTAAACTTTGATGACTGTCCGTTTAAAGAGGATGCACTATCTATTCACCTGACCTATGTTTGAAGATTTGGCCTTATTGCTTCAGAACTCTGAAGAGTATCTTCCATTTTGAAGGTTCCTTTCCTTGAACTTCATGGAGAGAGCACAGAGTATGTGGGCCGTGCTGAGGATGCCATCATTGCCCTTTCAAATTATAGACTTCACATCAAGTTCAAGGAGTCTCTTGTTAACGTAAGTGATTACCAACTGTTTTCTAAGGTAGACAGAGAAAGGAAGTTGAAAAAACTTGGTAATGTACTCAGAGTAGAAGCATACAGGATTCTGGTGTGTGTGAGCATTGTGTGCTCTGCTTTTCTCTCAGTTTTGCACTCAGAGGACATTTGGTTAGTAAGTAATTCTTATGCTTTATTTAAAATGATGTGTTTAGTTGTCAGCTGAGGTGTTCATTGTTTTAGTTAATACTGAATAGTATGCACTGGGTAATGCTGTGTGTTAAACTTCATAAAGGTACAGAGTCTGAATAGACTTTTATTCCTCAGTTGTTAGTAGTTACCAACTACTTCAGTTGAGATAATTTCCTGGACCTTAATGTCAGATGATATGTTCTTGAACTCACTGCAAACTCATTATTGGATGAAGTTACTCTAATGACTCCTAAGTGGTATAAGTATAGATGTTAAGTGCAATGTTTATTTGCATAATGAACTATACATTACTGCAGAAAAGGAATTCTCAAGAGTACATTTACTCTTTTTCAATTATGAGGGTACTCTCAGTGAACTGAATCTTTCAGCATACTGCTGTTATTAGTAAACTTAAACCCACAGAGGCACAGAAGTTCATGTACTTGCTCCAAGTGAGTGCATTCTTCTTCATTTGTTAGTATTGTGGCTTTTTGCATGTCAGTACTAGCACAGAGAAGTGTACTATAATACCTTATAGGAGTTCAGTACTATATCCCATTCAGATTGTGTGTTTTGGGGTTCTTTTTGTGATTCTTTGAGATCTGTCACTTTTATTCATTTTACTCACTAGTCCAAAAGTTACCCAAAATCTCAAGTTGCATTCTTTCATTTACCATGAGTCAGTGGTTGCCATTTGTTAGTTTGTGGCATCTGTCTAGTCTAGTCTAGTCTAATCTTTGTATTAAGCATTTATGTCCAGGAGCTATTTTGGCCTGAATTCCTTCTGGATTATAGATTTGGGCTACAATCAACTTGTTAACTCAGTTTTCTGTCCATCAGTTAGAAGTACGTGCCAAATTCATCAAGGAACGAGGCGATACTTGTCATTCATACCGTATAGCATTATGATCTGGAGGGTCCATTTGGATTTGAGTGTGTGAGAAGGGGTTGGGGGGAAGGTGGAAATGCTAAGATCTTAGCAATCAAAAATTTTCCACCATCTACTATGGAAGTAATAATTAGTAGAACTACCCAATTTAATTTTGTGTTCTTTTCAGTGTTTTGAAATGGCTGGATTCAATGAAGTTGTAATTAAGTTACATGTGAAAATGATATTGTTTCGTATTATTGCATTTTCCCATATCATACTGTTTTATCAGCATTTTGGGTTTTGACTGGTTTAGATGTGTTTTGGGAATAGGGTCTGTTGGAGAGAGTCTTATCATTCACTATTTTAAAGCCCTTCAGTATTTCTTTTCTACTTCTAAGATGAAAATCAAATTACTTCAGGTGATGTGAGACTGTGATCCTTGAGTCCCTGCAAGCTTTTCCACATTCCTTCTTCCCACTTCCTACCTTTTCTACTAGTAAAACCAGCCTTGCTGGACTGGTCAACCATACTTCATACTTCATACTTTTTAACTTTTTTACTTCAGTTTTACTTCATTCTTTCCCTTCTTTCCTGCCCAGGAAATGTTTCTTCATCTCTCAAAACCCACTTCAGGTAATAACTTCCTCTAAGAAACCTTGCTCAGTCCTAGTTCCCTTCCTGACAGTTAATTATAGTCACATGACCTCTTCCTTTGTCTTGAACATACTTTTACAATATTTAGTAGGCATGTTGTAAGTTTTTGTTTTCATTTTTGTATCTTCTGGATCCAGTATGTCTCCTGATGCTATGCTATCCACTAAACATTAGGTGAATTAAAGTTACTGGTAATTTGAAATAGATATTGGGCATTCCCCCCCCCCCTTTTTGGATTTAAAATTCAGTTTAAAACAATGTATTTCTATGGGAATAGGCTTGTGTCTTTTTTTTCTTTTGGTCATTTAGTAGCTGTATTTGTAGATTCACTAAAATTGTTGATCCCCTATTCTGGATGAAGTATTATACTTAAGGAAACTTACCACTGTTCTTACTTTTGGACCCATTTCCTCATATACATGTGTTTTCTCTAGCATTATAATTCTAAACTTAGAGCCTGCATATCACTTAAAAAGCCCAAATAATGACTTTGCATAAAAAAAATGGTGATGCAAAAATATTTTGGCATCGTAGTGTCTATAAACACTTCCTGTTGAGATAGACCAACACTTCTCCATACCAATATATTAATCTCATCACAGTGTTAAGGTTTTTGAAACATCAGGTTACTCCAGGAAATAATGACTTCTCCTGCATCAGAATGTTGTTGGTAGTGCTGCTTCTCACTCTCTCCCTCCCTTTGTCCTTTCCTCAGCAAATAAATATTTTAGTAAAATATGGGAGATCAAGAAGCCTCTGTTAAATGTTTGATTTGGACATAATAATCTTTAAGCCATCAGTACCTAAATGTGCCTTCTATGTTGTAGCATGTCCCACTTTGCATCATTTAGCACTTTAGAAAATGACTTGCCATCAAATTTTAAATAGCTACCTGATATCATATATTCTCTTTTAATTTCACAGCACATTAAGTAAAATGTGTCAGTAGATTTAGATACCATAAACATCATTACTTTAATCTACACACATTCACTAAATATGAAGGCTCCAATTCCTAGAGTAAAGAACCTCTGTAGTAGAGTTCATTTGTAACATTTAAAATACGAATTGCTTCCATTCTTGTTTTTTCCCAAAACTATATTTTACATATATATAGGTATATTTCTTTGAAGCTTAGATAATATATATACAAGGAAGTGTTCAAGTGGAATTTATGAAAGTTTAAAACAATTTTTTGTTGTATAATTCAATAGACTGCTTCTCAATCTGCTGCTTCTGAAATCAAAGTAAGTAGCATGAGAATCCTAGGTGGTTACTGCACCTGTGCTTGGAACAAATTGGTTTTGAGTGTCAGATGTTCACTTTGCAAATTGGCAAAATGTGTCTTCTCTGCATGATTCGCTTCCCTGTTCTAGTGGTATGCTTTGATGAGAATAGCTTGTGGGGTGAAGATAAAAGCCCCACAGTTTATGCATAAGCAATGGAATTATGACCTTCAAAAATGTAATCTGAGTTTTAACCAGAAATAATTCTGTAAAATCAACATTTGTATTTAAGAGCACATTAAACTTCTGTTTCCAGATCAATCTGTCAATGCCTGTTAGGAAAAACTGGAAGTGTAGCAGCAGGGAATACTTTTTCTTTACATTTCTTTGCATTTTACTTCAACAATCACCTTCATTTCCCATACACCAGGAGGAGGTTATTGTTAATATTTAAATGTATTTTGGCTTCACATTCATGTAATAGTTGAGGCCTCTAAAACCAGGGCTGGAAGGAGATAGCTTGTATGTGTGTGTATTTTTCCTCATCTGGTTAGATTTAGTGTCTAGATATTTTATTATATTCTAGGATTAGACTCATTGTTTTTACTATGTTACTGTCAGTTTTACTTCATATGTACATGTAATATTAGTACTTACCATTCAGACTATGAAAAGAGTGCTTATTTTTAGAAAGGTAGAAATATTTCACTTCTAAATCCTGATGGTTGAAAACAGTACACATGCAGCCACACACCCACCCACCCAGAATGAATGGAAGAGGTAAACTAGAGTATGATGATACCAGATCCCTCTTGAATGTGACAGAACTGTGAATCTTAATAACTGTGCATGTCTGTTAAATTTTTAAATTGCTTCTCTTCTGCATTTGGATTGATGCTCTTGGGTTTTGGTGCCTGTCGATGTAACTTTTGGCCTTTTGAGGATTTGATTAACAGTGCCAAGTGTTTTTGATGTATTGTTTGAGCATGATTTTGGTGGAATTAGTTGTAGGAAAAGCACTATAAAAAGGTAGAATTACCTGGTAGGTAGAACATGGAAGAGAAAGAAGCAAAAAGAAAATGAGTTGTTCTGAAACATTGAATCATTGATCTGGAGAGGGTTTGAAAGTGATTTTCTATTTCTTTTGCAGATGGAATTACCTCTAAGGAATCTTTGTTTTAAATTCCGTTTTTCTTCTGATGATCCCTGGTGGAAAAGCCACTTATTTTTGAAAGAAAAGTGAAGTAAAACTCATACTAAACAGAAAGGCAATCTTAGAGGAAGAAAGAAAGTCAAACCATATATGGTGGAAGGAACCTGGTTTAAAAGGGAGACATGGATTCTGACCCAGACTTTGCTGCTAGCGTATAGTGTAGTTCAACCAACCTGGACTAGGAAGTAGACTGGCTTGAATCTTAAATTCTTTGCTTACAAGATTGAATAGTGGATATGTTTACTTATAGAAATGGTAAGAGATTCTTTCCATAGGTAAGAAATATTAAAAAAAACTTGAGTCATGTGGTAGGTCTTAAAGTAGAAATTGGATGTGCAAAGAGGAAAAGATAGCAAATTCTGCCTTTTTAGAAGGAAGAGAAGACAAATTTATGAATGGAACACTGAAGAGGAACAGGAGAGTAGAATGGAGAAGTAAAAAAGGGAGATATTCGTTGATACAAAATTAGGTGTTTCTCTTTTAAATGTCCTTGTTCTTGCTACATATTAAACTATCCTGCATGGAACAATCTGCATGAGTATTAAAATCACTGTTCTGTATATCTGACTTGAGCACACATGGTTGTTTTTGGTGTCTTGTCTAGTATCTCCAATCTCAAACTCGCTGTCACTTCACCCCACTTCACCCCAGGTCCTGTACATGAGACCTACTAAATTGTGACCATCTGAAGCTCAAAAAGCAGAGACTGGTGGCACATAAGGGGCCTGGAGGTTCATTCGAGGAAGCCAGGAAGCAGGCAAATTTTTAATTGGTAAAATTTGAGAAAAATAAGCCTAGAACTTGGGCTTCTCATTTGCCTGTCAGCTAGCCACTTTTTTGGGGGGTTGGGTGGGGTTGAGTGGGCAAAGTAGTTGGAGTACATTTAATAAGTAAAGTGATGAGAGTCTATTACAGAACACCCAAAGGGAGTGGCCTGAGAACAAATCAATGTCATCTTCTAATCTCTATCTTCTTAATCTCCATGTTCCTCCTTTATAATTTATCTCTACTGACATTTTTTTTTCTTTCCTTCTTAGATGTACAGGTCTTGAAAGAATTTTAGCCGCATCAGCTGCAGTTTCTCACAGCACCTTGGGGTTAAGGACTTACACAAAAACAGAGAGCCAAAAGCTTCTTTTTTCTCAGAACACAGGCAAGATTTCTTAGTCTTTGTCTTATTCCCAGTCTTATTACAACTGTAAGGGAATTTTTATAGATTATAGACTTAGAAGCAAGAAGACTTTAGCCCTGAGGTAAAAACTCCCAGCCATTTATCTGAATAGTATTATTTTGCTTTCTTCTCTTCTTTAATCCCTGCCCCAGTTTCTGTTCCTTTGTTTCAGATTTCCAGCACTGGGCTTCTTTTTGATCTCCACATCCTTGTTCTCAGAGTTCTCTGCTGACTGTAGCAGCTGTGTGGTGTTGCAGGGTTTGCAGAAAGCCTGTTCCTGAAACTGATTCAGCTGGTGCGAGGGCCACCCTGTGCAGTCAGAACTCTTGTTTCTGTCTGCTTTGGAGGAGATTGTATCCCTCTTCTGAAGCTAACCATGAATTATTGGAAGGCTGCTTGCAACTCCTAGAGCCAGACTTGTGCTGGACGTGATATGGTGTAAAGACACATGATCCACTACTTTTCCAAGGGATAAGAATATCCACTAATTAATTTACCAACCTCTGTTTTGAAGGCCTGAAATCTGCTTTTTGAAGCCAGTTATGGGGTTAGGATGATTTCAGGGACAGAGGGAGGAGGATCCTCATGTCACCCTTAAGATTTGCATCCTGTTCAGATGTTTTCCCTCCTGTCTCCCTCCTTTCTCTGATCCAATTCACTATTTACACAGTCCTGTGTTCAGTAGTCTGTTATCAGATCTGCAGGAAGAGAATCATTATAGCCTGCTCAGACCTCAAACCCTGCTTGGCAAACAGGATTCTTCAGCTGGTCTTTTGAAGCAAGTTGTACCTGTTTAGTTTTGGGTTCTTTGACCACTGCGTGGCCTTCTCCCTTCCTCTTGATTCCTGTTAGTCTATCCTGCTGAGCAGAGAGCTGAACCAGGTGCTACTGTCCTGTCATCTTTTCTTTGCAACCTACAGGCAGTTTAGACTTCTAGCTTTTTCACGAGTCTCCTTTGCTGCCACTAAGCCATAAGCCCACTTTGTCATTTGAAGCAACTAGCAGGTAGAGTCTCACTTGCACTCTGTTCTGAGAATCTTTTTCATAAGCAAAACTGGACTGTTGTTCTAGTGCCCTTCAGTTTTTGTGTCATTGCAAATCATAGACAGCAATAGCCTCTAAAACTAGTACTTTGAGAGAGGAGCTTGTGAGTTTGATGTTTGAGTGATATATTACCCTGCTTTTCCAGAGGTGTTTCCTCCCCTTTGTTGTCTTCAGAGCCCATTGATAAAGAGTTAAGGGAAGCCCTAATTCGCTTTGTAGTTAATCACTTGGGTACTATCAGTTCTGCTAAATTTGCAGTTCTATTTGCTTCTTTCCCCTGTAGATCTTTCTAATCAGTCTTATTGGGCACTTTGAAGAACTGCAGGGTCAATGCCTTTTTGACTAAGGGACTTCATCTTTTTTAATTACAGGTTCCATTACAGCTTATAGAAAGTGTTGAATGCCGAGATATATTTCAGCTTCATTTGACTTGCAAAGACTGCAAAGTTATCAGGTACGTTTGTGTAGCTGTTTTGTGTGGAAATGCAATCTATAAAAATAAATAAATAAATAAAAATAATGGATACGTGGTTTGGCAACTTGACAAAATATCTTTTCGAAAGTAAGCACTGTTAGGAATATTTTCTGAGTAGTTAGTGTCTATAATATTTTCTCTTAGATATTTTGCTTATGTTGACAGATTTCTTTTATTTTTAATTTGGAAATAATTTCAGATTTCTTAAAGTGCAAAAATAAAAATAGTACAAAAGGTGAATAGTACAACAGGTGAATAGCAGATTTACCTATTGTTAGCACTTTACCCCAATTTGCTTTATTATTTGCAGAACGCTTTTGAGTGGTATGATATGTGTGTGAGTGGGTGGGAGGGGAGGGGAGTTTCCTGAACAAATTGAGAGTAAGTGACATAAGCATGACTTTTAACCCCAGAATACTTTAGAGTGCTTTTCCTAAGTTAGAATATTTTCTTCTTTAACCATGGTATCATTATCAACATCACAGTTTTACATTGGTAATAACTGTTGTCCAATCTACTATTCATGTTCCAATTTTGGTAGTTGACCCACCTTGATTCAGTGTAGCTCAGATAATAGATACATTTAGCTGCCATAACTTTAATCTTTAATCTGGAACATTTTCCACAGCAGCCTTTCTTTGTCTTTTATGACATTTACATTTTGAAGAATATGGTCTTTTTTTTTTTTTTTTAAACAAAGTTTTTCTTATTTTGAGTTTGTCCCATGTTTCATCAAGATTGTTATGGATTCCCAGCTGGGATAGTGTATATACAGCTATATTCTGTGTATTCAGTTGGAATACTATTTTGTGTCCTTTTCAGGGTGTTATTGTGTTGCATCCAGAGGCAAACAGTCTACTTGTCCGTCATTAGTGAATTTTGATTATTCCAATCAAACTGTCACCTGTTTTCTGTATAATTTCTATATTTTCTTTCTTACAACTAATCGTCTATGGGAAACAGTTGGAGAAAATGTCTTCCTTCTCAACAAAACTTCTCCATAAATTTAGCATTTGTTATTTTCTTCCCATCTAATTTTAACTGTAACGAAGAATGATGCCTGAAATGTGTGTTTTAAATTTAGTAGCTCCAAAAATTTTAAATTGCGAATATATTTACTTTTATCCTTTTGACCTGTTTTGAGATGCCAGTAAACATTGTGTGGGCATGGTGGTGAGTCACATAGATTGGGACAAGGAAGAGATGTAAATGCCCTCCTTATTAGTTTTTGAGTAAACATTTAAGTAGCATGTTAGCCAGTGAGATTTGGCTTACTTTTGATTGATGCTACCACCCGTATTTTACAAAGCTTGCTTATTAATTACTCGGTCTTAAACACTATATTCAAAAACTCAAAGTACTTAAAATGCAAAAAATCGGTTTGCATTGATTATTTTAACCTCTTAATTGTACATACTGAAAATCGCATTGATAAAGTAGAATTTGTTTTGTTCTCTGCATGGTCAGAGCTGAAAGTTTCAGTGTAATCTGTCTTATTTTGTATCCATACATTATTTTGTGTCCTCATTGCTAAGTAGACAAATTTCGATATTACTCCATAGTTGGCTAAAAGTAGTATTTGGTTTATTTTTTTACCTTGGCCTAGTATGTCATGACAAAACAAAAAGGACTCTTCTAAATAAGTTTCTTGAAAGGGATGACCATAATACTGATTAAAGAAGTAGAATGAGATCTTGTTCATGAAAGAATAACTGCCATTTTATTTTAATAATCATCATTAATCATTCTAAGGAGAGATTTCAGTAGATTATCAGAACACATTTTCCAATGTCCAACTCTTTTATTTGATACTTTGCACTGCTGGCTAAAAATTTTTGGACCTGTTTTTATTGTAAACTAGTGAATATGTACATGACTGCCTCTGATGCTTTCTGTACAGTTACTATTTCACTATGAACAGACACTCTCAAAATGGTGCCTTTTCTTAGATTTCATAGCTGTCATCTGATTACATTCATACTTGTTTGGCTTTACAAAGGTGTCAGTTCTCAACCTTTGAACAGTGTCAAGATTGGCTTAAGCGACTGAACAGTGCAATCCGACCACCTGCTAAAATAGAAGATCTCTTCTCATTTGCATACCATGCTTGGTGCATGGAGGTCTATGCCAGTGAAAAAGAACAACATGGAGACCTGTGCAGACCAGGTAACCCTTTCTGAAATGGGATTGGAGGTAACATTAATATGAAGTGGGGTGCCTTAGCACTCTTGTATTCAACCAGTGTATGTTTTATGGAGCATAGCATGTGCCCATTTTCTTCTAAGCCTAAGAACATATTTCTTGCTTCCAGGGGAAGGGAAGAATAATAGATGTGGTATTCTGTTCTACTAGACCTAAAAGCAACTATAATAAGATTCATGGGTATTATGGGAACCCAGTGGAAGGGGAGGTATGAGTTTTGTGTATAAGTTTGGGAAGACTTCACATTAAAAGTGGCTTTTGAGTAGGCTTTGAAGGTTGAATAGGAGCTTATTGATTAGAGAATGGGGAAAAGAACATGAGACAACAAGTAGCATGAACAAAGGTACTTGGGTTTGAAAATAGGAAATACAAAATAGCCTTTTGCTGTCGTAGAATTTTCAAGGCATAGATTCATAGTTGTCACCCTTTTCTGCCCAAAGATGAAGAAACAGAAATCAAGAAAGGTGAATTTGTCTTCTTCAAGGACAAATACAGAGACGCTGGCTAAGCCAGTACTAAAACTCAGATTTCCTGACTCCTCATATATGTCTTTGTCTCCTTCAGTTTCTGTCTTCCTCTGAAGTGTCTTTGACCAAGATCATGGTATTTCTCTGCATGTAGTTTTCTGTAAATGTTGTACCTTCGATAAGTAGAACTTTGCTGGTCCAACACCAGCTCTTCAATGTGTCAGGCTTAGATGCAATGTCTTGAATTTAAAAGTAAAAGTTGTGAGCCTCCTTTAAAGTTTACTTTTGGGACTTTTCTTTAAACCTGAAATTTTAATACTGAATCTTCAATTTTCTCTGTCTGCCTTGGGTCATTTTAAACATTCAAGGCTCATATAGCTATGTTTATATTATATTGTTTCCTGACCCATCAGTGGTGGAAGCTTTTGGTTCAGATTGTTGTCCTATTTCATTAAAATGCTTATGACAGACATAAGCCTTGTCTTACTTTAAATGATACTTTGATACGTACTTTTGCTTGATTATTATGACTTCTTCAACCAGGCAGGATAGGCTGCTATCCTTGTTTTCGGAGTCAAAGAAATGGAGGCTCCAAAAAGGGAAAGAAACAAAAAAATGGGGGACTCAAAGATAAAGCCTGTTGCCATGTTCCCTACTAGTCAGTAAACAAGGTAGGACTTAAAACCAGTCCTCAGTTACTGAGAGCCAATGTGTGGGGTACTATGGATACTGAGTTTGAAGAACAGAGACGCCTGCCTTCATGGAGCCTCAGAATCCAAATTCTGCTGAGCTTGTCTAGGCTGGAGGAACCCAGTCATTCATAAACAGTTCCCACCTTGAAAGTTTCTGTGAAGGTGCTTAAACTATTTCTTTATTCTCTTTACTCTCTTGACCATGCCCCCTATCCTTTTCCTGACTTTCATTTTTGTTGAGATGCTGTCATTTTAAATTTATTTTTGGATTCGTTTATGGCTGTTTCCAAGTTTTGGGGGTTTTAATGGTAAAGTTTACAGGCAGTGACATTTACAAATCTAATGTGTATGTTTTCTGAGTTTTTAACCATTACATCTTATTTGTTAAATTTTTAGTCACCACCATCTCCTAGAATAATGAACTTATTTAAGAGTGCATCATATTACATAATGTTATATAAGAACTATGATTTTTTAAAGATCCCTAAGACATTTCCCAATTTTGGATGATCAGCTTTTGTCAACAAGGCTTACTTTCTTCCATCCTTTCCTTTCACAATCAGACTAAAATGACTGAATGATTTCATTCCCCTTGATACTTTCAGTTTGTTTTGAATTTGAGCCATCTCTTGGGGTATTTCTAACATGTGCCTAGTCAGAACCCCACTCTTAAAATTATGACTGACTTTGCCCTAAGAACGGTCCCCAGGTTCTTCTCTTCCTGATGTCTGGTATTCTTGGCTACCAAGATCTAGAGATATCTACAGTGCCCTCTTTCTTTCCATAGGCTTATGATACATGGGAGCATGTAAGTGGTAACGTACTGATTTTGGAGTTCAAAAACCTGAATTCAGACCTATACTATTTAATTGAAAATCATATTGGACAGTTCATTCATCCTTTCTGCACTTTGGTTTCCTTTGTTCTTGAAACTGTGACCTTCATACTCTTCTTGTCTGTACTGATTCAGCTGGGTGCCCTAAAGATCAAATCTTTTAATGCTGCAAAATTCAATTCAGTAAATGTTTTGAGTGCCTTCTGTGTGCCATGCTTGTGAAAACTCTTAGGAAGTTATGCAACCACAAGGTAATGCCATCATAACCAATATTGGAGATCCTCTGAGTAAAAGTTGCATTTTCTTTCTTATCAAAACACAGTCCATACTGAAATTAACCTGCCCCTGCTCACATGAATCTTACTGTATTTTAGTGACTCAAGTGTGTTGTATTATGGCTTTTTCCTTTTATGTATTTTTCACTATGGACTACAGAAGAAAAATTTACTTTCAATAAGAAACAGAACACTTGTGATAATTTTTAAAACCAGTTTGCCTAGTTCTTCTGTCTCCATCAAGTATTCTTGAGTGTTGGTGGTGGGTATAGCATTCATTACTCACCATTTATGAGCATACCAGACAACCATATTCTTATAAGTCACCTGAAGTGTGAGACAACATTTGAGAATTTTTTAAAGTGATGCCTTTGTATAATCTGTCTCAATACATGAGATCACAAACAGATTCCGAGGGGTTCAAGTTAGTCTTTCAGCAGTTAGTAAAGCCTTTTATGGGTTCTTACATCTAACTTGTTAAGAATAGAATGTATCAGAGGAGGAAAATGGCCAAAACACACGATTGCCTTGGTACTAATATAAATTTTAGTTAAACCAAGTATACTGTGGCCATAGCTTTAGGTCTTAATCAACTTTGAAAAAAGTCTCAGCATTGCTCTTGGAGTTCTGTGGCGAAACCTGTAAAAGCCTTCACCAAACTCTTGATTCTGCCCTTAGCCTCATCTTAAACTTTAAACAAGGAGTGGATTCAAAGCTCCAGCTTCTCTCCCATGTCTTTCAGCTTCCTGTTCCTCATGGCAGCTGGCTTCTTGGTGATGCTTCTGTATTAGGGCATTAGTCTAGAGTCTTGACAGGTATTTGGGCAGTTCAACTACTAGTTTAGCATCAAGTGAGAAATGCCCATTAAGTGCCTCTTGTTTTTCAGCATATAACTCTCAGTCTTACAGGGACTTGAATACAGTCCAGGAAGTGTGTACCTTGGATCTTGTACATAGAAAAGAGTGAATCTGCTGGGGCTATAGCTCAGTTGGTAGAGTGCTTGCCTAGCAAGCAAAGTCCCTGGGTTCAATCCCCAGCACCGCAAAAAACAAAAACAAAAACAAAAACAAAAAAACCCTATTAGAAAAGAGTGAATCTTTACTGTGTAATTGAAAATTTGGAGAAGTAGTTTTTACCCTTCTGATTCTGGTAGGGTTTGCTTCCAAACAGGGTAAGAGCCTGTCTCTTTTGTCCCAGGCCTTTGACGTGTATATTGTGGGTTTTAATACTCAGAATCAGCCAGAGAGCTAGATTTCGGGGTGGGGGGGTGGGGGGGATTTGTTTTTGAATGTAGATGGATGCTGTGGTTATGATAGAGGGAACTTATTAAATCTTTTTAAAAAATATCTTTTTTTAGTTGTCAGTGGACACAGTACCTTTATTTAATTTATTTATTTAAATGTAGTGCTGAGGTTCAAACCCAGCACTACATGCTAGGCAAGTGCTCTACCACTGAGCTACAACCCCAGCCCAGGTTATTTCCAGTGAAATAAAAAATGTTGGATTGTGTATAATTGCAGTACAAGAAATACTAAACATTGAAAAGAGGCAGATCCCCATTTGGGGGTGGAGGAGGCAGACAGGAAGAGTTGAAATGAAAATATAAAGCCAAGCAAAAACCTTATGCCCCCAGCATTTAAAATAAGTTCTGATGTTACAGTATACCTAATATTGAATAAATTAAGACGTGGGAATTCTGAGGTAGAAATTCTTAGGAGGAATACAATGTTTTGTTCACTTTTCTGGCTAAGTAAACATAATGCACATGTAACAAATTGCAAAAGCTGAGTTACTCATGTCTGTAAGATCTGCAGTGATTAAAAACAGTGATTGTGGGGCTAGGGTTGTAGCTCAGTGGTGGAGCGCTTGCCTAATGTGCTTGAGGCACTGGGTTTGATTCTCAGCACCACATAAATTAAGGGAAAAAAAAAAGGTCCATTGATAACTGAATATATAAAAAAACTGATTTTTTAAAATTAAGATCTTTATGATAGCAAAGATGGAAATATTAATGTAGAAGACCATTAATAAAGGTACTTTTGCCTTTGCAAAATTTTGGACCTGTTATCAGGACAAGGGAGGAGTATCTTCTTTTATTAATGAACTTGGAAGTTGCCAGTTTTACAGCTTTTAGATTGTGATTTTTGAATGAAAGACTCCCTATTTAGTTCTTTTGCCAAAAAAAAAACAAAAAACTTTTTTTTTTTAGTTGTAGATGGACACAATACCTTTATTTTATTTATTCATTTTTATGTGTTGCTGAGGATTGAACCCAGTGCCTCACACGCACTAGGCAAGCACTCTGCCACTGAGCTACAACCCCAGACCCCTGTTTAGTTCTCCATGGTCAATATTCCTTGCTATTTGTAGACAGATGGCACCCCAATTTGGATAACTTTCTTTCCTATTTGGAAACCTTTTTTTCCTATTTGGAAGCCTTCTACATTGCTTCTAAAACTTTTCCAAATGGGGCAGATTCAGCTGCTATTTCTCCCTGCAACTCTGAACCTCATCTTTTTATAGTTCTCCTTCAGGAAACATATAATACCTAGCCTAAGCTGAAGAAATACAGTTTAAATGGAAGTAGTTTTATAGAATTGTCCTTCATTCAAGTAATTGCTGTTTCCTATTCTATAATTCCTCTCCCAGGGAGAGGAAAGCTTTATGCTTTGATCATCAAAGCAGTCTGTTTTGTGCTTTTATTTGTCATTGTGATTTCTTCCAGCCCTCACCAGCATTTATTTTACAACCTGTAACACCAGGTTGTGTATATTAGGGGTCTGCTTAATGTTTTTGTTTTCGTTTTAATAAATTTATTTCTCTGGTAAATGCATTTTTAGGGAAGAAAGTTTTTCAGATTTACTGACTTTTATGTTAGGTTCATTTTTACCTTTATTGCTATCATATGGAAGTAAAAGCCAGATTCATCAGGGTAAATGTAATCAGGTTTTATCTATTCAGGTGGATGTTCTTATAGTTGTGCAGCATTGAACTCAGAGTCATTTTACCATGGAGCTACATCCCCAGCCTTTTGTATTTTTTGAGACAGGATCTCCCAAAGTTGCTTATGGTGTTACTAAGTTGCTGAGGCTGACTGGTCTTGAACTTAGGATCTTCCTGTCTCATCCTCCTGAGTTGCTGAGATAACAGACATGTGCCATTGCTCCCAGGAAGCCCTTTATTTTAGTATTGTCTTTCCTGGGATGTCTGGGTACTGGCAGTTGGGACTACTACTATACTTGACTACTACTATACTTCTGTAATCTCAAGGTCTCCAGAAACCAAAAGATTTTTCTTACTGTTTGGTGACCTTGACCTGATCTGAGCTGAAAGGAAACTATAGCTTTATTTATTTCACTTGGTATGAATTATCCATGTATTTCATTGAGGGGGGGAATCAATGCTTGATTAGCCCCTGTTGAGATCATGAGCCTAATAATTTATGCACCATCTTGCTGTTCTAAAATTCAGAAAATTCTCAAGTTCTGAAATCTGACCCAGAAGGTTTCAAATAAGTATTGTAGATCTTCATTAGTATTCCTAGTGACTTGTTAATTAATTTTATTTATTATGTGTATTGTCAGAGTGTGGAAGTAGGAAAGTAACCAGTATAGTAAAAGAAGGAACACGGCTTTTGGGGCCAGAGAGATATGCCATAATAATCTGTCAATCTGTTTGTTCTCTGTAAAATGAACTAAGTGCTGTTACCCTTACAGTTGATATTAGAGATTATGTAAGTTAATTCTTGATCAAAGTTAAATTTCTTTCCTTTTTATTCTTTATAGTCTTAACTTGGACTTATTTATACAATTCCTATCTTAACAGATTTTTATCTATAATGGAACAAGGTAACCACGCTTTTATTCTGTTTTGCAAAATGATACTCATTTCTTCTTTCTGCTGTCTGTGGTCCCTAGGGGAGCACGTAACGTCAAGGTTTAAGAATGAAGTGGAGCGAATGGGTTTTGATATGAACAACGCCTGGAGGATTTCTAACATCAATGAGAAATATAAGTGAGTTATATGGGTTCCCTGTAGACTGTGTTTGACAGCCAACACCTTTGGAATCCCCAGTTCTCATGTGGTAGAACATTTGAACCCAGACTTTTCTTTGAAATAATAGTTTTATTTATTAACCATATGATCATCAGAGCACTTCTTGAGTCTTCTGTTCTGTTGCTACCACTGGAGTGGAAAGTGATCTTTACTTAATAAGAACCTGGAGTATTCCTTTCTATCCCCTCTAGGCCTCTGTTCTTGCACATGCATGTCTAGATCATATTGTGTTTACTTGTAGGTAGACATTGTTCTCATCACCACTTGGCATCACATGAGAAATAGGATCATTGATCTCATAAATAGTGACAAAACATTCAGAAACTAGTTTTTATGACTATAATTTGAATCTTATGAAATGAACATAGGTAATACTCTGGTCTTTTGTTGATATAAAAGTAACTTCACAGTTATACAATAATTTGCCCATTAAATATTTATGTAACCATTATTAAATATTTAGCCATTATTTATTTCCTTAAAACATGTAAGTACTGGGGGGCTGGGGAGATAGCTCAGTTGGTAGAGTGCTTGCCTTGCAAGCACAAGTCCCTGGGTTTGATCCCCAGCACCACCAAAAAAAAAAAAAACAAAAAACAACAAAACATATAAGTGCTTTGGTTGGGGGAAGACAGTTAACTACTGTGATTTCAGTGATCTGAGTTTCTGTAAAACAACGTTGTCTGGAAAATTTAAATTAATATATCCTTAAGTTTCCTTGAAGCACTAATCATCCTTTGGTCCTTTGTCCTGCCTCACATTATGATAGCCATTTTCCTGGTCTATCTATGGCTGACCATCAGAGTGTTTCATTTTTCATTAAAAAAGCTGTAGTTTGTTAGCTATTAACATGGACCTTGCTCATAGAGTTATGAGCCTGGGGTGTGGTGAAGAGTCACAGTCTGCAGATCTATCATATCTTTACTTGCTGTCAGTGGCAAGTCACAGGAGAGAAGGAGAGTGAAGACTGGAGAAGGGAGAGTTTCAGAGAACCTGAGATTACCACAGGCTTTACTGATTGCAACTCCCCTTTTCTATAATGGATTCGCTTACTCATAAGTGAGCAGCTAGTACTTGCTTAAGGATTGACTTCTGGATAATGTAATACCTAAAGGACAGTGAACATAATGTTCAGAAAAATTGGGGAGTCAAAAAACTGAATTAAGCCATGCTTGTTTAAAAAAAAAAAATCCTTAATAATATGGGTTTAAAAAATTTACTTCTTGTCTTTGAGTCTACTAGTTCCACTCCAAAACCAGCTCTTTATGGTCTTTTTACTATAAAAGAAGAATCAGAGCCAAATCTCTTGAGTTTAAAACAGAATGAAAGGAATGAAACTCATGGTTAGAATATTAACCATGATCATTGTGTCCAGGTTAAGGGTTAGGAATTTATGGGCTACGTGTTAGAAAGTTTGTATAGCTACTCTCAGTCATATCCATTTTCTTAGTTTAGTAAATTTCTGATACTTTGTCTTCTGGAAATTAAGGAAACGGCTATCATAAGGAGAGGGTGCAGAGTGATCAAAACCCCCAGTTCCTAAGCCAGTGCATTTTTCTGTTTCTCTAATACATAGAATAGGCTAGAGCAAAGGTCGTTGGTGTTGGAGGTGATTAGGTTGTTGGTGTGTTCTAAGATTGGAATTAATGTCTATGGCGAACTTCACTATTAAAAAGGAAGATTGGGTTACCCATAGAGATGCTGTCCTATAAATAAAAACCTATCAGAAACACAGCTTCCTGGGTCACCAGCTTGACTGGTGTACAACTAACATCTTCCCTAATAAAAAGAGCTTTTTTCCTCTTGAATATAATTTGTTATGAAATGTGTATTATAGAAATTATGATTAATAGCTGATTCACATTACGAACTTGGCTCAATGGGATTGTATGTGTGCACCTGGGCTGGCATGTGGTATTGTTTCCATGTACTCATGGCAGCTCCTTTTACGTATAATTAGGACTCTCTGGTTCAAATCAAAGAATGAATTAATTGTAAGAGGGCTCTGGAAACTTGAAATTGTGAGCAAAACCCTCCCCCCCCCCCCCAATTTCCCGTCAACGAAAGCATGGCTAACTAAAGATCTGTTGGGTCTGGTGTAGTTAGAAATGATCTGTATATTTGTTCTAACAGAATTATGGTAAATAAGGAGAGTTTCCCTCAACTCCCCTACATCCTGCTTTCTTTGATAGATTGCCAGATTCTCAAAAGGCAACATCAAAAGCACCAATCCAAGAGATATATACAAGCAAACATTTATCACACCTCATTCTGTTGAGGAGACCACAATTTAAATAATGCCCCCCATTGCCTTTATTTAAAAACACGTACTTTTAGTTGTAGGTGGACACAATACCTATATTTTATGTGGTACAGAGAATAGAACCCAGGGCCTCACACATACTAGGTGAGCGTGCTACCAGTGAACCACAACCCCACACCACCCCCACATTGCCTTTGGTGTGATAGCATGATCAGTATCTCTATGCTTGCTCACCTAGTGTCTCTTTCTCCTCTCTCTCATTCCCTCTTTCTTCTTCCCCTTTTTCATCTTTCTTATTAGGTTATGTGGTAGTTATCCGCAAGAGCTCATAGTGCCTGCCTGGATCACTGACAAAGAACTAGAAAGTGTAGCAAGCTTCAGGTCCTGGAAACGTATCCCTGCTGTCATCTACAGGTAAGTGTGAACTGGACTAGCTTCAGCTTGGGTTGGTGCTACCGCCCATTACTTGTGGTCTGCTGTCTCTGCTATTGCTAACCTAGGGAGGAAAGGGTTCAGAGAACTTCTTAGGCAAGTCTGTGCTTCCTTATTGCTAAAGCTGTTTCTCTAGTAACACACTGATACTGCATTCTGTGCATCAGCTGGTGGTTCAGTTGACAGTGGGAAAATTTAATAGAAAAGCAGATGGACTTTTATTTAAAGATCCTTCTTAGGTTCATTCTGTGAGAAGATAATGTGCTCCTTATTGCATTTAGCTTCAGATGTTAGCAGGGTTTTTGGATTGAGAGAGGTGAGTCCTCCTAGAAAGTGTTGTGGGAGAATAGTGTTGAATCATCTTTGATTGTCTTTGTGATTGACACTTCAACATGTGGAAGAATTCTGTTTTAAGAGGGAGCATTTAGAGAAAAAGGGCGGGGCTGAGCTGGGTTGAAGATTTCAGAGATCCAAGCTGTGAGAGCCAAGGAATGCAAGTTCTAGAAAGAGATGTTAGAATGACGATGGAGCATAGGTTTTGGAGAGACAGACCAGAGGTCAAGCCTATTCTGACTTTCTTTGCCGTGGCTCTTGAATAAGTCCCCTAAATGACCTCAATCTATTCCTAATGAGTAGAAGGGGAAAGAAGGTCTTATTTTGCAGATGCACTATGCCATCTGAATGAGGGCCTATAAATATTGGACTGCTGCTTTTTTTGGGGGGGGGGGGTTGAATTTAGGGGCAATCAACCTCTGAGCCACATCCCCGACCCTATTTTGTATTTTATTTCAAGACCAGGGTCTCTCTGAGTTGCTTAGCGCCTCGCTTTTGCTGAGGCTGTTTGAACTTGCAATCCTTCTGCTTCAGCCTCAGGAGCCACTGGTGTTACAGGCATACACCTCTGCACTCAGCTACTGGGCTTCTTCTTTAAAAAAATGTTCAGAGCAGATTGTAGGTTGTATACTTGAGCCCTGCTTTTATAATGCAGTGACTATCTCAGTTCTTACAGTATCATATGAAATTTTTAGGAAGTCCTCATTATATCCTGTAGCAGTCTCCATTTCATTTTTCCAGTTTGCAGCTAATTGGTCCAAGTCAATGGCTTACTTAGAAACTCTTTGAGGCCAGGAGGCATGCCACAGAAATATTCAGGTTGTGGGAAGGAATTTTTCTCCTTGTGGAAATCCTGTGGAGGTAACTAGTTTTTTCATTTAGTTCACTGAAAGCAAATTCTGATGCCCACCCTGAATACAGAAGGAAGGATTTTTGTTATGGCCCAGTGGAACCCATTAAGTTTTCAATCTCAATTTTTGTCACTCGTACTTTCACACACTCCCAAAAAAGTAGGTCACCAAATTTACCTATCACTCAAGTGGTAAGGATGACACAAGAATTAGCAGTGAAAACTGAAGGGATTTATGACTCTTGTTAATGATCAGCCCCATTAGAATGGGAAAAGAAGCCAGCTGCCGCTCTGAATTGCAACTGCATTTGATTGGGCATTTGCAAGGATTGCTGGCTTTGGACATAAGGGGGAAGTACTCTCATTTTCCATGTTAGAGACTTTGAGTGAATTCTCCCTTTTGGTAGAGAAGCCTAACTACTAGGTGAAGAAAAACTAGAGTATAATAGAAGTGAGAAGTCTTTTTTTCTAAAATTTATTCTAGAGGGCATGAACTCTAGGGCTTTTTTCCCTTTGTATTTTTCCTAAAATTTATTCTAGAGGGCATGAACTCTAGGACTTCTTTCCCTTTGTAGAGACCATAAAGTATATATGCAAGTGAAAATTCTTACAATTTTTCAGAGAAAGTCTCTCAAAGATTACAAATGAAAGTTCATCATGGTGTATTCTTTGTAAAGCCAGATAGGTTTTCTGTAACTGATCACTCTGTCTCAGAACTTGTAGTGTTTATCTCTGAGTGCCAAACTGGGTTGTTATATTAGTTGGGAGTTTTGTAAGGGGTACACTGAAGTATGTTTGGGACAGTCCACCAGTCTCTGCTCTACCAGCCTAGGTGACTGAACCTGATATTTATTTGCTGAATTTGGTGTATGTAGATTGCAATAATGATTCCTGAGATTGCTAGTAGCCAGTTACTTGATAGCACCATGCTGAACCAATGTCTGATTAGGGCTTTCTTTCTCCGACTGTGATGAGAGAGCACTTAATTGGATTTATAACTGAAGGTAGAGATTGCTCTAACATTAGCAAGATGGTGCAAAGAGAACCCATCTGTAGTGTGATTCACACCTCCCCACTTCGTGCATGTGATGATTATTAGTAACTCCTAGTCATGTAGAGAGCTTGCTTAACCATAAGTTAGGGATGGTTAAAACAGTTATTTCTATGTAAAATTGAAGCTTTTAATGGATATCTCAACTTTTATACTTTTCCTGGTTCTCTTTGTTAAAGTGATAGAAATGCTTTTAAATTAGTGAGTCTTAACTGTAGTGTTTGAATTTTCTTTCATGCAGTCTAAAGTATTTAAGAAGGCAGTAGTCCAGTTGAAATCTAGCCAATGACCCTTAAAACCCAAGACCCAGGCTGAACAGTGCCATCTACTGTTCCTCTAGGGCAGCATTGTGGAGGAAGAGGATGCTCAGGAAAGATTCCACTAACCTCCTCTTTGAAGCTTTGCAGTCATTCACCTCAGTGGTTACCCAGTGCCTATTATTTGCAAGGAGTCATGTTAAGATTCTTATCAATGAATTTTTTTGTTATCTGCTTTTGGTATAAGGGTTTGAACCCAGGGGCACTTTACCACTAAGCTACATTCCCAGCCCTTTATTTATTCCTTATTTTGAGACGGTTCTTTGTAAGTTGATTAGGTTGATTAGGTCCTCCCTAAGTTACTGAAGCTGGCCTCGCTGCAAACTTGGGCTCCTCTTGCCTCAGCCTAGTGGGTGACTGGGATTACAGGTGTGCACCACCACGCCTGGCCAATGAGGTTTTATTTCCAGTTTGACTTCATTCAGCACATGAGCCAGTTGAGGGTATTAGCAATATAGAAATACTTCCAGCTACTTGTCTCTCCTGGCAAGGGAGGATTTAAAAACTGTAAGCAAATTGGTAGTTCCAGTGAAATTTGATTATTGCCAAATTGAATTTATTGTTCATGAGCTTTAGGATTAAAAACAATAGTCTCTCATGTTGTTCCATGAAGAAAACAAATAGATTCAGTAGTATGTTTTATTTAAGTCCATCTGTGTTGTATTTATGTGTTTGTGTTTGCTTATATACGTTTAAATATAGTTTTAAAAGAAAGTATAAAACATGAGCATTTTCCTTGGAGATAGAGAATTAGGGGACATTAAATTTTTTGCTTACCAGCTTTTTATTCTAATAATTTATTTTTACTGCAAACTGATTACTTTCATAACAACAACAAAAAGCTTTATTGAGCTATGCCACGTAAAATTGACCCTTTTAAAATGTGCAGTTTAATGACTTTTAGTATACTATATTCAGAGTTGTTCAACCTGTCGCTACAATCCATTTCTGGTACATTTTCATCACCTGGAAAAGATATTCTGTACCTGTTAGCAGTGATTGCTTATTCCCTTCTCAATACCCTTAACTCTGGGTAACCAGCAACTATTTTCTCTCTTTAGATTTGCCAATTCTTGATATTTCATATAAATGGAATCATAAACTATGAGGCCTTTTGTGTCTAGTTTATTTCACTTAGCATAATATATTCAAGGTTCATCAGTGTTGTAGCCTGTATGAGAACTTTATTCCTTTTTAGTGCTAAGTAATTTTTCTCACTTTTTAATTACTATAATTGCCTAATTAGACAGCACTTGGGGTTTTATTAGCATCTTCAAGTAGACTGTATGATTTTTGCTTTTGAAAAAAGATTTATCAGCATATGGTTTATTGAGGTTGCTGCTCTTTTCCAAGAGCCTGAGGAAGGATAGTGGGCTTATTGAGCCATTTGCCTAAATAAGAGCAGTTTTGACTCATGCAATCTCAGATTTTATAAAGCAATCCACTGTGGGCTAGGCAAGGGTTTCAGTCCCAAAGGTGGGATCTGTTTGTGGGGAGTGGGGAGTGTCAGCAACTTAATGAGGCCCTAAGCTACTTAGCAAAACCCTATCTCAAATTTTTTTTTTTAATATTTATTTATTTTTTTTAATTGTATACAAATGGGATACATGTTGTTTCTCTATTTATACATAGAGTCAAGGCATACCATTTGTGTAATCATACGTTTACATAGGGCAATGATGTTTATTTTTTTTTCCCTTCCCCCCCACCCCTCCCACCCCTCTTTTCCCTCTATACAGTCCTTCTTTCCTTCATTCTTACCGCTCTCCTTATCCCTAACCCTAAACCTAACCCTAAACCTAATGCTAACCCCTCCTACCCCCCATTATATGTCCTCATCCGCTTATCAGCGAGATCATTTGTTCTTTAGTTTTTTGAGATTGGCTTATCTCACTTAGCATGATATTCTCCAATTTCGTCCATTTGCCTACAAATGCCATAATTTTATCTTCATTGCGGAGTAATATTCCATTGTATAAATATGCCACAGTTTCTTTATCCATTCATCAACTGAAGGGCATCTAGGTTGGTTCCACACCTATCTCAAAATTAAAAAAAAAAAATTAAAAAGCTGGGGCTGGGGAGCTGGGGAAGTGACTCAGTGGTTAAGTGCCCCTGGATTCAATCCCTGGTTAAAAAATAAAAAGTTAAAAAAAAAAAAAAAGACCCAAGCTAGCCATGAGCGCACAGTTGCTGTAGTAGACCCTTAGAAGTCAGTGAAGTAACACATTTTCCCCCTCCTATTCAGCATCTATTATTCTAGTGCATTTAGATACCATATCAGAAGGGAGGAGTTAGTTATTGACTGGCAGATTAATGTAGTATTTGTAGATCATTTTTACCTTATTTCCTAAAAATATAATATTCAAATACTGAAATTATGAGTATTCATTTATTTTCTTTAAGAGTATGCATTTATCATTTTGTAAGTAACTTTATAGAGGTCTCTATAATGGTATGATAGATGAGAAAAATGCATATAGGTTTTGTTGTTAATGTTGGTGTATAAGTTTTTCACCCTCTTTAATATTGAGACAACTTGAAGCCAGCTCAGTACTTACCTAGAGAGTAGGCTGTTTGTTAATGTACTTAAGATCCTCTCCTTATTCTCTATGTGAGTGTAGAGTATCTGAATGGGCTCCCTAAGTATATACATTTAGGATGGTACAGTTGTTCTCTCTTGTTCCCTGCACAGGCACCAGAGCAATGGAGCTGTCATTGCCCGATGTGGACAGCCAGAGGTCAGCTGGTGGGGCTGGCGAAATGCAGATGATGAGCACCTGGTGCAATCAGTAGCCAAAGCTTGTGCTTCTGACTCCCGATCAAGTGGCGGCAGCAAACTGTCGGCTAGGAACAGTTCTCGAGATTTTCCCAATGGGGGAGACCTTTCTGATGTCGAGTTTGGTAAGGTACTCCCTGCACACACAGCAGCAATTATATAGCATACGAGAAGCTTTTCTTGAAGTGGCCTTTTCTTTAGAACAGTTTTCCAGAAGAGAATTTGATGGGATTATTTGAGGAGTCTTGGATCTTGGCCAAGAACGAGAAGATTCTTTGTTTCAAACTGGGCTTAAGAGCCTAGAGTGTCATGACAAGAATGGAGTATAAATGTGATGGGGGACTTGCAGTGTGTCCATAGTCCATGGACGGAGGCACCAGGCTTTGGACTATCGATGTAAAAATGAGATATAAGAGATGGGGCTATGTGGCGCTCCATGTTTACTGCAGGAGTTGGTTTTGGAAAATGAATCGTCAACTTCTAATAAGAAGGCAAAATAGAAAATAAACTAAAAAGAGAAGTTCATATATCTAGGTCTGGTTAGGAGGTTTCATTTGAGTTTTTTTGGTACTATAACTTATGCCTCTGGTTCTAGTTTTCAGAGTTCTCAGAGAGACAGGCTCATTCAATTTTTACCCCTTCCTGATGTCCACAGATTCTTCTCTATCAAATGCTTCAGGAGCAGAGAGTTTAGCCATCCAACCACAGAAGCTTTTGATCTTGGATGCTCGTTCCTATGCAGCAGCTGTGGCAAACCGAGCCAAAGGAGGAGGCTGTGAATGCCCAGGTAAGGTGAATGGTGCTTTGTCCTCAAATACTCTGTCCTTCTGAGTCCAGCCCATGCCCAACCTGAACTTAGTTCTCAATTTGAAATAAGTGATAAGCCATATTTCTCACCCTGTCTTGACAGCCAGAGCGTCTCTTTATAAATTCTTACATTGTGTGTTCTTTTCCAAGCAGATGTGGAGTGCAGCGAAGCCGAATAGTTTTCTTTCCCTGTGCCAACCTTTAGGTGATAAAGAAAGCAGATCTTCCTTAAGACCTGTTCACATTTGGATGCTGCTTTAGTGGCTCGATTTCTCAGCCTTCTAAAAAAGCTTTTTGTTGCCTTTGACAGTGGGTATGCTCCTTACTGACCTCCTAGCAAATTCCATGTGGGGATTTCTCCTTAGAAAATCTGGGGTGAGAACTGAAGCAGTAAATACAGAACTCTAGTCAGATGCCCTTGTCTTGACTTGTAACACCTTTGCTATTTGAATACTGACTTTCCCCAAGGAGGGACTCCTTGGTACCAGTTGTGTGCTGATGGTGCAGGAAGAGGCACCAAGCTCCTTATTTAGGTGTGACCTGAGCTGGAAATTGGAAGCAGTTGTATCAAGGTAAAATTAAATGCATGAAGGCATTGTTCTGCCAGATTGTTTTCAAAGAGATTCCAGAGCCACAAGTAGATGATGCCCAGGAAGTAAACCTGGAGTGAAATGGAAGTTTATAGGCCTTTCTTTTAAAACTTAAGAGCTTTTATTTTGTTAGTACCTTCTTTACAGCTCTGACCTTCCCTTTTCTCCTCTTTTACAAATACAGCTAAAATTCAAGTGCCGTTTTCCTCTTAGAAGAAAGCACTGGACTAATAGTCAAGCATCACAACACTGCAGTTTCATTAGTCAGCAGCTGCGATTGATTTGTTTTATAGCCAGTTTTCATCTTTTAAATTTGGTCATGCAGGCTTTAAATTCAACATATTTGTGTTCTCTTTATTATTATTCTTTCCAGATTATTACCCGAACTGTGAAGTTGTATTTATGGGGATGGCAAACATTCATTCTATTCGGAGGAGTTTTCAGTCTTTGAGGTTGCTGTGCACACAGACACCAGATCCGGGAAAGTAAGACTGACTTTTATTTTATATTGCTCTTTTTTTTTTGTTGTTGTTGTTTTTGTTGTTGTTAATTAAATTTGGAGGTATCTTCTCCTGATTGGTGGTACACGTAAGTTGTAATTTGGACATTCTGCATCAGGAGCAGGTCACCACAGAGCAGAGGTGGAAGAAAAACCCAGCACTTTGCAACATCTTAAAATGCGCAGCACAGGAAAAATTTCAGTCCTTTTCAAAACAGAAGCATTGCCTTGTTTTTGCTGGGACTCCCACCCTTTCTCCTTCATGTTGTTTTTGTCCCAAATCTTTTTTATTCTTTGGTTTTTGAAATCCTGTAGTAACATGTAAATTTGCTGTGAACTGGGTTGTTTTACCATGAAAAATCACAATTTACTCATTATGTTCTAAAATGGGTTAAACTTGTCATTAGGTCAGTTCCTTTTATATTTGTTTATTTGCTTCTGATTTTTAAACTACTCTTATTAACTGAAACATATCATGATTTTTATTACTTATTAAAAATGAATGGCGGGGCATTTGTAATAAGGAAGGTAAAGTAATATCCCCTGCAAGGGTATTATTTGAATACAAGATAAATTAGGAGCAGGGCTCTGTAAAGCAAATATGGACAATAAATATTTAAAAACTCCTGTTCTACTATTTCAGGAAGCCAGAGATGGTGCCAGAGAATGGAGAAAATCAATTTTTCTGGTGTTTGTGCTAAAGCCCATGATCATTTCCCTGGGTCCTATTCAGTAGATTTCATGATCAGATCAAGTTTGCTGCATTCTTTATTGGATTTATTAAATCAGGTGCTGCCTGAACCACTTGTACTGACTTTTAGTAGCAAAGAATTAAATTCATTACAGTTCCATTCAGCCCTTAGGTTAAAGCAAGTGTCCTTTGTGGATAGAATGATCAAAGAAATGAGCTTCCTGCTTTCCTTTGGATTTGCTATTTGCATTTCCTGCACAATTCCAGAACCCAGCCGGCAGCACCCTCTCCTCTAAGATGAAGCATAGAAAGTGCCTGGTTGAGAATCCAGGAAACCTGCCACAAACTGACTTTGTGACCTTGGTCAAGTGGCTTTATTACTGTAGGTCTTAGTTTTTTGTCTATAAAATGAAAAAGATAGATTGACACTTATGTGAGCTGTCCTATCTTCCATATGTTAAAATTCTGAAAACAGCTTTTTTTTTTTTTTTTTTTTTTTTTTTAATGGTACGGAAATTGAACTCAGGGGCACTTAACCATTGAGCCACATCCCCAGACCTTTTTATTTTTATTTTGAACAGGATCTTGCTAATTTGCTGAGGCTGCTTTTTTTTTTCTTTTAATATTTTTTAGTTGTCAATACATCTTTTATTTCATTTATATAGTTGTGGTACTGAGTATTGAACCCAGGGCCTCAACATGCCAGGCAGGCATCTATGTCACTGAGCCCCAACTCCAGCCCTGAGGCTGACTTTGAACTTGCCATCCTCCTGCCTCAGCCTCTCAGGCCACTGGACTTGAAAAACTATTTTTTGAACTTGGAATCAAAAAATATGTTTATTAGCTCTTCCCTGCTCCAAATTAATGTCTAGGGAATTTTGTTAAAGCAGCAGCAAATCATAATGCACTATTCAAACCTCTCTTGTGGGAAAAAAGAAGTTTTGGCAGTGATGGAATGGCTGTATCAGTACATCCTCAATGGGTGTTTGGGGTTGTGGAGGATTAAGGGATGCTTCTGCTCTAGT
Source organism: Sciurus carolinensis (assembly GCF_902686445.1). Taxonomy (NCBI): domain Eukaryota; kingdom Metazoa; phylum Chordata; class Mammalia; order Rodentia; family Sciuridae; genus Sciurus; species Sciurus carolinensis. The sequence goes on from NC_062220.1 coordinate 129,316,411, forward strand.
TTAAGAGTAGCACAGGGGAGTGTACGATCTTCCAGAACCTCCTCAGCTGGCAGACTTCCGAGTGCAGCTTTTCTCTTAGACTGGGATAGCACCAGCTGGTATTTTGTAACAGTTCGGTCATGTTCAAAAGAACCCTACACTGATTCTTTTCTTTGCCATTTCTCCAGAGGCAGGATGATAATTTAATTTTTGATCTCTTAAACCTTATGGTTTGGTTTCCTTCAGGACCATGTGAAGAGTGAGAATAAACAATAGGTGCATCAGGAGAAAGTGTTTCTTAGTACCTACTAGGAGATGGAAAGTCTTGGGATTGTATTTTTATTGATGATAGACTTATAGCCCCTTAAACAGTAGGACTCCTCTCTGTATGCTAGGCACTGAGTACATCTGTGATGGAAACAGTGTTAACCCTCCAAAGAGTCACAGTCTGGGTGGTAGACCAGACTAATCTATATGAAATCAGTCCTTATGCACTTCATTCTGTAGTCTGCTTACCTAGCTGGGAAGACCCCAGACTCTTCCAGAAATTGACATTCACTCCCCAAGATTTAGTAGGCCTTTATAGCTTTGTCCTGTAGTCCTGGTGTTGGCAATTACTCCTAAAACAGCTATACCACCACTTCATCCTTTGACAAAGTATTTATTCCTTCCTCTCTGACTCAGTGTTTGAAGACCTGGACTTGTCTTAACTACAAATCTGACTGCATTTTGGAAAAATTCGAACTTGTTTTTGGAAATTAGGGACAGAGAAATGCACAAGAAACCAAAATGTAAACACAGATTAAAAAAAACAAAAGCAAAAACTCAAATGTGTCAGTTTGTGATTACTCCCAAGGGGCAATTCTTGCTATCTTATATTCTTTAATGTCTCTTAAAAAAAGATCCTTCTAGGTCCCTGCAATTCCATGTAGCCATTGGTAGAATAGTTTTCATAAGTCTAAATCATCTTGTTGGGCCCATCCAGTTTAAAAAAAAATATATGTGTGTGTGTGTATGTATTTAGCCGTAGACGGACATAATACCTTTATTTAATTTTCCTGAGGATTGAACCCAGTGCCTCACATGTGCAAGGCAAGTGCTTCATCACTGAGTTATAACCCCAGCCTCCATCCAGTTTTAATAAATATTCAAGACTTGAACAGTGGTGTTAAGATGTGGCTAATAGGCGATATTTCTACCATTCTCATGTGTAGTGTCCGGTGTCCAGCTTATATCTCATTATAGACTTTGTATTTTGAGTTTACTTTTTCTGTTGAGCAGAGTTGTCCATCCTTAAATATCTTCTCTTTTACATCTCAGAAATGTCTCTCAGAAGGTTCCAGAAGAGGTACTTTTCTTATACTGTGTGTATCTACTATGGACCAAAAAACATTAAATTTAATTTTCTCTCATCAACGTTTTAGAACCAAAGGTGGTTATATTAAATACAGCCCTTGTTTCTAAGACTGTCTTCTCTTACAGAGTAAAGATTGAGTGTTATCTTTGAACATGTTTTATAAACAGATTTTCTGTTTTGGCAGTGCCACATTTGAAGAGAAAAATCTTGGGGAATTGCTTTTTTTTGACAGGCATTGGATATGATCAATTAATCTTAAAAATTGCCTCATCCCTTCCTATTTTCACAGTTGGCTTTCAGCTCTTGAAAGCACAAAATGGCTTCATCATCTATCTGTGCTTTTGAAGTCGGCACTTCTAGTAGTGCATGCTGTGGATCGTGACCAGCGACCTGTACTAGTGCACTGTTCAGATGGCTGGGATCGCACCCCTCAGATTGTGGCACTGGCTAAGCTCTTGCTAGACCCTTATTACCGAACCATAGAGGTGAGTGTGTCCAAAGTTTGGGAGCTGGTACTTTAGAACAAGTGTGGGAAATCTCCAAGGATCTTATGATCATTTTTGTGTGGTGGCAAAGCAAAATTTGTTTTTAATCATTCTTCCTGTATCTTGAGCTATATTGTAGAGGTGCCTACTGCAGTTCTTACGCCTATTAAAATGGGGAAGAATGTAAGTAACAAGGTATTGGAGAATATAGATCTTTTCTTTTGTAGCCTGTCCACATGGGAAAGTTTTGGCTAACCCAGGAAAATGGGACTTCCCTAAAAAGGATTTTGGTTTGTTTATGATAATGGTTCTAGATATTACCACCAGAGTATTCTGTTCAGAAGGAGCCCCACTTTAAAATAACCTATTTTGGGTTAAATAAATAAGAAAAAACCACAGAGTACCCTTAAAAATACATATATAATATATGTGTACATAGAGGATACCTGTATTATGTATATGTGAACATTTGTAAAAATCTAGGGTGGGGAAGGATTTTACAAAAATGATTTTGTAAATATAACACCAAAGGCAAAATCTTCAAAATAAAAGGAAAATTAGGTGGGGATGTATGGCTTTTATAGAACATTAAATATTAATTTTCTCTGGGAAATTATCCCTGAAGTGCCCTGGGCATGGTGACACACACCTGTAATACCAGTGGCTCAAGAGGCTGAGGCAGGAGGATGGTGGATTCAAAGCCAGACCCTGTCGCTAAAGAAAAATACAAAAAGGGCTGGGGATGTGGTTCAGTAGGTTAAGTGCCCCTGGGCTCAATCCTTGGTATCCTCCCCTACACCCCAAAAAAATTATCCCTCAGGATGTTTGTCGAGAGGCTAAAAATATGAACAGATTCAAGAAAGGCTTAGTTATATGCATTGTTAGTGCCCTTTCTGTGAGTGTGGAATAGAGTTCAGAGAATTGAGAAAGTTTCTTAAACTTGTGTCCCACCAGAAAGAGAGCCTTTGGCTATGGACCTGGGCTAGAGGAACCTACTGGGAGGCTGTTAGAGGGGGTTGCTGTTGGTGACACCAGGTTCGGGACTGCTACAGTTTGGATAGCCCAGCACAAGTGGGCTCTCTTGGGTGTCTCCCTGCAGGGTTTCCAGGTCCTTGTGGAGATGGAGTGGCTGGATTTTGGCCATAAGTTTGCAGACCGTTGTGGTCACGGGGAGAACTCGGACGACCTGAATGAGCGTTGCCCGGTGTTTCTGCAATGGCTTGACTGCGTTCATCAACTTCAGAGGCAATTTCCTTGCTCTTTTGAGTTCAATGAAGCATTCCTTGTGAGTTTGGGCTTGTGATTCTACGTTTTGGGAACCGTCTAAATTGGAAGTGATACCAGTGCAAATGTTAGTGGGCCAATTTTCACATGAAAGTATGTAGCCTTTTTAGAATTTAGAGGAGTGATTATTTTCTCCTGTTTTTATTTGAAAATAACAATAAATAGGCATTTGTTCACTCAGTAAATCCGGATGTATCATGTTTTTCTTGCAAACCTTGAGTTGTTTTAAAATTAGCTTTTAAAAGAGATGATAGAAACCCTAAATAGTAGTTAGAAGTAGAAGCAATGAGAATGTCCCATGATCCCTCCCATCCATCAACCAAACCCCGGACTGTCTCCAAAGCTCTCTGCTCTCTTCTCCTTCAACTGAAGATGCACTGTCCTTGCCCTTTTTAGCCCATCTGTTCTCCTACATGCCAGTTCCCATCTCCTCCCATCTGTCCTGCTGACTGGCTCCAGCATATCTCCTCTTTCCTTCTGCATCTGCATGTTTCCTTTTCCCAGATCATAGCTGTTAACATACAGACAAGGTGTAGTATATACATACAGTCTTTCTCAAAACTGTTTCTTAGTCCTGCATTCTGTTTCTAGCTCTCATCCTATATCTCAGGTCTCTTTTACTGCAGAGCTCCTGCACTAGCTATCTCACATTTCTTCTCCTCTCTTAAACCCACTCCAGGGAGGCATGCACCACAACACTTCGCCTAAGCTACTCTTGTTAAGGTTACTCTTTCATGTTGGTGATCCAGTGCTCAGTCTTTATCTCTTTGATCTATCATTACCTTTAGGCATAGTTCATCTTCTTTTTTGAAATACTTTCTCAAGTTGACCTCTCACACTTGCCACTTTTGTTCTCCTCTTAACACCTCTGACTGGTCCTTTCTGTCTCCTTTACTGATTCCTCTTGGAATGTCCCAGGGCTCAGCCTCCAGACTACTTCTCCATCTAACTCCTTCTTTAAGGATCTTGCCTAGTCTAGTGGCTTTAATTGCTCTCCGTGTGATGAGAGTCCATTGCGTAAACCTTCAGTTTAGACCTCTCTACTTTACTTTAGCCTCATGTAATACAATCATGAATACTCAGTATCTCTATTTGGACATCTTAATGGCATTTCAAACTTAATGCATTTAAAACTTAACTCTTGATTTCTACATCTCCCATCTAAAACCTAATCTTCTAGGAGTCTTCCATCTTACCATTTGGCAACTCCATCCTTCTAGTCATATAAGGCAAAAAACATTTATGACATCAGTAACTCTTTTCATATTTCACATTCAGTCTGTTAGAGTCTGTAGTTCTGCTTTCAAATTGTATCTAAAATCTGATTATCATCACTTCTTCTAGTATCACATTGGTCCAGGCCACCATTATATCATACTCTAATTTCAGAGAGTCAAGCTAGCCCAGAGGGAATCCTTCTAAAACATTAGACAATGTCATCCCCCTGCTCAGAAACCTCCAGTGACTACATTTCACACAATAAAAGCCAAAATCCTTAAAATGGCTTAAAGGGCCATCTTAGAGGTTACCTCTCTAGGCTTGTTTCCTCTGATTCCCCCACACACTGGCCTCTTGCCTGCCTCTCAGAGACTGCAAACATGTACTCCCCTCAGAGCCATTGTGCTTCTGGTTGCCCCTGCCTAGAGCATTTTCCAGCAGATACTCACATGACCGCCTCTTGTCCTTCTGTCAGGTTTCAACCAGTGAGGCCTTCCCACAGCCCAGCACCTGCCTGGTGTCCCTCTCTCCCTGCCTTATTGTTCTTCATAGCTTTTGTCACCTCTCCCCCATAGCTAGAGCAAGCTGCATCAGGGCAGTAATGCTGGTTGTTGATTGCTGCATATCTAGCACTTCTGGCACCTACAGTCATGCCTGGGGCAGGTGAAATGTTCAGTAATGATTTGTTGAATGAATAAGTAATTTTACAAGTGTGCGTTCATGTTAGACATGAGTCGTACACTGACCTGCTCTGGTACGCAGCTTCTGTGCTCTGTTGCTCTTGAGGGTGACTGCTAACTCTGAGGCTCAGGGACTAACAGGGAATCTAAGAGGAATGGGGGTGTACCAGTCTATCTGTAACTCAGGAATACTGGTGATTGGAGTCAGGCTCTGGAGTTGGTGGTGTGAAGAGGAGGTTGTTGTGTGATCAGCCAGGCTCCCCCATCCTGACAGAGTGAACTGCAGTACCCTCAGACACATCAGGGTTGATGGCTCTGCTGGACTCCCTTATGTGCCCTACTGCATGATTTTGCCTCATTGGACTCCCATAGGTGAAACTGGTGCAGCATACATATTCCTGCCTCTTTGGAACATTCCTGTGCAACAACGCGAAGGAAAGAGGGGAAAAGCATACTCAGGAACGAACATGTTCTGTGTGGTCGCTTCTTCGGGCAGGCAACAAGGCTTTCAAAAACCTACTGTATTCCTCTCAGTCAGAAGCCGTATGTATCCTTCAGTCTTTCCTCTGTCATCAGTGGAAGAAGTTTGGGGTGGGGGACATATGGGAACCTGTTTGAATAGTGCTTGTTTTTGTGAGGACATCTCTCTATCTATGGATGGGCTGTTTCCATTTTCCTGCACTATTCTAAAACCGACCTGTTTCCTGATGATGCTTCCACCTGCTTCTGACCACTCTGCTTAGGGTGGTTTGGTATAATTCACATCTCTACTTTGCCAACCTAGACACCAATCTTTTCTGGCACTTCCTCCATTGGTTAATGTATTCCTAGACATGTTTTGTCTAACTGGGGGAAAAGGCACTTATGTTGTTTTCTGGGTGCTTCTGATAGCTCAGAAGGAGTTGTTCCCAGGCCCCTGGAACTGCACCTGCAGGTGATGATATCCTCTGTAGCTTCTCAACACAGAACTGGGTTTGACACTGTAAGTGTGTGTCTGATTCTCTGCTCATGTGAGAGCTGGCAGGCCCTTTAAGACTTTGTTCCCCACAGGAATACCTTCTGTTTAGCAGAGGAAAGGGGACACATACATCTGTGTGTCAGTAGATGGTAAAATTCCTTTGTCAGAATGCATCTTAAACCCATAACAAGTCAGAGCAGGTTAATGAGAGGTTATATTGCTTTGCTGGACTATTCATACGCTTCTCATTACATGTAAATAATCAAAGAAAAGATTTAAGCCAAACTTCTCTCCCTCCTTCACCCTGCCTGCTGGGGAAGTAACAGTACAAGAAGAAAATACCCTCCTTTTCACATGATTAATTTAAATGATCTTATAAAGTAGGTTGTCAGCTTCTGCTGAAGCCAGACTTTTATACAGGGGAACAGACAATTGCCATCTAACAGAATGACTCACTTTCTTATGCAGTAAATGCAGCAAATCATATGGATGAAAGTCAGTCATTCAATAAAGATATCTTGAGAAATAATTAATGAAAAAATGGATCTTTAAAAGATCCTTTAGTGGCTAGGGTTGTGGCTTAGGGTAGAGCACTTGCCTGGCGTGTGTGAGACACTGGGTTCAATTCTCAGCACCACATACAAATAAATAAATAAATGTCCATTGATAACTAAAAAAATATTAAAAAAAGAAAAAGATCCTTTACATTTTCATGCCCTTAAGAGGTACTTAGGTGAAAAATGTTGCCACACAAAATCTCTAGTCCTGTGTTGATCTTCTTTGGAGGTAGTCCTGTATCCACAGATGCTACTTTCCCTGTGGATCTGTCCCCCAGTCCTGTGGGGTGTTACAATTGGATGTTTGTTCTTAATCTTTCCAGATATTTCTAAAAGGCTTATTGGGACATATTTAAATCTGTGTCCTCTCCCCCTCCTCAGGTACTGTACCCTGTGTGCCATGTGCGTAACCTGATGCTGTGGAGTGCAGTGTACCTGCCATGCCCGTCCCCTTCTACCCCTGTGGATGACAGCTGTGCACCATATCCAGTCCCAGGCACCAGTCCTGATGATCCTCCCCTGAGCCGGTGAGTGGAGGGTTGATGCCATAGGCCTCAGGTCCTGTGTGGGTGTATTCCTGTATTGGAACATGCCCAGGGATGGTTAAAGATCATGATATTGTCTGGCTCTACAACATCATCTTAGGTCTCCGAAGTTTTCTCAGGAAAGATAATAGAAGCCTAGTCTTCACAAGTGAGTTGGGCCCTGTTGCTGCATTGTTCTGTAGTATGCAAGCAGTTTCTCAATGTTAGAGAACATCCTCTGTGCTTTTTGTGAGCCCTGGTTTGTGTTTCATCCACTACTCTCTGCTCCTGCCTCCCTGCCCTGATTTGTCTTCTGAGGCTTGGAAGAATGCTGTGAGATGACAGAAATGTTGGCTTTGCTACTTATGAATTAGCTTTATTAAATTCAGAATGATGGGGTAATGAATTAAAATACTGTAATATTAATGAATCAGCAATCTGACCTTGTCACCAGTTCAGAAACACAACAGCATCATGAAGAATGCCTTTTTTTTTTTTTTTTTTTTTTTTTTTAAAGTTGTCAGTGGAACTTTATTTATTTAAATTGAGAATTGAAACCTGGTGCCTCACACATGCCAAGCAAGTACTCTACCACTGAACCACAATCTCAGCCCATGAAGAATGCCTTTTAAAAATAACATTTGCTGTTAGCTTATTTGTATGAATGGGGCATAGGTTAGAGGCAGTGCAGATAGGAAGAGGACTTATGAGGGAACTTTGCATTGCAGAACATCACTTGAGATACCATAGCTCCTTTTGTAACTGTGATGGACCCAGTTGTGAAAAATCAGCTTATTAAAACCTATTGTTACCTGATCTCCTCTGAATATCCTCCAAGATTCTTACTTTCCCCAAACTTCTTTCTTTTAGCCTACCAAAGACTAGATCATTTGACAATCTGACCATAGCCTGCGACAGCACGGTGCCTCTGACCAGCCGGCGCAGCAGTGACCCCAGCCTGAATGAGAAGTGGCAGGAGCACCGTCGCTCTCTGGAACTGAGCAACCTTGCTGGTCCTGCAGAAGACCCTTCTGCTGACAGCCTAGGAAAGCCCAGCCGGGTGCCAGGGGGCGCTGAGCTGTCTGTGGCGGCTGGGGTGGCTGAGGGGCAGATGGAGAACATTTTGCAAGAGGCCACCAAAGAGGAGAGTGGGACTGAAGAGCCTGCCCACAAGGGTATTGTGGAGATGCCACAGATCAAAGAGGAGGACAGGAGGATCACAACTGAGGGCTCAGCCATTGTACTTTACCAAGAAGCAGAGTTGGGTGATGCTACTCTGAGGAACCATGCAGACTCCAGCCTGTCTCTGTTCTCACAGGGTATTTTTGAACAGCAGGGTGGGCCCAGTGTTCTCCCCAGTTCACTCCAGGACTCCCCCGGGGGAGAGGATTCCCCGGAGGTTCCTTTGGAGCAGCCTTCAATGGGGGATATTGCAGAGAACAGGGAGGGTGCATTTCCTCCCACCCCAGTAGATGTAAAAGTTGGTTATGGTACCTCACTGTCTAGTTCTCTACCACCTTCCCAAGTCCCTTTTGAGACCAGAGGACCAAACATGGACAGTTCTATTGACATGTTGATGGAAGATAATGTGAAGTCAGAAAGTGGACCTCAAGTCCATCGTAAGCCTTGCCTGGTTATCACTGGCAGGTTCAGTGGCAAAGACATGCTTCTCCCAGCACTGGAGCCCAGGCCTGCTGAGAGGAGCCTGGTTGAGAAGCCACAAGGGGGGTCAGTGGTACATAGGACTTCTCCTGGTAGCACTCTCAGCCCATCACGGGCCCCTTGTGCCTTGCCCTTAGCCGAATGTAAAGAGGATTTTGTGTGTAATGGTGCCCCAGAGACTGAAAACAAGGCCTCAGAGCAGCCCCCAGCGCTTGGCACCCTCCAGAAGTACTCCACACCCAATGGGCACTGTGCCAATGGGGAGGCTGGAAGGAGCAAGGACTCACTGAGTCGCCAGCTATCTGCCACAAGCTGCAGCTCTGTCCATTTACACTCAAGAAACTTGCACCACAAGTGGCTGCATAGCCACTCAGGAAGGCCATCTGCAACCAGCAGCCCTGAGCAGCCTTCCCGCAGCCACCTGGACGATGATGGCATGCCTGTGTACACAGACACGATTCAACAGCGCCTGCGTCAGATTGAGTCAGGCCACCAGCAGGAAGTGGAGACCTTGAAAAAACAAGTCCAGGAGCTGAAGAGTCGCCTGGAGAGCCAGTACCTGACTGGCTCCCTGCGCTTCAATGGGGACTTTGGAGATGAAGTGGTGAGTGGATCATGGTTCCTCTGTAACTGTCTGAGAGGAGATGGCAGAGAGTGAATGGGCACCCTTTTTACCCAGTACTTGGTGACTGGTGAGGATTTCTAAATGAATTGAAAAGGTTTAAAATAGGCCCTGTTTAGAGAGGATGAAGATCAGCCTCAGCCACGAAAATGGAAAACTGCCTCTTTTCTGCTTTGCTTACTTTTCCTATCTTGTTTAGGCAGTTACAGAAAGGAGACCATGCACTGCATGGGTGATAAGATCTCTTCAGAGAGAGGATCCTGTGTTTTCAGAAGGGTTTGAACTTAACCAGAATGACATTTGTAGGGTGGTGCCAAGTATTTCTGTCAAATTGTAGTGCTTGTCCTACCTTAGAAACTAGTAAACTGATAGCCTTCCCAGATGTGGGCTGTAAATTTAAAGATTTAGTTTAATTTTTTTTTTTTTTTTTTTCAAAGCAAATGTTTGTACGCACCCTTTGGCAGATACTGGCAGTAGAAATGGAGAGGAGGGGATTGGTTTGCTACCACTGGCTTGGCAACCAAAAACGAGAGTACTAGAGGCAGGGTTTTCAAGAAGGGGCTCTCTTCTTTGGGTGGGTGTTGTCAAGTACAATTGCAAACTGGGCTCTGAAGCAGTCATTGTACATTAAAGGCGGGCATATCCAATGACTTTCAATCCAAAGTAACTTTTTGGCTTTTAATTTATACTAATGATGGTTTCTCATTGTTGCAAAGAATCCTTCAGAGAAAGGAGGGCTTGCCCAAAGCACTATTTTAACTAAGTGGCATGGTTGGATCAACAGACCCACCAGAGCAGCTTACATTGGGAGTTTACACTCCATCCTGGTCAGTTCTCTCCCACTCACTTCCTGGAACCCTAAGGTCCATATTTCAACTCCAGTGTCACTGCACACAACCTGGGTATCTCCTTTCAGCTGAGCCCAGCACCCTCTCTGTACCTGTTCAACCCAAGGCTTGATGGTTAATGCATCTCAGGTTCGGTAGCCATAGCACTTAGCCTGTACCTAGTCCTCAGTGCTCCCTTCTTCACCAAGCCCTTTCTTCTTCTTTGGGAGGAGATCGGGTTCATTCTGTTCAGCTGTGTTTGTTTGCCAACAGACTTCAATCCCTGACTCGGAAAGCAATCTGGATCAGAACTGTTTGTCTCGCTGCAGCACAGAGATTTTCTCTGAAGCCAGCTGGGAGCAGGTGGATAAACAGGACACGGAGGTACAGGCTCAGCCCCTGCTCTCAGTGCCATCCATGCAACTATTTTGTGGTTTTTCTTCAGCCCCATCCCTGCCCCATACCCCTCACCAAGGAAGAACCCCATAGCACATAGCTTAGTCCTAAGCTTCTGACATCTCAGCTCCTGTGAACCCACATGAGGCCCATCATTTCTGAGCCAGGGAGACTCAGCATATTGGCCCTCTAACTTTGAGGTGGACCCTTTACTGGCCCTCACAGCAACCTAGGGTGCTGCTGCCACTTTTATCTCGGGAGATTGGAGTGCCCTCTAGGGAAACGATTTGGACGCCTTTCTTGTACTGTTGGCATCAGACCTGCTGGGCTGGTGCTTCCAGAGCCAGTGTGGTCCTTGTGACTCTTGCTGCCCCCAGCATGGCTCTGTTGGCTCCAGCTGCCTGGCCCATCCTGTCACACTAACCTGGCCTCATCTATTTTGCAGATGACCCGTTGGCTCCCTGATCACCTGGCCGCTCACTGCTATGCGTGTGACAGTGCCTTCTGGCTCGCCAGCAGGAAGCACCACTGCAGGTGCCATTGGGGGTTGTGGTGGTGTGGGCTGGGTGTGGAAGCTAAGCTTTGGCCCACAGAGCCTGCAAAATGGAGAGTGACAGGTATCTGGCCAGCAGTGTGCTGTCTGGTCAGACTCTGGTGTCTCTTCTTCTGTACCTCTGAATTTGGTGCTTAAGAACTACATTTGATATCTTTCTTCCAGTTAAGAGTGATCACTATTTAAATTTTGAAATGTTCAAGTGATAGCCTTGTTTGTTTCCCAGATTGGTGGGGTGGCAGCTACCACCTAAACCCATTATTACTCCCATCGTAAAAGTCAACATTGCTTCCATGAGCAAAAGTAGTTTTCTGGCTGTGGGCAGAGAACTTCATTTTTCCTACTTCTTCCCTGCTCCTTATCCCTGAACTTCTTGTCCCCTGTGCCACTGATGAGCAGCTGTAGCTGATGGGAGTAGTAGAGACAGCCGAGGATGATCTTCAGTCCATATGGCTCCCAACTTATTTTCTCCTTTGGTTGGGGTACTGAATTACTAGGGATGCTTTGATCCCATTGGGGTAGTGACTGGAGATGTTCAGTGTCTTGGGATAGGATGTTTATCAGAATCGTACCATTGCTCACCACACAAGTGAACCTGGATTGAAAGTGGAACAGTGTCTTTATCTGTTAATGATGCTTCTAGGACCATGTATCTCCCCACCTTGCACCCCAAGCCCAAATATCTTTGGTTGGCTTCTCCTCTGAGCTCTTTCTCCCCTCCTTGCAGGGACACTGACCGTGTTGATCAAACGTGGTGAGCATTTGCAACAAACTGTCTGTGATGTCTGCACATCTACAATAACTTCTCCACACTAATGCTGTCATCTCCCCTTTCTGCACTCAATGGGGTGAAGCCTGGGGCTGGGAAGCAAAGGCAGGCAGGTTGGCTTTGTGGGTGGGGTCCTCAGCAGCTGACGGTGGAGACCATTGAGGGTGAGTCCAACTGCAGCCATGGACTCCCCTCCTGACCATACAGGTCAGCTGGGCCATGTCATTTTTGACAAGAAACAGTGCTTCTGCAGGGGCCGATCTTATGGGGGAACCAGTTGGGTTTTCAGAACTATTTCTTTGGGGTCAATCATTCATTGAAATGATGCTGTAACTTCCAAGTCAGACAGCAGTATCAGTGTTTTTGCTTTGTTTTTAAAGAGACAGAACTGAACAGATGATCTTCACAAAGAATTGTTTTAGCATGGAAGACTTTAAGGAAAGACTCCACTTGGGTCTTTCAGAGTCCTGAAAGAAGTCAGATAGAGAAGCTTAATTGATCAAATTCATGTCAGGCTACTGTGCTGAGCTCCAGCAGGTATATTTTTTTAAAAAGGTGTAGGCATTCAGACAATCCCTGTGTAACCATAGGTTCTCAGTGACTCATGCGTTTTAGAAACAAGAGAGTCATGAAGCATTTACCACATTCTGTAAGGTGAAATTTCATGTGTTCATTTTAGTTTTCTATCCTCCTGTGGCCCTGTGGCTCACCTTTTCTTTCTGTAATGTTCTTTTGTCCCCAAGTAGCCTTTGATACTCTCTCCTGTGCCTGAATGACTCTTAATCCAATAATAGGTTTGCATACTGAGGGGTTGTATTGAAAAGGTAGAAAGAGATGCTGACTGAGAAGGAGGCTTTCCCTTGAGCTGCTTTCCCTTAGTCATTGGTGGGCCGTATCAGGACCCTTAGAGTTTGCTGTGCTGGGCTCATTGTGATTGGTTTGTACTTTAAAGCCCAACTAAAGTAGAGTTGTAAGGTAGGCAGAAACTCATCCTCTGTCAGTTCTCTTTCCTGTTAGTTATGATGGGCATTTATCTGGATGTGAGGACCTGGACCACACAGATGCATCAGAGCTGGGCTTTGAGTGGAGGAGGGTGGAGACCTTGGACCTGTGTATAGTCAGGCCCCCTGGCAGATCTCTGAGTTTTCCTGGAGATGCATGGGGCAGGGCAGTGAGCCATACTGACTGATAGCTGTCTAATAAGGGTTTGTGTGTGCACGTGTGCTCATCTGTGCTCTTGTCTTTACACCACTCCTCTTTTACTTTCTGAGCATGCATTCTGGGCTGCTTGACTCCTGGCTTTGCATGCTGCCTACAGAGCCATCCTAAATGGCAGCAGTCTGCCCTGTAATTTGTTGCCTACTGGCCTCTTGGGTAGTGGCCCTTGGATAAGGTTCCCCATTCCTAGCTGGACTGGATGCTTGTTTCTCTCCTCTGAGGGCCCAAAGGCAGCTCCATTTGACTGTGATCTCTCAGTGATCACAAGCTACACTGAGGCCACTGCCCAGGTAGGTGTGCCACTGGGTAAGTTCCTGGGTCAGGACTTCCCCATTAAGCTCGTAGTTGCTTCCATTAAGCTCGTAGTTGCTTCTGCCCTAGAACCATTTGTTCTCACAGAGGTCCGTCAGGCAGCATCTTCCTGTACACCTGATAACCTTGAGCCATTGTGGTAAGACAGCCAAGTGTCCTTGACCCTAAAGTGAAAATGGCATGTGATTCTACTAGGTAGGGATGTCATTCCTGCCTGTTTTTTTCTTGGGCTAGAGAAATGAAAGTGTTTGATCTGAAAGGTGTCTCCAGTACATCCTAAAAATTACACAGACAAAATTCTATCCTCTGAAGTTGGTTTCTTCACTGCATACCTGCTAATGGAAGCTAACATTGTTTTGTCTCTTCTTATCTCAAGGAACTGTGGGAACGTATTCTGCTCCAGTTGCTGTAACCAGAAGGTCCCGGTTCCTAGTCAGCAACTCTTTGAACCCAGTCGAGTGTGCAAGTCTTGCTATAGCAGTCTACATCCCACAAGCTCCAGCATTGACCTTGAACTGGATAAACCCATTGCTGCCACTTCAAACTGAAGCTCAGTGACCTGGGGTGGGCAGAGGCCAAGCTGCTGTCCCTCTGACAGGGTCACACAAGCCTGAGCAGACCTAGAGGCCCGTGTACTTTGGAATGGGGGCATGGAACCACCTGTACAGAGTGACAGAAATTGGGATGTACCACTGGATTGTAGATGGATTTTTTTCTTTCCTTCCCCCTTCCCTTTTCCATCCTCCCTCTGCCTTCAAAAAGGAGAAAGTTCCCTGGTTGTCTTAATTTTTTTTTGTTTGTTTTTTTAAATGGAAGACCAGAGGTTGCCAAGTCCCCTGTAACTGTCAAGCTGCTTACTCTCAGGCATGCTGGGAGATGGCTTGGTGCTTCCTGGTGAGAGGAGGCTGGTGAGAGCCAGGAGTGGAGGCCTGAGACAGTAAGCATGAAAGAAAGCTAGCACTAACATTTGTGATCATTCCTCATACCACCACCACAGCAAAATTGGTTGGGAAACGTTTGTTGCCAGGGAAACTGGAAGCATCTTTCCCAGGAGAACTTCCCCAGGTGCCTTCCCCCTCCTGAGAGGGGCTGGGCCATCACACCTTGATAAACAGAAAATGAGATTGATATTTGGAGGGAGGGGAACACAGCAAATGGAACCCTCAGGCCTCATTTTGGGGGAAGGTAAGAGGGACTAGGGATTGGGTGGTCAGCATGTTGTTCCCCATGGGATTTTTAACTTGACCCAAATTATCTAGGGCTCCCTCCATTTTCAGGGGGCTGCCTCCTGGGCTGGCCAGGTAGTGCTTCCTCAGGAGTAAGAGTACAGACTGGCCAGAGTGTAGTGTCCTGCTTCTATGGCCAAGGCCTGCCTGAACCCAGGTACACCTTGGAGCCCCTTCCAGGGCATGGTTCCCCAAACAATCTTTCTTCCTCAGCCAGGACAGGGAAATCCAGACTCAGGGTTCCAAAAATTCCCCATTCCCAAACCAAACAAATCATGGATCTTCCCCTTAAGGGGTAGAATCAGCCTTTAGAGTTACAAAGGTCCCCACACAATCAACCTTCCTCCTCCTTCCTTTCTTGGAGCAACAGGAGGGGCCCAGCAGTCCCCTTGCCCTGCCCCTGGCTGCCTGAGTGGGCACATGTCTAGCTGCCGGCCAGCACATGTCTAGCTGAAAGGCCACTTGGTGATTCCTCAGTGTTCCTTAGAGATGTGACATCACCTGGAAGAGATTCGGGGTACCTTTCCTCAGTGAGCTTTGATGTGGTCCAAAAAGAGCCTTAAATCAAGAATATTTGTGGTAGAGGTGGGTGTGGGGAAGGACAGAGAGGAATTTAGGTTTGTGCTTTGTGATGTTGGCATCCATGTTTTGTGCCTGCCCTCCCTCTTGGGGAAGGGCCATGCTTGGTTTTGCTGAAAGCTGCTAACTGGTGACAGGGCATATTGTGTAAGGAGGGAAGGTGAGGTTAGGGAATGCTTAAGTCCCAGCCCTGCCCTGTAGTCCCCTTTCCCTTTGGAAGCAGGTTGCTGGCCAAGGACAAACTGTGTCTTAGGAAGTGGCTCCAACGTGTGCCTGAATGTGGTTACACGTGGCCCAAAAACCTTTCCTGGCACTGTCAGTCCAGGCAAAGCCCAGAGTCTGAGTTTAGAGAGACAGGGTGTAGTTCTTCTCCACACTCCACGTGCTCTGATGGTGAAGACAGGGAGAAGTAAGTGTAATTGAAGAGTGTGCAGTTCTTAGTGACAGGTGCCAAGAGGTTATGATACGGGTTTCTTGGTCTGATGTACAGTGTGAATAATGCTTGCAGCTCTTAGCCCTTTTTTGATCAATGAAGCACTTTTTTAATATTTTTCTTTGTATGTAAAGGAGGAACCATAACTCTCCGTAGCTGTACATATAACCCTTTTCTCCTAAAGAGGAGTCAGTCAGTGCTCCTATATTTTTCATTTTTTGTCAAAGCAAGAAGTAAATACTTTAGAATTGTTAAATATATAAATAAAGTGAATAAAGTTGAGTGTTTCACATGGTGGCATTTGCTATAACACGTTCTAACTCTTTGCCCTGTGGTTTATTCCCTCTTGGTCCCTTGGTCTCTTGGTGCTGATGGGAAACTGACCTTTGGCAAAGGAAAATGACAGGTTTCTTTTCAACTCTAGACCTTGACAAGGAGCTTCACCATGATGCCCAAGCACTGAAAAACACTTCCTTAATGATTTTGCCCCTAAGATCTCCCAGGCTAGAAAAGGGCAACACCATCGGGCAATTGAATGATCGACTGCTCTTCTGCATCGGAAGAATTGTACATCAGTAGTAATTAAAACTACCTCTGACCTCTGGGCTCCCTCCCCTCTTTTTTTTTTTTTTTTTTTTTTTTTTTTTGCTGCTGCTGCTCTGATTTCAGGGCAGCCAGTGCTACCCACCCAGGGACTATTAGAGCCCACATGCAGTGGGGAGCAGGGAGGAGGCTTTGTGGGGAGGGCCGTTAGAAGACGTTTTGGCCAGTCTTACTTGGATGAGATAATACAAGTGGGCAGAGGGAATTTGGGAGGCAGAAACAATTGAATATGACTGGATTATGTGCTCAAATAGAGGTTGTTCTCCCTCCCCTCACAGAGAGGAAGCTCCACTCCTTAGATTTTTTTTACTTCTCTTTCTAGCTGAGCAAGGCCTTGATACCTAGTCATTTCTGGACTGCTGCTTACTCTAAAAAGAAGTGGATTCTCTTTCCCTACATGGCTGTGTAGCATCCTTCCTTTAGCAACCATACTGTGGGTTTATGGGTGAGATGCATTACCCAGTGCATTACCTCTCTTGGGAAGGTTGGTGTTGAGTGGCACCTGACTCTCAGGTCCCCAGCCTAAAAGGTCTGTGTTGAGTTGGCTGGGCTCTGAAGAGTGACCTGTTCTGAGCACCCCAGGGGGCCTTCACTCTTTGGGGTAGTCTTTGTAGGTTCTCTTTCTGGATGTACCTTCTCCCTAAAGTGCATAAGCACTTACAAACAACTCAGCTGGTTTCAGTTTGAAAGCTGTGGGTGCCATCTAGCAGTTGTCTGAGAATAAACCTGTCCTTGGCAGGTGGAGAGGGTACCTGCCACTTTACTCCTTGAGTCTGGTTCAGTGGACTAAGGAGCCCAGTCTGCGTTCAGACCGAGTTGTGGGAGAACTTGAGTGGTGTTGTGTGACTAATATGTGTCTGTACACAGTACTACTGTTCTTGAAGTCTAATGGTTTAATCCTCACCAAGTTAAAACACTGGCATAACTTAGCAAGTCCTGTTGGGGGCCCATGAATGGAGAACTGCTGGAGGTAAGATGAGGAGCTGGGATACATACCTGCACTGCCCTATGGAGGGTGGCTGTGCGTGGAGAAGAGCAGTTCCCTTTGGGCAACACCAGCTTTCTTTAGGCCATTATGTAGAGGAATTGGGTCTAAAGCAGTTAGGGTACTAACAGATGTTGAGCTGCCAGGATGGCCTCTTCATCTCTGAACCTTACTATCCTGGTGTTTTCTCAATACGCAACACTTCGGCCTCCTTAACTCCAATCTCGCCCCCCCATCCCACACACACACCTGAACCCCATGATTTGACTGCCTTAATCCACTGGGATTTCCTAGTGGAGATGTACAGAACATTTTTTCTCTATTGATTTTTGCTTATCTGTTCACTGTTAACTTTCCATGTTAGCAAAGAATACTCTAGGAAAAAGGTACCATAGCAGATCTAAAGGAGAATGAACAAAAACAGTGCCATAGAAATTGTTGAGCAATTTCTAGTTATTAATACCAAAATGGGAAACGAGGGTCTATCCTAGAATAAGATTACAAGAATCAGATAACTGATACACTTGACTGCACTTGATGTTAGGAGATTCCCATGCCTATGGAAGTTAACTGTAGCCCTGACCTCTATCTTTGAAGAATGAGTGCTGATTTGAAGGTGCTGTTGCAGGGTTTCATCTAGCTGGTGCCTGTTCAAGTGACCTGTCTTTGGGGCTGCAGCTGTATCCTCCAAATCACATTAGCTGAGAGTAGAGCTAATAGAGTTTAAAATGGGCCCTGGGCTGTGCAGAGAGTTGGGAAACATGACAGGAGTCCCAGCTGTTTAATTTCTAGTCACAGTGCCAAGGAGGTTGTTTTTTAAGTTGAGGTTACTGACAAGATCTCTCAAGGGCAAGGCCAGAATGCATGAGAGACTTCCTGTCAGGAGTAGGAGGTGACCCTTCCAAGCCTCTGACACTTATGAGTCCCACTATCCTCAGCACATAACCACACTGGAGCCTTGCTCCTCTAGGCTGGGTAGGGGTCATCTGCTGCACGTTTTTATGCAGATGTCAGTTGCCTTCCCTGCTCCAACAGGTCTCCTGGACAGGGCCAGGCATGAGGGATAAGGGCAGGGTAAGGGACATCCTCTGAACTGGGAATTAGTCTTTAAATGCTGCTATTGTATTTTATTTACCATTTAAGGTCTTTTCTATTATATCTGAATTCTTAGTCAACTTTTCCTACATTGATCATAGTTGCATTTGAATTGTATTTTCAGTGAAGTTTGTTTTACATTGGTACTTAAAATTGGCCTTTATTTGCTTCCCAACTGGTTTATAAGATTAAAAAGAAAAAAATGAGAATGTAACCTATGAGGCTCAGATGCTGTTGAAGAGATGTGCTCATGTGTTGCGGCTGACAGTAGTGCTTGCCTGTTGTAACAGCATTGGTTCTGCTGTAGCCTCACTGACCATTTAAGTTGAATAAATATGTCATTGTTACACACAAACAGTTGTTCAGCCCCTGGATTTCAGTTGCCACTGTGGTTCTCCAGGCAGTGCTGTGAGGCAGTGTCCTGGGTGCAAGGGATGAATCAACTTGGCCTCTCAGTCCAGGAGAGGGGGTTCAGAAAGGAAACAGGTACCATGGGTCAGCATTTGTATTCCCAAAGCAGGGTTCCTGAAATCCTGTAGAGGTAGGGGGGGCCTTATGTCACCTGCTTCTGTGGTTTTCCTACTGTTCCACAGGACCATGGTGGATTGGGAGCCCTAGGCCCCTCAAATTTTCGAGAAAGATCTAAAAAGAAAGACCTTGGTTCTTAAACATCTAAAAGCTATTAATTTAATCCAGCCTCCTCCCTTTTCATTGAAAACTTCCTGGCTCCCTCCCCGTTATTTTTTGGGTTTCCAGAAGACAACCTTATGTAAATACCCATTTTTGCCTGGTTCTCTCTGCATTGGTCAGAACAAAAATCTTGTAGAGGGGCTTAGTAGCTGTTACCAAAAAAAGCTATTAAATTATGAGCCCTACTCTCTGTTCTAAGCCAAATCAAAAGGTCGTGATAGTATAATTGTGCTTTTTTCTTTTTAGTCTTTCAAAAATTATAAAACAAACGATGCCATTAGCATGAATACTCTAAAGTCATAACATCTTTAATCACAGGTTGTGGAGGGAGCTTTTTTCATTAATGCAAATGGATTAGTTGGTAACTGTCTCAGCATCCATTTACTTATGAATTTGTTTTGGTTGTATAATATGGAAGGAAAAATCCTGATTTCATATAGATAAGTGATTTTAAATGGTAATAGTCACAGCTTGGTAGCTTTCTGTGGTTCCTGACAGAACTGAAGTAGATGCTTGAAACAAATTAATAGAATATTCACCACCTGCCATATACTGGGTAAGAAACACCCAAAGGTTATAAGCACTGATAAAATTCATATAGATAGTGGGCCACTAGCATTAAGTCGCTATGGGCTTCACAATCACAGCCCCTGACCAGTACCCTCCCAGTCAGTGACCCATGCCTATTTCAAGGCACATGCACAGCAATGGAGACCATACTGTGAGATATTGGCAGCCTCCACTAAAGTGTGTTTTAAACCCTTAAGGGTACATACTAAAGATAATTTTTAATATTTAACACTGCACTTAGAATAAATGTATGCAAAGAATGTACGAAGCAACACTGCAGAGGTCAGTTTGAAAACTACCAGTTTGCTGGGAAGAACTAGATCCAGGTTGGAATCCCAGCCCCAAACCACCAGCTGAGCTGCCTAGGACCGGTGAGGAACTCAACTACATCTTCATCTATAGCAGAGTACCTGGCACAAAAGGGGTTTGAAGGTGGTGTTTTGTAAATGCTCCCCTTCCCAGTCCAAAAGATGAGGTGGCCTTTGGTGGTGACCCATCATAGCCCAGCAACACTTCTGATCCAACTATAAGAAACTTCACTAGTGTGATTTAGTGTTTTTGTTTTTCTTACCCTTTCAAATGCATAAAAACAAGTGATGCTATTAACATGAATCATCTAAATTCAAGTCACCTTAAATCAATGAAGTGGGGTCCTGGCTGCTTCTACCTCAAAAGTTTAAAATTTTGACTGAAGCATTACAATCTCAGTTTTGCACTAAATTGCAGAAGTATCAGTAGTCAAAGACAAACTAAAGTTAATATATGTGTTCTATTAGAGAATTAAAACAATGGGTGTGGTGGTGCACACCTATAATCCCAGCGCTTGGGAGCCTGGGGCAGGAGGATTGTGAGTTTAAAGCCAGCCTCAGCAAAAGCGAGGCACTAAGCAACTCCTTGAGACCTGTCTCTAAATAAATACAAAATAGGGCTGGGGATGTGAGTCAGTGGTCGAGTGCCCCTGAGTTCCCCGGTAAATGACCCCCTCCAAAAAAAAAAAAAAATTGTCTAATACATGCAGGTCTGCATGTGCACTTAGGCTTTAAAATCTCACAAAGGAGGGCTGAGGGTGTGACTCAGTAATAGAGCATTAGCCTGGTAAGTGCAAAGCCATGAGTTCCATCCCCATCACCACCAAAAGAATTTAAAATATAAAGGCAATGGGAAGTAGGGAGAGAGGTGACATCTGAGAACTGAGTCCTCCCCCAGCAACAATCCTGCAGAGACCACCATAGGACCCTAAGGCAGCTGAACATAATTAAGGCTGTATCATCCAAGTTAAAACCTCGAGGTCTTGGTAAATGGCTCCCCACTATGTTTTTCCAGTTGGAGGATGAACCCTTAGAATCTGAGGTTCAAGTCCCCCAAAAGGTGGTAGTGTCAGTGGTGTACACTGTACAAGTGTAGCTCCTACTGTGGGAGTCCCTGTCAGCTCTTGGGATGTGATCTATGACCTCAGGGGCACCATGATTCTGTCTTCTCCTTTGTAATAAGCCAGCTAGCTGCTATCTCGGGGCTCCTGGCTATGTCTGTAGGTGACAAGAAGATGTCTGCTTTCCAGGTTGTTACTGAGAAGATGAGCACTGAATGAAATGGAGGCCGGTGTCAGAAGTCCTTACCTCCAAACATTTGCCAACTGAGCTCTGGAGTGGGATCTTGGTTTTACTAGGGTTGAGAGGAGCAGGACCTTGAACTTTCCACCTTGCTCTTGGAGCTGCATCCACAGAGGAACTGAGAGGCAGCTGTCTGAGCTAACTGGCTTGAGCTAGTGCCTCTGCTAAAGAACGCCTTGCAGCCAGAAAAAAGGGCAACCACCTGTGGAAGCAGACTGTGTGAACCCTGCTCGGGTTGACTGGGGGTGTAGGCTGTGGGAGGAATGGATGGTGGGAAAGCCTCAGAGCAGGGGTTTCCCTCCCATGCTGTGCCAGCATCTGGGGAATTTGGGGGGAAGGGGAGACCCACTCACCAGCACTGCTGCTCTTCCTCCTCTTCCTCCTCTTCCCCCACCTTCACTTTCTCTTTCCCTTCCCAAATACCCACCCAGAGACTCTAATAGGATCCCCCTGCTTGGGAGACCCTGAGAACTGAGTAATGCTCAGGGCAGTGAGTAGGCCAGACCCACATGACCTGCAGACAAATAGCTCCAAATAAGACCTGTTTTTTTCCTAAAAAGGGAACACACTGTACCTTTTGCTGCTCATCCTAAGTTGACTGACATGGGAGCAGGCCAGGCCTCTGTTCTGCTCTCAGGACTCCAGTGCTGCAGGAACTCCTTAGCACTACCCACCCTGGCCTGCTGAGGCAGGAAGAGGCTAAAAACTTGCAGCAACCTAGAATGTGAACATCTCCATTTGCAGAGGCAATTTGGAGAGTGTTTTCATTGCACAAGAAGGTTCTGTAGAATTTTCCGATAGTATTTTTTATTTTAAAATAATTACACTAGGGTTAGGGATGTAGCTCAGTGGGTATAGCACTTGCCTAGGGATACCCTAGGATGGGATCCCTAGGATGGCAAACAAACAAAAACAAAGAATGTAAAACTTACACTGTTATTAACACATACAATACAAAAATAACCACTTCTCAGAGGCAACTAACTTAACATCTTTATCTAGTGGGTTGTCATGGTTTTGGTGGTGGTTTTCTTTTTTGTTTGTTTTGATACCAGGGATTGAACCCAGGGGCAGTGAACCACTGAGCCACAAAGCCACATCCCCAACCTGGTTTCTTTCTTTCTTTCTTTCTTTCTTTTTTGTTTTGTTTTGTTATTTTTAAGTTGCTAAGTTGCTGAGGCTGGCTTTCAACTTGTGATCCTCCTGCCTCAAACTCCCTAATGGTTTTGGTTTTGTAAAATGCAAAATGCAACAAAGCTTTACTAATTTTTAGTGTTTGTTATGGCCTACTCAAACCATGGTACTGATTTTTTTCATCAGAAACCCTGACACTTTTGAGTTTAGGGCCCAGAAACTGACAAAGATGTCATCAGCCAAGTAGTGTAGGTTTTATGCCACATCTGTCATGGCTTTAGACTCTCTTTCAGCCTGATTTGGCTCCTTCCCTGTCCCCTAAGCTTATGGAGCCCTAGTGTCTAAAGGAAGCTCTTGCAGGTCTCTGCCTCCAGCAAGTGTCCAGGTGTTACTGAGGAAAAACCTAATAACCCCTCCAGCTTCACTTGTTCTTAGTTGACTTAAAAATTACTTATTTGTGGGGTCACACAACTGACCTTACATTATTAGTCTCCCACTAGCTTTGTAGGTAACACCTCTGATTGTGGGTTAAGATGATAATGGTTGCCTAGGTTAATTTTCAGGGACTTAACACTCCTTTTGCTAAAAATACTGATTTCTCTCTTGGGCCTATAGATGTCCAATAAGTGACTGGACTGAGATGAAAATATTTGACACCTCTGCCTTCATATTGTGTCTATCTCTTTTGCTGGCTACAATCTTTCGGTCAGATTTCTGCATGTACACATGTGAGAACATTTGAACATTTGAGAAATGTTTTGTTCAGAGCTATCCAGAGTTGAGTTGACTAGATTTACTGAGTCTCTTTCCTCCCACTTTGGGGCTAAGGACACCTACCAGCCACCATGGAAACACCAGGCCATGAAAGGAGCAAAAAAAGGTAAGAGTTTCTGGAAGATTTCCATTTATTCCCAGAAAAAACATGAATATTCCTCCTTTTTATTATGTGTTATTCCTATCCTATTATCTGCAACTGCTCAACACCTCTGGAGTGATTTGTGAGCATAGATTGGTTCCCATTTCTCTGTTCTTTGATCACCAAATAAAGCCTTTCTGTCTAATACTAATCTCTTAAGCTTTGGTTTTTCCGTCAGATGAACTTCTGGACTTGGGTTTGGTTACAGTGTCTTCCCCTTCACTGTGGAGCTCCTGAAAGAGTGAATAGCTCCCCATGGTGTCTCTACTTCACCTCCCCTTCCTCCTCAATCTGCTCCTGCTGTCCCTGGCACTGTGCTCCAGTGTCCCCAGCCCATCCATGCACCCCAGCCCCAACCTCAAAGCATTCCTTCTCAACACCCCCCACCACCCACAATGCACAGTTGCTACGCCTCTGGTTCTGTCTTTGCTGCTGCCTTTGACACCCTCTTTCTGCTCCCTGGGTGTGGGTATTCCTGAGGCTCAACTCTCTGCCCTCCTTTCTCATTTGCTTCCTAGGAGATTCAGAAATCAGGCTGTGGGTGTAGCTCAGTGATACAGCATGTACTCAACATGCATAAGATCCTAGGTTCCATCTGAGCACCACAAAAAAAAAAAAAAAAAAAGTTTTCAAAATGGAAACTTGTTTACCACAGTTCCATAAGAGTCTTTTTTTCTTCAGGGATACAGGGGAGGCCTCCAGGTGCTTGGGGAGACTGCATCAGGCCACCTCCCCAGACAGCCTACGTGACCTTGCCTCTGGTGCACACCTGTGCCGCAGACCACCACACAACTCAGTGACGCTGGTACAGGATTAATTCTCAGGAGTCTGAAGGCTCTGCCAGCTCAGCCAGGGCTTCACCTAAACTGGCCTCTGCTGTCGTCCTGTGCGTCCAGGATATGGCCAGCACCTAGTGCAGAGTGAAGGTGAGTGCCAGTTTGCCCTCTTCTCTTCCAACCCCATGTAGGGAGTTAGTCTCCTATTTCCATATTGTAGTTGAATTCATGCCAACATCTCCACTGGCCTTTTCTGGGTCTGGGAAAAAACTCCACCTTTCAGTCTGTTTATGAAGCTGGGTCATAGGAAGTTCTGACCCAAACCATGCAGGAAGAAACCAGAGCAGCCAAAGCCACCACACTTGGCTTCTGTGTGGCCCTAGAGAAGGCAGAAGAGCTGGCAGCAGGGTTCCCAGAGTACCCTCACCAGGCCCAACCCTCCCAAACACTCCAGGCCCTCAGACCCATGACAGTGCTTGAAGGGACTTGCTGCAGCTGAGGACAGGAGCCCAGCAGTCTGCTCAGGCCCCCTCTGCCCCCTTTCACTTCTGTACCCTATAACCCCTCTTTGTTGGGTACCCTGGCTAAGGCTTCAGTCCTGGGGTTTTTGCTTCCAATAGCCCTGGATGTGCTTCATTCAACAAGGAATTGGGGGCTGAGGCTCTTGTAGACTTCACTGGTGACTCATGCACCCCAGCCCTGCTGTTCTATGAGACCACATGGCGTTTCTGTTTCTAGCACTACGTGCCCTGAAGAAAGAGCCACCCATTAGGGAAGACAGACAGGTAAATAAACATTCAAAGACTATAGCCAAAAAGAACTGGGATCTGAAAAGCATCTTAGAGTCAAAACACTTAAAAGATCAGAGTTTCATATAGAAAAGAGTAAAAAAGGCATGATCAGGATTTTGTCTTGAAAAATAAAACTAGTATTTTAAAAGTATCTCTTCTAGGGGCTGAGGTTGTGGCTCAGTGGTAGAGCACTCACCTGGCAGTGTGAGGCACTGGGTTCCGTCCTCAGCACCACATAACAGTAAGATAAAGGTATTGTGTCCACCTACAACAACAACAAAAAATTTTAAAAAGTATCTCTTCTAAAGTAATTGACAATCATATATTCTCTTTTAAAAGTTATTTTTAATTGACAAGATTGTATATATTTGTCACACCCATGATGTTTTGAGATATATATATACACATTGTGGAATGACTAGATTAAGCTATAACAAAACATGCATTACCTTATTTTTTGTGGTGAGAGCACTTAAAATTTCTCAGTGATTTTCAAGAATATATGTATAAATACATTATTATTGACTATATCTAGGATGTTGTATATCTCCAGAACTTATTCCTCCTAATTGAAATTTTATATACTTTAAAAACATCTCTCCAATATTTTGTTAAAACAAATATCTTTCAACAAAATGCAATTGCAACTGAGCTAATTCTTAGAGCAAAAAGAATATTTGGGGTTTATTTCCCTCCCAAAATTATATTAGTGCACAAAAGGACATCATTTCATGTTCATGTATCTATCATTGGATCATTTTTGCAAAATTTAATTGAGGCCTTCAATTTCCCTCTTAATCCTTTGACTTTGATATCCTCATCTTCCCCCTATAATACATACATACTTCCTCTTTGTTTGTTAATGGGCCTAATGAACTCTTTCAGATTCTTCTGCCAATGGCTGCACTCATTTGAGCCATGAATCACTTCCCTTGATTTTATGAAATGCTGCATGTTTTACAAAACTTATATTATACCTTGGCAATTGGGCCCAGTGAGGTGCACCTGTAGTCCCCACTACTCAGGAGGCTGAGATAAGAGGCTCACTTAAAGCTAGGAGTTTAAATCCAGAAAGACCCTGTCTAAAAAAACAAAAAACAAAAAATGTACTTTGGCACACATTTTGTTGTATTTTCAATGTCAGACATTTCCACCATCTCACAGTGCGTAACAGACAAGATGGCAGAGTGGGCTCTGTGGATTTAGAGTGTTGAGCATGAAATGATGTTTATGTGGAGAGTTGCTTGGAGAATACTTTCCATGTCCAATGCCTTTAGCTTTTCCCCACAGCCTATTGGTTGCAGGAACTTAGATAGTGATTAGTTAGATACAGTTCAGAGGAAGAAGAGGAAGAAGGAAATCCATGGACCATTCTGCCTAGGGAGCCTATCTTTGAGGAACAGCAGTGACTTCAGACGGCAATGTTAGGTCAATGTCAGTCAGTGAAGGAGGGCGGGTTTGGGAAACTGAGTCACAGTGAACAGGTTATTGAACAAGAGTAGTCAGGAAATACCTGCTAAAAGTTTAGGCCAAAAAAGTGTCCCGTGTCAGGCCAAACACTGGTCTTCCTTCTATAGCTAGTTAAAATTTCTGAACTGAGAGTGAATCAAGATGGTAATAATAGTTAAGGTTCATTATGGTCCAGGCACTATTTAAGTACTTTTCATGAATCAGTACCTTTAATCTCCTATCAACCTAGCAAAGTAGGTACTATTATATCCTCATGTGAAACTAAGGCAACAGCCTATTGGGCTGTGAAGCCCCCTTGCCCAGGATCACCCAGCCATGGTTTGCATCCAGGCTCTGTGCCTCCAGAGGTTGGACTCCCAATCACTGCATTACCCAGCTCCCCTGAGATGCGCTGTCTGGGTGTGGTGTGCTGGGGCAAGGGAAGGTGAGTTGGGAGGTGCAGTAAGAGACCATGTACCTGACAAATGGCCTCAACCAGGGGAGAAGGTCCAAGAGCAATTCCAAATGAATACTGAATTTGAAAGTACCAGTGCTATTATGTTGCACTGACATAGACCCATTTCTTTCCGAACCTCAGAACAGGACTAAATACTAAATGAAGCAGTTCACATTACAACACATCAGCTGTTCACTTTGTTTCTTAGGCAGAGCTCCCTCTCTCAACTCTACCTCTTCTGTGTTTAGCCAGGGACAACCTGCATTTAAGACAGGTTTGCAGCAGACACCAGTCCATCAGAGCTTGTGACAGCTTCAGCCTGTTGAAGCCAGAGCTTGGTACCTATCCAGGTAAGTGCCCATGTGTGCCTGGCTCCCAGTAGACAGGATCCCTGACCCAGGATGGTGGGACTTGCATTCCAGCCCCTTACTTGCTTATCTTGGGGCAAACCTGACTGCTGTGCTCTGCTTTAATTTCTCATCTATGAAGATTTTTGTCTAATCTGCCCAGGGGGCTGTTGAAGATCAATAAGGAAATGCATCAAGTTTAAGGACGTCTGGCTGGTCTACAGTGTGAGGAGGGGCATCCTGCCAAAGCTGGCTCTGTGACTGACCCCCACCCTCTACCTGCTTTCCTGTGCAGTCCCTGAGGAAGGCAGGGGGATTCCTGTTCATCTGCCATGCAGCCTGCCAGTCCTAAGGCAAAGGGACCCTCTTCTGGCCTGTACCTGCCAAAACAAAGAGGGTCACTGTCCGTTCTCTCAGGGGGTGGGAGATGTTAGGTAGCAGTGAGTAGTGAGCAGTGAAGTGAAAACCAGTAACATGGCAAGATCATGTTTTTTTCTTTAAGTTACATTTAAGGTTTTCTTTAAATTACTCAAGACAAATGGGTAATCCGATAACATAGAAAAACAACAGGTGTGCAAACCTTAAAGCATAAACAGATAGGAATAAAGGGAGGCAAAGAATAGGTACAGAAAGAAAGATTAATGAAACTATGACTAACTCTCCATGGGGTCAATTAGGGTCATTGTAAAGTTAGAATTTATGGCCACGGGTGTCTCAATATATGTCAGAAGAGAAATTTTCTTAGTAGTCCAGCCCCACTAAGGTAAATTCTGTCTGGCCCGTGACCCCAATAGTCATGTTAACATAGGATTGACTTGTAGATGAAGCCCCCCCTGAATAGGATGGCCACCATGAAGTTCCGGAGAGGACCAACTAGGGTCAAAAACTTCACCACCCAACACGAAGGAGGAGCTGCACACCCCATGGGCAAAGAGTGTTGAAGGCGGACCCCAGTTCTCAAGGCAACCATAAAACACCAATAAATTCAGAGACAGCACTGTTTCCCTTGTTGTTCTCTACTGGGAGATGACCCACTCTCTTAAGAGTGTTCTTTCTTTGAGCCTTACATTACTTTTACTACTACTTCTTTTTTTTTTTCAGGCACAACTTTTTAATTTTTTTTTCTCATTTTGTTTTTAAATCAGTAAAAGAAACTGGGTCCTAGAAGCTGCAGTGATCTAAGTAGCAGCAAGTTTGTGCATTCGTCCTTTTTTTTGTTTGTTTTTGTTTAAATACGTTTAAATTATCACACCACTGGCACACTTCATTTGCATGAAATTCTGCATCATATATATACTAATTATAGTAAAGTTATTTGCCTCCCGCTCCCAGGGAAAAAAAACTACTCTGGAAGATGATTTTCACTGAAATCTAACCAAACTTTGTTAAGTGGATTGTGACAAGATTGCAAATGATATGAAAAATAACATTTTAACATTTGACCATCAACCTAAGAAAATGGTTTGCCTATCCAAATTTTTGTAATTTTTAAAAGGTAATATATCTGACCCTCATATGGTCCTCAGAATTAAAGCATAATGAACAGGAAAGAGAAGGAAAAGAATGCAATTGAGTGCTCAGGCAGAACATCCTGACAGAAGAGATGAAGTAGAGTATATGCTAAATATCAGGTGCAGACTTTCACAGGGCCAACAAGGTAACAGTCTGTATTTTTCACTCACACAGGCGAAGTGGAATTTGCCATTACCAGTTGTGTTAAATGCACCAATAAAGCTCCTAAAATTGATACTATAAGGTGCCACTTTAAGTTTTCCAGACTGCAACTATGCATAATTTCAAATGGTTTCTTAAATTTATTTATTTTTTAAACATAACATGAGGAAGGTGTTAAAATTGGTGTAATAACTCAACAGAATATGTATTCCAGATTTTGGGAGGGTTGAAGAGGGAGATATTCAGAACCCTTCACCAAAATCCCCCCTCTTGATCATAGTGGGTTAATGGTGTGCTTTATGGATGTGGTTAGTCAGTGATACCAGCTCGATGAATCTTTCTTTCTGCACCAAATCCCACTGAATTATCTGGTCCCCGTGGCTGATGGCGAACGGGGAGCGCTAGCATCATCCAGGGTTATATTCTTCAAATGATTGACCAACTGATCTGGTCAAGGAACTGCAACGACCTTGGGGCCCTGGAAGACTGGCCAAATATTACAGGCACTGCATTTGATCGATAAAGAAACTATGGTATATATATACAATGGAATATTATTCAGTCATAAAGAAGAATAAAAGTATGGCATTTGCAGGTAAATGGATAGAGTTGGAGAATGTCATGCTAAGTGAAATAAACCAATCCCCCAAAACCAAAGGCAGAACATTCTCTCTGATAAGTGGATGATGATTCATAATGGTGGGAGGTGGGGGTAAGAGAAGAATGGAGGAACTTTGGATCATGTAGAGGAAAATAAGTGGGGAAGGGGTAGGGATGGGGGCATGAAAGATGGTGGAATGAGACAGACATCATTACCCTATGTACATGTATGATTACTGAATGGTGTGAATCTACATTGTGTACAACCATAGAAATGAACAGTTGGACTCCATCTGTGTACAATGAATCAAAGTGCAGTCTAAAAATAAAATTAACAAAAAACAAAAGAATCACTGATAACTCCACCTCATCCCCTGCCTGTAGCTCGATGCCATCCTGAACTTCTTTCACATGGAAAAAGATCTTCTTGGTATCTCCTACTTCATAGTTAATGAAGCCAAACTGATCTTTCACACACGCTACTGTGGCCCTGCGCAGGGACGTGATGTTATAGGCCATAGTCTGCATTTTGACCCAGGACACACATTGGACTTGACATTCTCCCCTTGCAAGCAATCCCCTTTGTTGGAAATTCCAACTGTGACAAATGGATACACCTCACCTTTCATATCCCCCTTATACACCATCTCAATCATTCCTTGGTATCCAATCTGTGTTGGATCAACACCTCTGAGGGGGATGAATGACTTACCAGAATAGATGGTGGGTTAGTTGTAGATGGACACAATACATTTATTTATTTATTTATTTTTATGGGTGCTGAGGATTAAAACCAGTGCTTCGCACATGCTAGGCAAGCATTCTACCATGGAGCCACAATCCCAACCCCACATTACTTTTACTTATAATAAAGTTATTTTGCATGGTTTTTGGTGTCTGGAACACAAGAACCAAGGTTTGGAGTTTCAGCTCCCCCTCCTCCTGTGATAGGAGAGACTCCTGACCATCTTTAGGCAGGATAGTCCCCAGTGCAAAATACTAGATTTGAGTTGTTGCCAGAGATAGATTTTCTGGAAAGATGGGGAGCTCTGCCCTGGGCTGTCAGAACTCTTCAAGAGTTTGGTTCCAGAGAGTGACCTGGCTCCCAGCACAGCTGAGGTCTGGAGAATGACCAGCCGTGTGAGGATCTTTACTCCAAGGCTCCAGCTACTTATTGTCAAGCCGGCCAGCATCTGGATATGTGACAGCTAATCCCTGGACTCCCTAAATGCAAACCTCTTGGATATGCCCATACTGGGAGAGGAGACACAATTGCTGACCAGTTGGTGGTGTTCCCTCTGTCCCCCATGGGCAGTCTTTTGCAATAAATTGTCTTTTCCTGGCTCCTCCATACACACCAAATGAGCTTATACCCCAGAGGGATGCAGGGGTCTGGTAGCCCAGAGGGTGGCAGGGTTGTGCCCATAACAGCCAAATCTCTGGGGGAAGTGCACCCCTCCAGTCTCAGACAGGAGCAAACATCAAAGTTCTCCAGTGCTCTTTCCTTAAGGTGCCCATAGGCCCATCTCACTTCTGTAGCCAGGCCCCTCACTCCTGCCCTCTCCCTATGCCTAGAGCTGCTTCCACCTCTCCTCCCTTCCCTTCCCCTCCAAACTCCTCTGCACACCATCCAGAAGAACAGCCTCACCTAAGACATGGAGAATACACAAGTCAAACAGCACAACTGTCCATCAACAGAATAAGGGTATGTAGCTTATGAGACTCTCATGTAAAAGATTTAATGCAGGAATAGTTAGTAAATAGGTTACATAGAACCAAATGATGAGTCACGAAATATTGAGTGGAAAGAATAAAATGTGCTGTATGGTCCCATCCTTAAGACCTTCAAAACCAGGTACTCTTTTTTGTTTGTTTGTTTTGGTACTGGGAATTGAACTCAGGGGCACTCAACCACTGAGCCACCTCCCCAGCCCTATTTTGTATTTTATTAGAGACAGGGTCTCACTGAGTCACTTCGTGCCTCACCATTGCTGAGGCTAACTTTGAACTCGCAATCTTCCTGCCTCAGCCTCCTGAGCCACTGGTATTACAGGCGTGTGCCACCGCGCCTAGCCAAAACTACTCTTTAGGGGTGGAGTGGGCAGGTCAGTGACGGTACGTGTGTGATTCCAGGGTGCCGGGATGCTGCAGGTCCTGATTGGGGAGAGGGGTGTCAGCCACACTCATGGTACAATTCATCAACTGCCGCAGATGCTTCATGTATTTTCTCATATATATTTTATTTCACAAAGTTCACAAAGAAAGAAACCTGGCCCTTATCTTCAGGACTATCTTGGTCTTTTCAGGGCACCAGGCCCTTAATGTCTTGCCCACATGATCTTAGTGGGAAATACTGGGTGGGAGCTGCCAGGGCACGAGGACCAACCACTCAGGTGACCCTGGGCCAATGAACAATTGAGTACCACTTTCATTCCTTCCCCTGGGATATCCTCCTGCTCCCAGCACTGCACTATCTGCTTCATCCCCTCTGTGTTCTGCAGGGAGTTTGGTTCTGTTGACCTGGGAACCCAGCTTCCTGGCTCTGTCAGGTCTGTCTTGTATGGCCTTATCTGACCAGGGTCTGTTTCTTGTGGAAGGGATTGGCTATGATGAAGCAAGCACCTTCGCATCCTTGGCTAATGGGTTCTCCCGTGTGATGTCTTTGGTTTTCATTTATGTAATGTGGTCATCTGCTCACCTACAGTCAGGAAGAAGCTTTGACTATGAGGATACCAGTCACGTAACAATGGGAGCTCCATCTCCATGTCAGGCACCTCATTAGGCATACAAGGCCAGAGTACTTGTCCTTCTGGACAGGATGGTTATGAGAAGACAGACTCATGCCATGAATGCTGCAGAGCAGTCTGGGAGCCTGTGGGAGCCAGTACTCAGCAAGGCAGGAAAGGGATCCCTAAAGAAGTGATGTTTAAACTACTACAGCCTGAGGATGCAAAAGCAAGGGATTATGCTAAAGCTCTATTCTCATTTTTACTTCTGACAACAACCCTTTAAGATAAGTAGTAGTATTCTCATTTTATAGGAGAAGAAACTGAGGGTCAGAGAGTCAACCAGCTAACATGTGGCAGAAGGAGGCTCCAGCTCCAGGCTGCATGATGCAAAAGGCAGTAACTGAAGACACTCTTGTCAGTCATGGCCAGGAATAATGGTGGCATCAGTGGAAAGTACCTGTGCAGGCTCAAGAGAGATGCTGACAGTAGAACTGATAGTATATTAGAGAGGGGTTAGTCGAAGATGACTACCTATTTTTGCCTTAATCAATGAGGTGGACAGTGATTGACATTTACCAAGGTGGAGAAAATGGAGGAGCAGGTTTGGAGAAAAAAAATCTTTCATCTAAATTTGATACATTATATTTCAGTAAAAAATAATACATGGATATATATGCATATACATATATATGTAATGAATATATATCTTTTATATATATATATGTATATATAATGCAAATATATATATTTGATTGATTAAATGAAAACACAATGGGGCTAATTTCCTGCCCAGAACCTGTGCCTTGTGTCCACCCCTTCTTCAATACCAGCATTCTCTTGCATATTTGATCCTTTCTTCCTCCCAATATCTCATGTGCATTGTCTCTTTTGTGATCCTTGGGACCTCTAGTACCCAAGCCCAGGTACAGCAGGACCAGGAGAACCACTAAGGAGGAATCTGTCCTTGGCCACTCCACCTTCTCCCTCAGAAGCTTCCCCACACTTTCTCCTCATCTTTCCACACTCTCCATTGTCCTCAGAGGCCAGAGGCTGGTCCTCAGACCATCCTGTCTGTGCAGATCTGGCTTTGCAGGTGTGTAACTCTCTGAAGTCACACTGGGGCCTACACTTTGGTTAATGCTCATCTGTCGTAGTCTTGAAATTTCTAAGAAATTTAACAAGAGGTCCCACATGTTCATTATACACTAAGCCCCACAAATTATACAGCCAGTCCTGTGCACATGTCCATATCACACTGGAACAAGCCAGTGAGGGGCAGCCTCTCTGATCTGTGAGAAGCAACCTCATTTCTAGCTAGAAAGATCCACTGCTTTAGATTACAGGGAGGTACAGGAAAAGAGCTCTTTTGTTTCTATGAAATACAGTTTTATGTGCAATTTTATGTTTCTTCCTAGGTAATAATTTAGGAGGGAACTCTTGGGAATAGAATACAGAAATTAAGGCCCATAAACTGTGCCTAATTGTTTTTTTATGGCTTAAAGTGGAGTCTCCTTTGAGTTGCTGTGGGACCTCAGTTACAGGTAGGGAGCATGCATTGCCTAAATATAACATGGGGCCCAGGGGAGACAGGGGGAGGAGTGACCAAAGGATTCCAGCCTGGCTCTTGAAGCCCTAACTGCCACCCAGCTCTCACCAGGTTGGAGGATCTTCTGATACCAGCTTGGGGGTTTAAGGGCCCCTTACCTGAAGTTCTAGCTCCTTCCAGCCCTGCAGGTGTGGAAGTGGTGGATGTGCTGTCCCACATATCCTTCAGGCTGACTCACACTTGTGTCCCAAGAAGGTGATCTCATCTGCCTCCCAGGCTCTGAACCACTGCAAATCCTTGTTCATTGCAGCAAACACCTGTTTAGAAAATTAAATCAACCTGGGGGTGAGGTGAGGTGGCAGAGCACTTGTCAAGCATGCTGGAGGCCCTGGGTTCAATCCTGAGGATGGGAAAAAAGGGAAAAAACCCACAAAAAATTATTACTTGTGAAGAAAAATGCAGACATGTTCTGCTTATTATTATAATAAACTAATGGATGAGCTACTAAATGAAGCATTATGAGCACTCAGTATTTTTTTTGTAATAAGAACATCAAAGACTCAATGAGCACAGTACACATGAAACATAACCTCTCTAATTCCTTGTTTCCAGAGACAGAGCCAATATTAATCCAAATTGATTGTCAAAGCCTTTTAAAATGTGTCACTTCTTCCCATTTCTTTTTTCTAGAGCTGACTGCTTAACTACATCCTGCTTTGAAGCTTGGCTGATGTTCCTTGACTCACAAAGTATAACTGAATTCCTTGGTCTGGCATTTACTGGCTTCCTGTTCTGATGTCAGCTAACTTGTCAGCACTCTCACCCCATGGCCTGCATCACAGCATACTAGGTTATTCTTCACCCAGCACACTTTCTTGGGTTTTGCTCCTGTTTCTTCTCCTGCAACTTGCACATTTCTATGCATTCAGAGACCTCTCTTGCTAGGCCTGGCAGATTTGTTCAAAAGGAGGAAAACAGGCCTAATCCTTATTCAATAAGGAGGAAGCAGGGGGACTTTAGAACATCAGCCATGGCCCCCTTCTCCCTCCTGGGAGAAGTCTGTATTATTTTAAATAGAACCTGCTTAATATGCTTGCCTTGGTATGCTTCTCTAGTGTTCAAACTTCAACAATAGAGGGAGCAGAACTCATCACTGGTAAATGGTGGTATCAGATTTGAAGGTTCCACTGAGATTTACGCCGAGGAATACAAGTTTTAAAGCAGGGAATTTATCAAGCTGCTATTCTCCAGATTAAACTTGGTCTGTAATGAAGCACCCACCCCAGATGACTTTACAACCTGCTCTTCCCCAACCAGACTTATACCTTGGACCCCTCAATTGACCTGATTTTTAAAAGGGAACTCCAAACTGCTTTCCCCTTGTTGCCCCCTTCCAGCTTTGAAGCGGCCAGAACGGTCAATGCCCCCTTTCCTTACAGCAGTAAGGAGTTCCTAAAGCAAAAGGGGAGAATGAAGCCAGAATTAAGGACAGGCAGTTAGTGTAGAAATAGGGGATTGGGTCAAATCGAGGAAATGAAGCCATGAAAGCCATCTTCCTCTGGAAGCTGGAGACTGCCCCTGGAAGAATGGAATATGAAGGATCTCCAGAGCTCATTGATTACCAAATTTACCTGCCTTTATCAAGGACTGCAAGCATGGAGCTGCTAATTTATGCCCCCTGGGCCCTTACCTACCTGAATCACCTTGGCCCTCCCCCTGCCCATGGCTTCTCGTTTTATGCAAAACCAGGCCAAGTCATGTAGGCAGGAAGGAGAGATAAGCAGAGAGAGAACTGGAGAACAAAAGAGACCTTAATCTATAAAAGATGTAGGGTGCGCTCATTTCTGGGGACTTTAGAACATCAGCCATGGCCCCCTTCTCCCTCCCGGGAGAAGTCTGTATTATTACTTTTAAATAAAACCTGCTTAATATGCTTAAAAAAAAAAAAAGGAGGAAGCAAAGTTTCCTGGCAAACTGAGGAGGGCTCAGTAAAGGAAAGGAATGGGGAGGGGCTCTGAGAGCTCAGAGCAGGGGTTTGGTCCAGTGTGGGCACTGGGAAGGTGTCCTTGAGGAATGTAATTTCTGTAAAAAAAGAAACATGTGGCAATGAGACTGGGGCAAGGGATGCCTCAGGCCAGCAAGGACAAAGATGTGTGTGTGTGTGTGTGTGTGTGTGTGCGCGCGTGCGCGCGCATGTGGGTAATAAGACCATTTGGAGGGACCTATGAAGGTCAGGGAGACCTGAACTTGGGTGAGATAAGCAAGCTATGCCACTAGAATTCCTCTTTATCCAGGCAGGATAGAAAAGCTAGCCATAAAATCTAAAACTATTCTGTTAGTCTTCCTCTGCCTTTCTAAGAATGGGTCATACGGAAATTTTCTCACCTGTGTTGTTTGACTATAGGTCATATAAAAGGGTCACGTCCCACATCCTGGAGGAAGAAATGCTGTAACTGAGGGGCCAAGAAGAACCTGGACAGACAGACCTTGCTGGGCTTCTCCCTGTAGCCAATTTCTCTTAGTGCCTAGCTTTTTTGTCTAATCACAGGTCCACATCGCTCTCCATGCTTTATTGAATCTAAGTATAAAAGTGGATAGTTCACCTGGGGTCTTCTGGTCTTTAATCTGAAGGTTTCCCGGCAACACTATGATCAAA
This sequence comes from Sciurus carolinensis, assembly GCF_902686445.1. Taxonomy (NCBI): domain Eukaryota; kingdom Metazoa; phylum Chordata; class Mammalia; order Rodentia; family Sciuridae; genus Sciurus; species Sciurus carolinensis. The sequence goes on from NC_062220.1 coordinate 129,352,678, forward strand.
CAAATCTGTTATGACTTTTCTCCTGCTAATCAGGCTATTTACCAGTTATTTCATCAGACTTAAATCTTGAACCTTCAGAGGGAAAGTTTGAACTTCTTTACAAAAACAAATAGGCAAAGGGGATAAGAGAAGGAAAAGGAAAACCAGGAGAGAATATGGTGTCAAAAGAACAGAAAATGGAAACAAAACAAAAACAGGAAAGAGAGTGTTTCAGGAAGCACCAGCCTTTATGGGTCTCCTGGGGGATACATGCAGAACCAGGTAGCCCTGCTGATTTTAATGGCTGTATAGTCCCCCACTGCCTGGATACACCTGCATTAGTTATCTATTGCTGTGGAACAAATTACCACAAACTTAGAAGCACATAAGACACACTTTTGTTAGAGCAGAGTCCCTGTAGGTTGGTGGTCTGGCACAGGTTGACTGGATTTTCCATTCCAGGTCTCATGGTTGAAATCTAGCTGTTATCAGGGCTTCCCTACCACGTGAGGCTTGGGGCTTCTTTGAGGCTCTTCCAGGTTGTTGGGAAGAATTCAGATTCCTGAGGATATAAACTAAGGTCTGTCAACCAGGGCCTGTTCTCAGCTTCTAGAGATTTCTCGTATTCCTTTCCACATGGTCCCCTCCATCTTTAAAGCCAGTAAGAAGGAATTGCTAATATAACAAATACTCCTCAAACTTCAACTCTCTTTTAAGTAAAAGCCCAGTCTTTTCTATGGACTCCTGTGAGTAGGTCAGGCCCACTTGGAATAACTGTGCCAGGGAAGGAAGTGTTTGTTTTGACTGTGCTGAGAGGGTGGGGCATTCTTTTATTTATGTTTTTAATGAAAAATACAAACAAACACCTTGAACAACCCTCTGCTGGCCCATCTAACAAAACCTGTCGGAATAAAATCTGCTGTGTTTACGAGTTCTGTTCACATTCAAGGAGATCATTAAAAATGGGTGTTATCTCAGAATGCTGCCTTCCCTGGTACCATACAACCACTTTCTAGTATATGGAGAGGTAAGCTGCGTCCCACTTTTTGCTTTCTGCAAAGAGCTACACTTAATGTTCTTTTGCATTTATTTTGCATATAACTCTTTTTTAAAATTTTTTATTCGTTAAACTTTTTATAGTGTTGGGGGCCAAATCCAGGACCTCAAGCATGTTAGGCAAGTATTCTACCACTAAACTGTATCCTCACCCCACTTCTAATCATTTTAAAGGGAAGTTATGAAAAGTAACATTTCTGGGTTGAACAATAATCATACTTTAATTTTAAAAACTGTGCATAGATTTTTTTTGTAAAAGAAAAAAGTCTCTGGGGGCTCCATATACAGCAGTCATTTTTAAAATAAACTTTTAGGGTTGGGGGTAGAGCTTATTGGTAGAGCACATGCTCAGCATGTGTGAGGCCCTAGGTTCAATAAAGGGCACCTCGAAATTAAACTTTGAATTGAGAAAATTTTTCTATTCTTTTTTTTTTCTTTTTTAAGAGGGAATTTAACTCAGGGTCCTGATTCCTACACCATACTGTTTGGAGGGAAGTCGCCAATTGCAGACTTATGGAGCAAGAATTATACACCACCTTATTGAAGGCAAATTATCTATATTAGTTATTTGGAGTTCTTTGGCATAGATTTGCTTAGTCTCTTCTATTTACTTATGTGATCATTTATTAATGTCAGTATGGATGCCTGGATGTTTACTTAATACTTTGGATTGTAGCTTAGGGTTAGAACAGGTTTATTTGCACGATTGGGTGCTGTTAGTTTTTTATACTGATGAATGATAATATTTCTACCTTATAACCACTTCTGCAATCTCTAATATTCTCTGGTACAGTATAAAGTTCTCTAATTTAAATTAGTTCTCTAAAGTTAATCCCTTACTTCAAATTTGTGGCTCAAGTTAGTCCAACTTTGACCATTGGAATCTATCAGTTAGCTCTTTTTCCCCTTTGAAAGACTCCATTTGTGGGGGTTTTGTTGTTGCTATTGTGTTTTGTTTTTGTAGTACTTCCTCACTTTCTAGCACTATAAGATCCCTCAGGCTTGGGGCTGGGGTTGTGGCTCAGTGGTAGAGCACTTTGTCTGGCATGTGTGAGGCACTGGGTTCGATTCTTAGCACTGCATATAAATAAATAAGGTCCATTGACAACTGAAAAAAAAAAAAAAAGAGGACAGGGATGTGATTTAGTGGTTGAGTGCCCCTGAGTTCAATCCCTGGTATCCAACAAAATAAAAATTAGAAAAATAAATAAATAAAACTAAAAATTAAGGGAAAAAAAAAAAAAAGATCTCCCAGACTTATTTTGTAGTCATATGCTGCAAAATGACATTTTGACCTTAACACACTGCATATGCATTGGTCGTCCCATGCGATTATAATAGCATGGGCAATTTTCTATTGCCTAATGAGACTGAAGTCATCATGTCACAGCACAATGCATTATTACTCGTGTGTCTGGTGATGCTGATGTCAACTACCAGTTGTATAAAGATATAGCATATATAATTATGTACAATACAGAACAATAAAGGACTGTGCTGCTGGTTTAGGTATTTACTATACTGTAGTCACATGCATATTGTGGTTTTGCCATTTTTATTGGGTTGTCTTTTTCTTATTGGTTTCTAAAAACCATTATATTTTGAAGTTATAAACCTTTTATCAAATATACAGATGGTCCCCAACTTATAGTGGTTCAACTGAAAAATTTTCAGCTTTATAATGCTGTGAAAGCCACATACATTCAGTAGAAACTTACTTTAAAAATTGAACTTTACACTTTTCTTGGGCTAGTTATATGTACCATAGGTACAGGGGCACCAAGTTCTTGTTGGTTTTGCAATTAACTACTCTCAGGTGTGATACACAGCTCCCAGTCAGCCACAAGATCACACAGGTGAACAACTGATATGCCACAGTGTACTGTGTTGCAAAGTTAAGATGTTTGGTAGGTGTTATTAAAGGCATTTTTTGGGTGGGTACCAGGGATTGGACTCAGGGGCACTCAACCTTTGAGCCACATCTCCAGCCCTAGTATGTATTTTATTTAGAGACAGGATCTCACTGAGTTGCTTAGTGCCTCACTTTTGCTGAGGCTGGCTTTGAACTTGAGATCCTCCTGCCTCAGCTTCCTGAGCCACTGTTGTTATTATAGGTATGTGCCACCACGCCTGGCTTAAATGCATTTTTGACTTAGGATATTTTCAATTTACAATAGGTTTATTGGGAAGTAACCCAATTGTAACTTAAGAAGCATCTGTATTGTAATCCTAGGCTGTCATTTGTTTAAACTTAATTTTAGTGGTATTTTTGTCAGTTGCTAAGTGTTTTGGTTTGGCTCTGGAGCATCCTCCGAAGTCTCATGTGTTCAGAGTTGAGGTTTTTGGGAAGTGATTAGATCATCAGAGTTCTGACCTCATCAGTGGATTAATCCACTGATAGCTGAATGGACTACCAGAAAGTATGACCTAGTTGAATGAAGAGGTCACATGGGGTGTGCTCTGGGTTTATCTTCTCTCCATCCCCTTCCTCCCTCTCTCTCTCTCTCTCTCTCTCCTCTCTCTCCTCTCTCTCTCTCTCTCTCTCTCTCTCTCTCTCTCTCTCTCTCCTGCTTCCTGTCTGCCATTAGCTGAGAAACTTTCCTTTACCAAACCCCTCTGCCATTATATTTCTACCTGGGAGTCAGCTAGCCATGGACTGAACCCTGAAGTCATGAGCTAAAACAAATTGTTCTTGTTCAGTTTTTATTTTTTTTAAAGTTTTTATACTAGGAATTGAACTCAGGGGTGCTTAACCCCTGAACTACAACCCCAGCCCCTTTTATTTTTTATTATGAGACAGGGTCTCCCGATGTTGCTTAGGGCCTCACTAACTTGCTGAGGCTGGCTTTGAACTTGCAATCCTCCTATCTCAGCCTCCCAAGTTGCTAGAATTACAGGCCTGTACCACCGTGCCTGGCTCTTGTCAGGTATTTTGGTCATGGTGATGAAAAGCTGATCAACACACTAAGCTATTGTCTTCCAGCCTCAAACCTACCATTCTACACTCTGCTCTGCAATGTTGGGACTGATATTGCAATACTTTAAAATATTCTCCTTAGCCAGATGACTTCCCGATAAATCCTGCCAACAGAGGGCACTACAGCAAGTCTGGAAGACAAGAGGAGGGAGTTGCTCCTTTCTCTTTTGCTTGATGATCCTCAGTGTTGCTCCAGCACTGACTCCTTACCAGCACTTGTTGCTGGTTTCCAGCCTCTTACAGTCATCCTAGAATGGGCCTCATTGCAATCCTTGGAGGTACCAGCCAGGTTGTAACAGGAATAGCCCTCTAGGAACATCCACCTCCAGTTGAATACTTGGAGCCTGTTGAATATGTTATCTTACACTGCTGATGTGATTAAGGTGAGGATCTTGAGATGGGAGATTATCTGGCTAATCCGCCTGGTCTCGATGGCATCACAAGTGTCCTTAAACATGGAAGAGAAGGGCAGAAGGGCCAGTGTTAGTAACGTAATGTGCAAAGGACAACCAGTCATTGCTGAGTTTGAAGATGAAGGAAGGAGCCATAAGCTAAGGAATCTAAGTATCTCTAGAAGCTAGAAAAGGTAAGAAAATGAATTTTTCTCTAGTGTCACCATAAAGGAACACAGTCCTACCAGCACCTTGAGTTTTAGCTTGCTGAGTTCAGCCAAGAAGGATTATATTGAGGTGCTTAAGTATCCCCAGGGGCACTGAGTTCTAGTTGGTTTTGCAATTAAATAACTGGTTGTGGGGATATTTGTTGGAATTCGTACCAAATTTTAAGGCCTAGTTTATATTTTCTCTTTTCCACGAGTCCCCTCCCCACCCTGCCTGACCTCTTAGTCTGAATTCCTTTGTACTTGGTGTTCCTCCTAAATCAGACACCTACATAGATTTGAAACCATCTTATTTTGGGAATCACAGTTTTCATTCTTATGTGCGCCACAGGGATAGGTCGACACAAGGACATAATAAACATGGACAGAATTATCCTCTGCACTAAAAAACAGTTTTAGTGGGAATAAGTGAGCTGCTTAATACTTGAGACTCAAGTCTTCTTTTGATAATGGACTTTATCTGCAAGCCTTGAGATATGTATGATTAAGCACTGCAGGATGTATTTTCTCTGGATCTGAAAGGTTCTGAGCTGCCCGGAGTGCTGATGTTGGATGGAACTGCTTGGGAAACAGGCCTTGTTGTCATGGGGCTTTAATCATATCCTGCAACTCTGAAGCCTAAGAGCTTCCTTTTTTACCTCCCATAGTACACTGAAGTTTTGCCCTCACTGGACTCTTGATATGTGAAAATGAGTGATAGTGACCTGCTTTGCCTTTTCTTTTGGAAGTTTTACCCATTAAATATATTCTTCTTTAAGTCCATGAAATTCAGTATTGTGGGGGAAAAAAGCTTTTATTGAATGCCTCTCCCACAGTTTGAAGATCTGTTCTCCTGTTCTATAATTTAAAATAACTTATGGGAGAAATATCATCTAAGGAAAGACTGGAAAGTGTTTGTGACTTTTGTAGCATCTAATCAAGAACAGAGGGCTAAGCGATCCAGAGATTTGCAAAATTAATTTTTTTTCCAGTTAAAGGGAGGGTACCTCTGGAAGTGTGGTGGGGACAGTGACCGGAAAAGGGCATAAGAGAACTTTCTACATACGAAGATAGTCATACCCTATTATTGAATACTGGACACCCATAAATACATTTGTCAAAACAAAGAGTAATAACAGCCCATTATGATGAACATTATGCCTAGGAGAGTAGACATAGAAGTCACCTGGAAAGGGACTTGGCCCCTGCTGTGCTCAGATGTCCTGCAGCTTTCATCTACTTGCCTGTTGGAATGTGGCTTCCAACAGAGGGAAAAATGACAGCAATAGACGTCCTGTTCTCCAAAGTTGTTGAACCTGGAAAAAATGTGGGGGAGGCAAGGGTAGAATTGTGGAAAATGAGAAAGTACTAGGGAAGCTGTACAATGCACAGTAGCTAACATGACCCCCTTTTCTTTTTATTAAAAATTTTTTTTCATACATGTATATAGGGTAATAATGTCTCTCTCATTCTACAGTCCTTCCCATCCCCACCGCCCCACCTCACTCACCTCTGCATAATCCAAAGACATGAACCCCTTTTCAAACTTGGGTATTTTGTTTTCTTCTAGCCATATGTTAAAGGAGCAGCCAAGGGAGGTGGATCAGAGCAGAGGTTCCCAACTTGTGGTGAGGGGGAACCCTACAGTTTTGAGCCTTTCAGAGGGCCATGAGGTCTAATCTACTTTCTTAATAATTTTAAGCTATCATCTTTTTACTTACTTTCTTGTACAGTTGTACACTGGAGTTTCCAAAGTTTGCATGATGTGTGAGGTTTTAACAGATTAAATGCAAAAGCAGTTTTGAGAATCCAGGTGTCTTTTTTTAAAGCCAGACATTAAAGAAATTTGCAAAGATGTAATGTCATTTTTCTCACTAAAGAGAATATTTTTTGCTTTAGAAAAGTTATTTTTCATAAAGATATTATGTTAATATGTAATGAATTTATTATTGCTATTTTTAACAAGTTAATAAATACTTTAACATTTCTCCATTTTGATTTCTAAAGTTATCAAATTTGATATAACAAAGGTTCTCTGGGGGATTGCAGCAATTTTAAAATATATATTTTTTAAAAAATTAAGGTATAATTTATATGTAGTTCATACACTTTTAAGACATACCTTATTTTTTACATATGTATACCCATTTGATATATAGAACATTTCCATCACCCTAGAAAGACATCTTGTGTCTCATTAAGTCCACCAGAATTGACCACCATATTTTGATTTCTGTCACCATAGATTGTTGTTTTTTAAAATTTTTTAGATGTTGGTAGACCTTTATTTTATTCATTTATTTATATGTGGTGCTGAGAATCAAACCCAGTGCCTCACACATACAAGGCAAGTGCTCTACCACTGAATTACAACCTCAGCCCAGATTGTTCTTGAACATCATATATATATAACATATATCATATATATAAATATACCTAAAAATCTGGATTTTGTTCTGGGGATTGATTCAGGGCCTTGTGTATGCTAAGCATGTGCTCTGTCAGTGAGCTACACCTCCATCCCTGTGTCTGGTTTTTTTTTCTCAGCATGATGTTTATGACTCACCTGTGTTGTTCTGTGTACTAGTAGTCCATTCGTTTTTATTATTGCTGATAATGGTCCACTGTATGATTATATCACAAGATGTTTTGTTTTCTGTTGATGGATATTTGGATTTTGTTCAATTTTTGGCTATTAGGAATAATGCTGCCATGAATGTTCTTGTAGAAGTCATTCATGGGCAGTGAACTGAATTTTTTGAGCATGTGGCTGTAGAATTCCTGAGATCCCAGAGTAGGTGTATGCTTTGGTTTTATAAGGAAATGTATATGAGAGTTCCAGTTACTCCATCTCCTCAGCAACACTTGGTAATGACCATTTATATTTTGTTAACCATTTTGATGAACATATATCTCTGGTTTTCATATGTATTTTCTGTGGAGGTATTCTGGGCACCTTTTAAGATGTATATTGGTCATTCGAATGTCTTTTGTGAAATGTTTACTCAAGTCTTTTGCTCATTATAACACTGAATTGTCTTTTGCTTATTGATTTGTATGGTTTCTTTGCATATTCTCTATATAGATTCTGTAGTAGTTAATAGCTGATCTATTTAGTCTCAATGAATGAAATCTTTTGATAATGAGATGTTCATGATTTGAGATTTATCAGTCTTTTTTGGTTGAATGCATTTCGTATATGGCTAAGAAATCTTTACCTACCCCAATCCAATATTAGGAAAATATTTTATGTTTTCATTTGAAAGTTTGATTGTTTTAGCTTTTGAATATAGGTCTAGAAAACAATTTTTTGTGTATAACTTGAGTTAAGGATAAGGGTTTGTTATTCTCCATGCCCATATCATTCCAACACCATTTTAAAAAATACCATCTTCCCCTCTATAACTGCAAAGTTAACGTTAGATGTAAATCAAGAAAATATACAATAATCCCCTTCCTTATGGTGGTTTTGATTTCCCTGGTCTTAGTTACCTGCAAACAGTACAAAACTATTAAGTGGAAAATTCCAGAAGTAAACAATTCATAAATTATATTCATAACTTTTAATACCATTCTGAGTAGTGCAATGAAATCTTGCGCAATCCCATTCCAATCTGCCTAGAACCCAATCATTCTTTCGTCCAGTGTATACATGCTGTATATGCTACTGCCTATTAGACACTTAGTATCCATCTCATGGCAGGACTTATGGCAATGCTGCAGGGTACATAGGGACAAACATAGTACGTATATACTCCTTGACTTACAATGAGATGCTGTCCTGATAAACCTATTGAAAGCTGGAACTATCCTATGTTGAAAATGCACTTACCACTCCTAACCTAATTGAACAACAGCTTAGCAACACAGCATGGTAGAGTATCGGTGGTTTACCCTTGAGATCACATGGCTGACTGGAGCTGTGGTTCACTGCTGCTGCCCAGCATCTGGAGAGAATATTATACTGCATACTGTGAGTCCAGGAAAAGATCAGAATTTGAAAGATGATTTCTACTGAATACATAAACATGTCACACTTTTGCAGAGTTGAAATATTGTAAGTCAAACCATCCTTAAGCAGGAGACTGTCTGCATATATAGGATTAAGGACTATGCATGGTTTCAGGCATCTTCTGGGGTCTTGGAACTTATCCCCTGTTGATAAGTGTTGGGAGGGATGACTTTATATCTGAGGGTCTATTTCTGAACTCATTCTTCCATTCTAGTGATCTATTTGTCTATCCTTTTTCCAGAAGTACCCTATTTTAATTTGTAGCTTTAAAGTAAACTTTAACGTCTGGGGGTAAAGTTCTAAGGCTTTGTTTTTCTTAATCAAGATGTCCTGAATATTCCAGTCCCGTTTTATACCCATATATATATTTTGACTTTGTCATTGTAAGAATATAAAGGGTTTCATAGATTAAGATATTTGAGAGCTGCTGATGCAGAGCCAGAAGTCCACGATCAAATCTCAGTTCCAGCATACATTAGCTGTGGGACCTTGGCAAATTAATTTTCCCAGTGTCTCTGTTTCCTTATTTCTAAATTGGGACAAGAATAATACCTATAACATAGGGTTGTACTTGTCAAATATTCAGAATTATAGGAATGTTTTTGTGTTTATTAAAATAAATAGGATAGGCACATATATTCAAAATAAAATGAAGTCAAAGAAACATAAAGTCCGCAGAATCAGAAAGGAAGCATGGAACTTTCTGAGAATCTCAGGATACTCTGAATCCAGGAGTATTAGCTTCATTTAAAAATAAACAAAAATATGCAAAGTATGTAGACATAATCCTATCTCTAAAATAAAATACAAAATAGGGCTGGGGATGTGGCTCAGTGGTTGAGTGCCCCTGAGTTCAATCCCCAATAACCACCCCCCCAAAAAGAAAGTTAAAAATTCATTGTATTTTTCTGCTAGCAATGAATTACTGAAGGCAAAATACAAAATAATATTCAGAGCTGGGTGAGTGCAGTGGAACATACCTGTAATTCCAGTGACTCAAGAGACTGAGGCAGCAGGATCACAAGGTTGAGTCAGCCTCAGCAATTTAGGAAGGCTAAGCAACTTAGTGAGACCCTGTCTTAAAATAAAAAGATATAAAGGGATGGGAATGTAGCTCAGTGGTAATGTGCCCCTGGGTTCAATCCCCAGGACCAAAACAAAACAAAAACAAAAACAAAATAACATTCACAGAGGCAGCAACCAACGTAAAACACTTAGGGATGGATTAAATGAAATATGCATAAGACCTGCACAATGAAAACTACAAAACATTTTGAGAGAAATTAAGGACGCCTTAAATACATAGGGAAATACTCCATGTTTATGGATTAAAGGACTCAGTGTTATTAAGATGTTAATTCTCCTAAATTGATCTACAGATTCAGTGCAAACCTAATAAAAATCCCAGCAGACAACTTTGTAGAGATTGACGAGTTGATTGTAAAATTAGTATGAAAAAACAAAGGAGGGGCTGGGGAGATAGCTCAGTTGGTAGAGTGCTTGCCTTGTAAGCACAAGGCCCTGGGTTCGATCCCCAGCACCCAAAAAAAAAAAAAAAAAAAAAAAAAAAAAGAAAAAACAAAGGACCTAGGAGACCCAAAACAACCTGAAAAAAGAAAAATAATGTTGGAGAAACCAAGTTATATGTTTTCAAGATTTACTATAAAGCTATGGTAATCAAGGTCAGAAAAAGCATAAGGATAGACAGAGATTAATGGAACTGGGCAGAGAGGCCAGAAATGGACTAACATATGGAGAGTCAATTAGCTTTCTACAAAAGTGACAAAATTATTCAATGGAAGAAAGTAAAGTTGTTTAAATAGGCAGTGCAGGGAAAATAGGATATCCAAGTGCTGAAGATAAACCTCAACCCTTCTTGTATCTTAGGCAGAGTAAATCACTGACCAACAAAGTATAAAATGTCTAGAAGGAGAAACAGTTTTTCTGATCTTGGGTTAGTCAAAAACTTCTTAGGAAGGGGAAAAACACTAACCATTAAAAACATTCATAAATTGGACTTACTCAAAATTAGAAACTGTTCATGAGGGAAACAATAGTTGCAAAACACATTTAGGATTAAAGTCTTGTATCCATAACATGTAAAGAGCACTTATAATGCTATACTAAGATAAACAGCCCCAATTTAAAAACAGATAAACAATTTGAATATATTCCTCATCAGAAAAAACAGAAGAATGGCAAATAATCATATGAAAAGGTGCTCAGCATTATTAGTCATTAGGCAAATGCCAATTAAAACCACAATAAATTTCCACTATGTACCTGAGGAATGAAATTGGAAAAGTTGACAATGCTAGGTGGTGGTGAGTATGAGTAACAACTGAAATCTCATATTTTGCTGGTGAGAATACAAAATGGTAAAGCCACTGGGAAAACGTTACATAATCTCTTATAAACATACTCTTCCATATGACATAGCAATCCTAATTTTTGGTATTTATTTACCCAAGAGAAATGGAAGCTTATTCACACAGACTCTTGAATGTGATGCTCCTAGTACCTTTCTTTATAATAGCTCCAAACTGGAAGCAAACACAACAAATTGTGGCATGCCCACACAGTGGAAGACTCTTTAGTAATAAAAGGAACAAACTCTTGATACATGTAACAGCATAGATGAAACTCAAAGACACTGTGGTAGGCTAAAAAAAAAAAAAGAAAGACATGAAAGCATTTATACTATCTGATTCTACTTACATCTCATCCTGGAAAAGGTGAAACTGTAGTAGCAGAAAACAGATTAGTGGCTGCCAGGGACTGGGAGTAGGGAGAGGGCACTTGACATAAAGGAACACACTGGAACTTTTCAGGTAGTGGTTATATGACTATACACTTTTGTCAGAACTCATAGAACTGAATACTTCTAATAGGTGCCTTTTGTTATATATAAATTATACCTCAATAATCCCGATATTTAAAAACAAATTCAAAAATTAAAACAAAAATCCCACCAACTTGGAAGACTGAGGCAGGAGGATTACAAGCTTGAGGCCAGCCTGGGCAGTTTAGTGAGACACATCTCAAAATAAAATAAAGAGGGTTGGGGATGTTGCTAAGTGGTAAAGTGCTCCTGGGTTCAATCCTCAATACCAAATGAATGAATGAATGGAATGAATGAATGAATGAAAAAATAAGTAAAACCATAGTTAGTCATTACCCTACAAACATAAGGTATTTCCTTTAAGCAGGACCTCATATAAAATGTAGAAGAATAAGGTATATAGTAGTCCCCTTTATCCACAGCTTCGCTTTTCATGATCAACTGTGGTTTGAAAGTATTAAGTGGAAAATTTCAGAAATAAACAATTCACAAGTTGTAAATTGCACAGCCTTCTGAATAGTGTGATGAAATATTGTACCATCTGCTCCAGCAGGCCTGGAACATCAATCAACCTTTTGCCCAGAGTTATCTAAGTTGTGTATGCTATCTGCCCATTAGTCACTTAGTAGCCATCTCATTTATCAGACTGAGTGTGGTGGTATCATAGTGCTTGATTCAAGTAGCCCTTATTTTTATTTTTAAATTTTTTTTTGTGGTGTGCAAGGCACCACAGGTCTTTGTGATTGCAAGGCAAGCACTCTACCAACTGAACTATATCTCCAACCCTTAAATTTAAAAAAAAATATTTTTTAGTTGTATATGGACACAATACATTTATTTTATTTATTTATCTTTATGTGGTGCTGAGGAGCAAACCCAGGTCCTCACACATACTAGGCAAGTGCTCCACCACTGAACCACAACCCCATACCCTTATTTTTCTTAACAGTGGCCTCAAAGCATAAGACAAGTTGGCAATTTTCATATGCCAAAGAGAATTTGTTAAGTACTTCCTTTAAGTGAAAAGGTGTAAGTTCCTTACCTAGTAAGAAAAAAATCATATGCTGACATTGCTAAGATATATAAGAATGAGCCTAATATCTGTAAAATTGTGATGAAGGAAAAAGAAATTCATGTTACTTTTGCTGTCAAACTTCAAACTGCAAAATTAATGACCACAGTGCCTCATAAGCCCTTAGTTAAGATGAAAAATGCATTAAAACTACAAGGTTCAGTACTATTCTTCATTTCACTGTGGTCTTGGAATGTTTCCCCACTGATAAGGGGAGATTGCTGTAGAATGATGTACTGGATGAGAGCAATCGGAAGCCACAGGAAATAAATACTACCTATGTACATGATTTCTACCACTTACATTTAGAACACTGGAGTGGTCTATATCAACCTTGAAGCCTAAGGTATGAACCTACTTCCATCTGATTTTTGTACTTTCTTAGCACTGAGCAAATGCTAGGCATTCATTAAGTATTTGTTGGAATGAACTTGTCCTCTGGGTACTGAGAGACATGTAGCCTAATTACAGCAGTGGGTATGGCAGATTGGCAGACTCAAAAGGAATGATCTGGACTATGTGTGAAAAGTTCCCAAGACTTAATAATTCACTAGAAGAACTCTAGGACTTGGAAAAAGCTGTCATACTCACAGATAAGTTTTCTTGTAATGAAAGGATACAGATTATACTTAGCAAAGGGAAAAGATACTTCCTTAAGGCAAAATAGGAGAAAACAGGCACAAGTTGTCTTTTGTTAGTCTTCATTCTCTCAGAAATTTTGTGCAAAGTGTCACTAATCAGTGAAGCTCACTGGAACCTCAGCGTCTGGAAATTTTACTGGAGGTCAGTCACATAGGTATGCAGCCTCTTTATAAATGACCTCAGCTATCGATCTTCAGCCACACAAAAATCAAACTGATATAGTGTGACTCAGGATCTCATGCAACAGAAACATGTGCTCACTAGCATAATCTATGTGATTTAACTGATACGATGTGGTCCAAGGCTTCAGGCATTCAAAATACTTGTCAGTATGAATCTTCCAAGATTTGGGGGTTGTCTTTCAAAGATGGTCAAGGACTAGACCTTTCTTTGGACTGTGCAGGGTTTGAGTAATCCACACCTTCTGATTTAACCATTTATACACAGACTGCATCAATATTTTAAATCCTGGGTGCATGATGAATAGTCATATATTCATGTATATCTAAGGCTATCTGTAGTCTCAAAATTTATATCTCATATTTTATGTATGTGTATTTTTTCTAGGGTGAAGCTTCACAGCTTTTATCAGATAATCAAAGATGCCATAACTAAAAAATGCTAAAAATATAGAGTGAGACCAGGCACTGACTTAACCACAGTATACAGTTCAGAGAGGTTCTTAAGAGAACTCTAGAAACCATTTAGAAAGTCACAGCACCAAGGAAAGGGCAAAGTCAAGACCACCTGTACAAAAACAGGTAAGAATGTATTCACCGACAGTCCTTCCTTATAATCAGTTTGCTCAGTGTGGTCAGGAAAAAAATGCCCAATTATTGGATTTTCCCTTGGGAAGGAAAGAGAAAAGTAGATCATATGCCCAATGTTCTGACTTTCTGGAGGCTTCATAGGAACTGATTTCCGTTTTGTCTGACCCTGGATGCTGAAGGGTAACTGGATACTTTGGATGCCTGAGAATTCCCAAGAAGAAAGGAGAGCTTGTGACTTGGTGCAGACCTGAGAACCAGCAGTACTACAGATAGACACCAGAGGAAGAAAGAAATGATGAGCTCTTGGAAAAACAACCTCTCTAATTGAGAAATTCCATGCATAAGTTCAGACAGATAATGTTTCAGAAAAGGTTTGAGAGGTCAACGGAACTTGTAGAAGTACCACTTGGCAAAGGTCTGTAAAGACTGGTAAGACAGTTGTTTTTTCAAATACTGACACCCTGGCAAAAAGCAAGGTGGCATATGAAGAAACAAAAATATGTCCCAATTTAAGGACCAAAATAAATCTCCAGAAACAGACCTTAAAGAAATAGTATCTATTAATTACCTGGCAAAGAACTTAAAATAACTGTCTTAAAAAGCTCAGTGAGCTACAAGAGAATGGAGATAACTAAAGGAAGTCAGGGTAACAATGCATGAACAAAATGAGAATATCAACAAAGAGATAGAAACTATTAAAAAATGGACCAAAGAGAAACCCTCATACTGAAGAATATAATAACTGAAGTGAAAAATTCACTAGAGGATTCAATAGCAGAGGAAAGAATCATGGAACACAAAGACAAGTCATTTGAAATTATTAAGCCAAAGGAGCAAAAAGAAAAATGAATGGAGAAAACCTAAGGGAAGTATAGAATACCATCAAATGGTACAAAAGATGCATTAAGGAAGTCCCAAGAGGAAAAAGAGAGAAAGGGCTAGATAGCTTATTTGAATAAATGGTGGCCCATAACTTCTCAAATCCAAGGATGAATATGAATATTCAAGTTTAAGAAAGTGCAAAGGACTCCAACTAGGATGAACCTAAATAGGTCCACGCAGGGCCTATCATAAACTGTCAAACGTCAAAGACAAGAACCTTAAAAGTGGCAGGAGAAAACCACTCATGACCTAGAGAAATGTGCCATAAGATTATTAGTTATTTCTCAGTAGAAACCCTTATAGGCTAGAAGGGAGTAGATGATGTGAACACTTCATTGAAATTAAAACCTTTTGATCTGTGGGTATGTCTCAGTGGTAGAATGCTTACCTAGCATGCACAAGGTCCTAGGTTCAATCTACAACATTGGGGGCTGAGGTGAAATATTTTTTGTGCTCCTAAGGACACCATCAAATCAGTGAAGACAACCCACAGAATGGGAGAAAATAATTGAAAATCATATATTTGATATGGTACCCGTATCCAGAAGATATGAGAACTCTTACAATATAAGAGTAGAAAGATAAACAACCCAGTTAAAAGTGGGTATAGGATTTGAATAGACACTTCTTTGAAGAAGATATACAAATAGCAAATTAAAAGTTGCTCAGATCACTAATCACTAGGGAAAAAGCACATCAAAACCACAATTAGCTATCATTTGACACACACTCTGATGACTATAATAAGAAAAATCAAAAGGGAAGATGACAAGGCAAGGATATACAGAAACTGGAACCCTCACACACTTCTAGTGTGAATAGAAAATGGTGAAATGATTTTTCAGTTTGGCAGTTCCTCAACATAGGGTTACCATATGATCCAGCAATTCCACTTCCAGTATATACCCAAGAAAAACTTGTGTGTAAATGTCGATGGCAGGATTATTCTTAATAGCAAAGAGGTGAAAGCAATTCAAATGTTCATCAACTGATGAATACATACAGAAAATGTGGTATTTAATGAAATATTTTTCAGCTGTAAAAGGAATAGATGCTATAACATGGATGATTATACTAAGTGAAAGACACTAGACACAAAATCATGCTGTACAATTCCATTTCTATTACATGTAGGGAATAGGCAAATCCATAGAGTTAGAAAGTGGATTAATATTTGACAGGTCCTAGAGAAGGGAGAAATGGGATATGACTGCTCATAATCATAGGGTTTCCTTTTGGGGAGATTAAAATGCTCTGGAAATAGGCAGTATTGATGATTGCACCACTTTGTAAACACATACCTGAGAGAAACAACTTATGAAGAGGAAAGATTTGGGTCAGCTCACAGTTTCAGAGGAGTTCATGGTTGGTTGTCTCCACTGCTTTGGGGCCCATGGCAGAACATCAGGGCCAAGAGTGTGTGGTGGATGGAAGATGCTCACTTCATGGTGATTAGGGGCCCTCTTGATCAGAGATCATTAGTCCTTATACATTTATCATTTGGTTAGTATAAATTAAGGAAAGCGAAAAGGTACTCACAGGGTTGAGGCAGTATGTTCTCACTGGAGTTATCTTTCTTTTTTGTAACTGTCATTTTCTAAGCACCAAGAAATATGGAAAGCATAGGGCCTCAAAATATGGGATGTCAATAGTGCGGTGAATTTTGAACATCACTTCATCTTAGAGATCTGTGCAGATGTTCCAAGTAGAAATCATGGTAAACCAATTTAAAATCCATTTCATTTGAAACTTCTATTAAATGATAATCATTAAGAGGAATAACATCATTTTACATGTCACAAGAACTTTAACTTCAGCAGAAAACATTACCAAGTAGAGCCAAACAGAACATTTCTATAATGCTTGAGAATTCAATATCTTCCTTGACATCATTTTTCAGTCTGGGTATTTAAGCAGGCAGCAGCAGCCTGTCACTTACAGCCCCTGTCATTTCCTGTTTCAGTTCATTAAACCTTAAGCTTTCCCAGAAGCACATGACCTGCATGGAAATCCTTCTGCCAGTCAGCAAAGACCAAGTTGAAAGAGGTAGAAATTGATATGCAACTCTGAGTGGGTATGAAGGCTACAGTAAATTGCTACCTACACATGGAACTATATCTTGCAGACTGACACTGTGTGGGCAGAAGCAGCAGGAGCTTTATGTTTTGATCTTATAGTTGAGAACTTATTCATATTGAGTTGCCAAAGGATGAATAAGGTTCAGAAGTTCAGCCAAGTTGTCAACCCTTTATCTTTGCCTTTCTCTCTAGAAAATGTCCCAAATAAGTTAGCAATCCCAAATAAGTCAGTTTATACACACAGGTTGCATTCAAAACTTCAATTCTCTAAATAGTTTTGCTTCTCTTTTCTTCTCCTTGATGCTTAAAATTTGAGGACTCCAAAATCACGTTCATACAAACACTTGGAAACACCCGAGCCTGCCCCCTTCCCACTACAAACCACATGGCTACTTCTGATGGTCAGTTTTCCATTGCTATGACCAATATATCTGAGAGAGACAACTTATGAAGAGGAAAGATTTGTTTCAGCTCACAATTTCAGAGGAGTTCATGGTTGGTTTTGGCTCACAATTTCAGAGCAATTTGTGGTCAGTTGTCTCTACTGCTTTGGTGCCTGTGGAGAGAAAGAACCTTGTGGCAGGGAGTGTGTGGTGGAGCAAAGCTGCTCACCTCATGGTGAGACGCAAGCAAAGCAAAAGAGAGGAAAGGGCCAG
Source organism: Sciurus carolinensis (assembly GCF_902686445.1). Classification (NCBI taxonomy): domain Eukaryota; kingdom Metazoa; phylum Chordata; class Mammalia; order Rodentia; family Sciuridae; genus Sciurus; species Sciurus carolinensis. Next base: position 129,370,242 of record NC_062220.1, read on the forward strand.
AGTTCCAGTATCTCCTTAAAGGGTAGATGCCCAATTACCTAACTTCCTCTCTGCTGAAAGGTTCCAGCACCTCCTGATAGCACCCCAGGCTGGCAACCAAGTCTTTAGCATATGGGCTTTTGGGGGACATTTAACATCCAAATGATAACACTACTCCATGTCTCATTGGGAACTAGAATAAAATAACATCCTAACAGAAAGTTAGAGCACTTGAAATAATGCAACAGGCATGAAAGAGCCATATTTGACTCAACTTCAGTGAGGAAGGAGACAAAGCTGAAAGGCGACTCTCTGTATTCAGCTCTCCTCTTAGCCATGAGTGAGGTACTTGGGATTGTAAAGGCAACATTTAGCTTTCAGGAGCATGTGGCTGCCAGGAGTGGAATGAAAAGATATTAGGCCTCCTGTTTCTCCCGCTTCTAAAGTGCTGGGTAACATGTCTGCTTATATTGGTTTGAAGTAGCTTAACCACTGCCAAAGAACAAATAAAAGAAATTATATAGGCATGTTCTTCTCCTAAAATGTCTTTTTCCTCCTTGAAGCTGTCTTGATTCTCCATTCAGAGCTTACAACTTCCTTCTCTACCCTCAATCATATACTTTCTATTTCCATTAGTATTTGGAAACCGTCTTGCCATGTGAGGAATATGTTTACAGGTTCCCGTCTCTCACTAAACCATACACTTCCACAGCTCAGGAACCAAGTCATTATGTCTCTCATTACTAATACCAAGTAGAGTGCTTTAGAAATGGTAGGTACAAAGTAAATGCTTGATGAATGAATAAATACGATGGTGTCAGCTTTGTGATGACTGTGTTATGATAATTTTAGGAGTTCTTTTGAAAGTCAAAAGCAAATAGGATCCTTCCTACTTAGCTGCTTTCTACACCCTAATCTCTTTTCTCTGTATTTGGTATCATGATAGTGCTCACTGAAGACATTTAGAAATGTCTTCCTGGGAATATATTTTATATTCAATATATATTTTGATAATCCTCAAGTACACCATCTTTTGGAGTAAATTTCCAAGGTTTAACTGAACTCAGTGGGCAAAGTTCTGATTAGTGTAAGGAAGCCAAAGGGAGCCCTGTGTCCTCTGTCACAGTGCACTAGCTATCTGATGTCTCAGCAGAAGCTCTGAGATTCTAAAAGCTGAGGGCATGACACCTCAAGACTCTATGAACAGATGTTACCAATATGAAATGATTTAGAAGAGCAAAGAAGGAACTCCAAATTTCTTTTAACTGGGAAGGAAAAATTGTCCTTAGCACTCAAAGGACAAGGTGTAAATAGAGACTGATGAATGAGGAGTAACACATATTTCAGATAGAGTCAAATGACACAAATATAAATAAAAAAAATTACAAATGATTAGTGATGCTGAGTGCAGTGGCATGTGCTTGTAATTCCAGCACTTGGGAGACTGAGACTGGAGGATGACTGAATTCAAGACCAGCCTGGGCAGCATATCAAGAACTTGTCAATCACTCACTAACTACCTACCTAACTAAATCCCACCAGTGAAAGTCATCTCAAACAAGCTTTTCTTCCCTTTTCCTCTCCTTTCACCTGTTTCATATGTTATTTTACTATGGGTATAAGGTTTGGCAAAACTTTAACAACTGGAGAATTTTGACCTTTGTGGTGAATATTGACCAATTTCTAGCACAAAGCACATTTCCCCCTTTCAAAACAAGTAAGATACTTTGTTATGGTAGGGACAATTTCCAGTCTTTTGTCATTGCAAAGAAAGGGGAGGGAGAAAGGAAACTGGGAAATTGTTTGACTATCACATAGCACTTTTGAGTTCATTAGGCCATTATCCCCAGGGTTAGATTTAATCAGAGTACAAGCTCAAACCTTTTAATTGGCAAGAAACAAGCCTTTAACTTGGGATTTCTGTGTTTGAGTTGTAAGTCAGGTTCACAGAAAAGTAATCAGAAACTAGCTTGACTGAAGAAAAGAAAGAGCTCGAAATGAGAGCTGTGAGACTCTGGGTTGTGCTTGTGACTCAGTCTCTTAAGCTTATGGACCTTGAGCAAATTACTTAAACTCTCATCTGTAAAGTGCTAGACTTTGATGATTTTCAACCCCCCTCTAGCATTATCAACTTTTAACTGTTTAACCTTTTCTTTAAGTCATTGATTAGTTCATTCAATTATCTATTTGAAAACCTTCCATGAACACAATAAATGAAATAAAACTCACAGTACCTACCCCCAGGGAGTTGATAAGCCAATAGGAAAGGTGAAAGCTTTACCCACAGTTCCTAGTGTAGAATCAGGTCTAGGTGCTCATCCATCCATTCAGATTCTTTTTTTTTAAATTTATTTTTATTGTAAACAAATGGGATACATGTTGTTTCTCTGTACATGGAGTAAAGGCATACCATTTGTGTAATCATACATTTACATAAGGTAATGGTGTTTGATTCATTCTGTTATTTCCCCCCCCCCACCCCTCTTTTCCTTCTATACAGTCCCTCCTTCCTCCATTTTTGCCCCCTCCCACCCCCATGATGAATCATCATCCGCTTATCAGTGAGATCATTCGTCCTTTGGTTTTTTGAGCTTGGCTTATCTCACTTAGCATGATATTCTCCAGTTTCATCCATTTGCCTGCAAATGTAAATCAGCATACTACAGAGATGCAGCCACATCAATGTTCATAGCTGCTCAATTCCCAATAGCCAGATTGTGGAACCAACCTAGATGTCCTTCAGTTGATGAATGGATAAAGAAACTGTGGTATATATATACAATGGAATATTACTGAGCCATCCATTTAGATTCTAAACAAAAGTCACAAGGAGCCAAGTACGGAAAGGAAGAGAAACTTCACAGAAGATAGGTGAGGCTAAATTATCATTTCAGTCCACCAGTGTTTGTTGAGTATTCATTGTGTGTGAGGCACTGTGCTGGGTACTGGAGATCCTGGGGTAGTAACTCGAACCTCTGATAAAACTTATATTCTAGGTGATGGAGATAGAAGAGTAGGTTAACAAAGAAATGAAATCCAGTTGAGATAAATTCTGTGAATGAAACAATATTAAAAAGTGAGAGAAGATAACTGTCGGTGAGAAGGACCGCTATTACTAAAGGGAGGGAGAAGGTTTTTGGACATGGTGTTAGTTGTGTGAGCTCAAACCTGAAGGCAGATGACAATTAGGACAGCCAGCCTAGAGAGGCCAGTGGCCCAGGCAGGGAAGCATGTTAATGATGGAAGGGACCAAGTACATGTGTGTGGTTGAAGCTTCAAGAGCAGTTTCTTCTGGAAAGTATAGGATGAAAGCAGTACTCAGATGAAAGTGATTTTGCTCCCCAGGGTGTATTTGGCCAAGTCTGGAGACAGTTTTTTTTTTTTTTTTAAATAATATTCTTAGTTGTAGATGGACACAATACCTTTATTTTACTTATTTTTATGTGGTGTTGAGGATTGAACCCAGTGCCTCACACGTGTGAGGCAAGTGCTCCATCATCAAGCTACAACCCCAGCCCCCTGGAGACAGTTTTGATAGCCAGGCTGGGAAGAAGGAGGACATTATTGTTGAGGTTATGAAAACCTGCGCTAAAGGAGTAATTCATTGCAAATAATAGTTTCATTCATTATCTTCTAACATCTTGAATTTGTATTTCCTTTACCTCAGGAACAAAATAAGGACGAGTGTCAAGCCGCCCACACTTTCCTCCACTGTCTCAGGAAATCCCATTGCAGAGAGAGATTCAAGGGAGTTTAGGGAGGAAGCACCAGAGGGTGCAAAACATGTCCTTGGACACACAGGAAATGCTGTGAGGAGACCTTGGCCCTGCTCCTGCCAGGGATGACCTCTGCGGAAGGGACTGAGCTCAGGGGCAGGGCGAGAAGACTCAATGTAGATTTTGTTTTATTTTCATAATTACACATTAATGTTGAAACGAATATAAAGTGGGTCACTAGCAGGGAAGAAGTGGGGGATGTCCTGGAAGACTGGCGAGCTCTGCCCTTAGGATCTCTAACCCGTCCTTCTGTCCCGCCCCAGGTCCTGCCAAGGTCTAGATGCCGTGGCCTCGCCGCCCTGCGCTTGCCTCGGGTCTCTCTCAGCGGCCCATCTGGAGCCCCAAGGTCCCCGGGGACCTCACCCCCGCCCAGCCTGGTGCCTCAACTAGGCGGGCAGGCGCAGCCTCAGGAAACCCCAGGAGGCTGCCGTCCTCCTACAGGTTGCCGAGGCCAGGAGGCCCGAGGGCGCAAGCTTCCCGAGGTCCCTTGAACTTGGTGCGGGTCCCTGGTCGCGCCCCTCGGCACCCGAGGCAGCACGATCCTGGCGCGGGCCCTCAAAAGCGCGGGACAGAAAGGCGCTGGCGGCTGGAGGGCTCCGGATTGGGAGCCAGCTGGAGCCGGGTGGCGCTGGGCCCCGCCTCTCAGGGGGCGTTAAACGCTGCTCACCCCTCTTTGCATATTCATGAGTTGAGCTCCGCCTCCGGCTCCGGAAAGTGGCGGAGATAAAATACATTATTCATGAGGAAGCGTCGCCCCGCCCAGGGAGGCCGGGCTGATTATTCATGAGCCTGAAGGGGGCGGGTGTGGGCGGGAAAAGGCCCGGAGCCCGGGTGTGAGGGAATCATTAGCCCGCTGAGGTGAGCGCTGTGCGGAGCCCAGGTCTCTGGAGAAAGGGCGCTTGGGCGTCGTTAGTCCTGAGCTCTTCATGTTAAATTTTGTTTTTCTTCTTAGTTGAGAATTTTAATTTTTAAGTTTTTCCCGGGGTACAAAATTTTCGGAGGAGAAGTGGAAACTCGGGGCTGAGAAGGCGGCAGAGGGGAGGTTCTAGGTGACCCCCCGCCCCGACTTTCCAGAGCAAAAATTCCACACATTACAAGGAGACGGAGAAGGAAATAGAATGCGGTGGGTCACCCGCATCCCACCGTCCACGGGTTAAGATGCACTTTCCAGGAGCTGCAGGGAGGGCCTGGGTGAGGACCCGCAGCCATCATTAGCCGCCAGGCAGCAGGCTGTGCCCTGGGAGGAGGCGCCTGTGGACCTTTGGGGTGTCCTTGACCTGCTCAGGTTTCTCTGCCATTGGCGTGTCCCCCTGTAACCAATGCCTGGTGCAAGAGGTGAGCGAGGCGGCCAGTCCCCTGGGGTGGCCTGCGCTCCTCTCTCACCTTATGGAGCACGTGCCCTTTAATCTCGGTGGGTTTCAGTCCTCCATTCAGGAGGGACAGCGGTGTCCTGCAACTCAAGATGGCCAATCACCAAAATGTGTCCGGTGTGCAGAGCATTGACTGGCTCTGTTCACCTGGTGAGAAGGAAGGAAAGCTCCCTGTTGCCCTAAAGGGGTTTTAAATCTTATTAGGATGAGAATCCACTCTCTCTCCCTTGGACTCTGAGTCCCTTGAGATGGGAACAGTGTCTTACAGCTTCTAATCCTCACGATGCCTGGCACAGGGCAGTTGCCTAGTGAATGCCGAATGAGTAATTGAAATAGCATGAAAAAGATATTTCAAGACCCAAAGAGCATGAACAAATACCCAGTTAATATAGTGGAAACCATTTACTCTGAATGAGCAAAGAGTAGCAGAATTATTAGGGCCAAATGGAATTTGTTAAACTGGTTAATAATTAGTTATGGAAGCAAGCTCTGTGTCAGGTCTAAGTCGCTGGATGAACTTTGGCAAACGAAGTTCCCTTACTGAGCTTCACTTTCCTTTTCTTTATAGCTTTATGTTTTACATTTAAATCCATGCTCTATTTTGAATTAATATTTGTGCATGGTGTGAGTTTTAGGGTAAGGTCGGTTTTTCCCTCCTTCTTTTCTTTCTCCCCCCACCCTCCTTTCTGCCTGGCACATCCTCCTGTTTTAACACTATTTGTTGAAAAGCAGACTGTCATTTCTTCACTAAGTTCACTTTCCTCTTCTTTAAAATGAAGGGGTCGAATTAATATTAGAGGAAATCTCTGTTCCCTTCCAGCTTTATGAATCTCTTCATCCCATTTCTCCTGATATGCACTCCCTTTGAGCAAAGCTATCCTTCATATCATACATATGTAAAGAAGGTCATCTAGTTGAAATTCAGAATTCATCTGTTGGATATTGTTCAGTTGATAGGGGATTTTCCTGTAAAAACTGTGGTTTTGAAAGTTTGGTGAAAATGTGTAGAAATTCTTAGTATAAAAAAAGAAGTCCTTAGTGTATCAAGTATGACTTTTTAGGACAAACCTAATAAACTGTGTGTTTTGCTTCACTTGGAATGGGAAAAAGGTGGTTTAGGTTTCAATTAACAAAACAACAGCTGGTTAATCTTTGTTTTGTCTTCACACACAGAAGCGGTAAAATAGTAATTGTGCCATCATTTAAAATAGAGTATTTGAGATGTAGGTCAAGAGGTAAACCTGGAATCAACTTTTTTTCCCCCAAAGGAACACAGAAATCTCAACTCTCAAGAAGATCATTAATACTTGTCACAGAGACAACATATCAAACAAGAATGAATGATATGCATGCTCTGAAGTTTCAGATGTTTGTGGATACAGTATGCAAACAAGTAGATAAGCAAAAGACATTTGAAAGAGTTCTATTCTTAAAGTCCATAGATGTGAAATCTCTTTTTGATTTTTAGATAATGAGTCAGAACAAGGTGACACAATACACATCAAAGCTATGCTCTGAGAGTGTGTGAACTCTAGAGTCATACTTCCTGGGGCTGTCAGCTTGTGAGCTTTCAAAATTAAGCAGGGCTTGTACTTCAGTAGGCAACCTCCACAAAACACCTGCTCAAAGGGAGAAACAACAGTAGCAACAGAATATTAGAGGTTGAAAGGGGCCTGGTTATTTTGAGAAATTGATTTGGGTCTTTTTCTTGAAGCAAGCTCATCCTAAAACACCAGAAATAGACCCAACCATGCTTAGAGACAAGCAAGTAAGCAAGCCCAACACCTAGGGAGTTACTGGTCACTGCATGATACTAGATGAAGTGAAAGCAAAAGGGAACTTTTATTTTTGGGAGTCATTCTAGAAAAACTCCTACATTGTGGTTTTTAAGTCTCACTTCAGTCACTAAATGGCTGACTGTGCCTGGGTTAGTCAAGGATTTTTCTGGATCTAGATTTCCTCACCTAGAAAATTAGATATTTGGACTAGATGACATTTAAAGTTCCTCCTACCCACCTCTAAAATTTTGTAAGCTTTTCCTAGGCCATAAATTCTTTCTTTCTATAGTGCTTCTCCATTGGTTCAGCAAATATTTATTGAGCCCCTATTTTGTTCCTGTACTGTGACACAAAGGGTCACATGTTATATGATTTAATTTATACACACTTCAGAATAGGCAAATCCATAGAGATGAAAGGTAGATTAAGTAGTTGCTGGGTGCTGAGAGTAGAAGACAGTAAGAGTGATGATTAATGGGTCTGGAGTTTCTTTTATTAGTGATACAAATGTTCTAGAATTTGATAGTGGTGATGGTTAAATGATAAAGAATGAAATAGATATATACACATTTGCCCTAATTTTACTTCATGGTATATGGTCAGTACATAAAGGCAACTGTGATACAGTCCATTTTGCATTGGGCACATAATCTGTGTTGATAGTGGGAATCAGGAAATCATTACTTGAGAAAATTATACTAAGCCATCTACAGGATATGAGTAGGAACTGGGAATGCAGGAGGAATTTCAGATGAAGGACATATTGCCAAAGCCTAAAAACCAGAGGGAATATAGTCCCTTAGTGTAATTAAACTAGATAAGGATGACTGGTGCATAAAAGTGTAAGGGGAAATGATTAGATATGAAACTAGGGAGATATGAGCCAAATCTTGAAGTCCTGGTAAGGAATTTGGATTTTATCCTGAGGGAAATGGGGAGACATTGAAATATTTCAGTCTGAGAAATAATACATAATCAAGTTGTGACTTAAAAGAAAAACTCTGACAGCAATATAAAGAACAGAATGGAGAAGGAAAAGCCTAGGCAGATTGGTGGTTGCAGCAGTTCAGGCAAAAGACAAGTCTGATCTCATCTAAAGCAGAAAAGACAACATGGATAAAGTAAGAAGTGAACACATTTGAGAAATATTAAGGAGATTGGGCAGGGAAATAAGGAAGGGAATAGGATTGAGTCATATCTTTTAGTCTTGGGTGATTAGGTATCTGCTGATGTTTTCCACTTAGCTAGAGAACAGACGTAGATTTTTTGGAAAAAGAATTCACATTGGATGTGCTGAGCACATCAATTAGAATTATCTAATAGACTGGTAGGGGTACTGGTTAGCGACTGACGAGGGCAACCTGACCTGAGGATATACATACAAAATTGTTAGAAGGTGTAATTAAAATAAGAAGGTATTTGTTCATCCAGGGAGAGTGTTTAGAAGTGAAAAAAGAAGAGCTCTAGGACAGATCTTTTTTTTTTTTTTTTCTTTGCGGTGCTGGGTATTGAACCCAGGGCCTTGTGCTTGCAAGGCAAGCACTCTACTGACTGAGCAATCTCCCCAGCCCCTCTAGGACAGATCTTGAGGAACATCAGAACGACAGTGGAAAATGTCAGGGAAAAAAATCTACAGTGGCCAGTGAGAAAAAACAACTGGGAGGCTAGAGGAAAACCAGGAGATTGAACACTATTTTAAAAAATCTTTTTAAAATATATATATTTTAGTTGTAGGTGGACACAGTACCTTTATTTTATTTTTATGTAGTGCTGAGGATCAAACCCAGGGCCTCACATGTGATAGGCGATTATGCTACCACTGAGCCACAATCCCAGCCCTGAACCCTAATATTTTAAAGCAAACATTGTTATATATAATGAAATATGTATCAGAGAATGTACAAGTGTTTTACAAACAATGACTAATTTAATCCTTGAAATAACCCTGTGAAGTAAGTACTATTATTATCTCTATTTTGTAAATGAGAAAATTGAGGCACACAACTTGCCCAGAGTCATATGGTGAATAAATTTCAGACTGAGATGTGATTTTTAGGTAGTCTGGCTCCAGAACAGTACAAGTGCTTCACTGTTACGCTGTGCTACCTCTTCTGATAAACAGATGCTCACATAAGAACCATGGAAAGTTGGATATAGGTTTCCATTTTGCAAAAAGAAAACTGAGTCCCAGAGAAATTAAGTCATTTAGCTAGAACCACACAACTGCTAGCTAGTTGAGTCAGAATTTGAACCCAGGTCCCTTAACTCCAAAATCTCTTCTACTGTATTGTACTGCTGGTTAGTTTTCTCTGTATACATACATTTCTGTGTATAAAATTCAATTTTATTCATAGATATTGATTTCTAATAATATCTAATAAAAGAGCCTAACTCGAATCTTTTCTCAAAAGCAAGTGCCCTGGATGTCTCAGGGTTTTCAGTGATAATATCAATTTAATCCAGGCTGTCTGTATGCTTTAAAAGATATAGGTGTGGTAGTGCATTGTGTCCTAATTGGTTGATACTATTTTCAGGGCTCAATTCTCTAGACATGCCATCAGAATATCTTATGATCGCAGAGAAATAAAAAAGGACTCCACCAGTGTAGAAAGCTATTTAAAAATCATTATTCCTCTTATTTATTGTCTCTAAAGCTAATAACTACCCCAGTAGGGGGTCATGGTTTAATGGGTTGGAACTACATCTGAAACTCTTATTGCTATTCCCTGCCTGCTCCTCATTTTAATTCTTGGAATTTAAGGGAGTCAACCGTTGTGTTGAATCAGATTTAATGGTTATACTCTGAAGTCAACAAAGGATACCTTGGAAGCTTTAAGGACTATTAGGTAGTTTTCAGACTCATAAAAAATATTGTAATAGAGTGTCCCCTAGTGCTGCTCTGAAGAAGCAATTTGAAAGAAATTAAATATTACCTGTTTATAATCTCTATCACCACCTTGTGGCAGTGTCCTGAAATAATTCTGCCCTCTTTTATTGGCAAAATCTAGAATCTTGAATTAACTGATAATGCGAAAGGTAATAGCCTATCCTGGATGATCCAGAATGAAATTACTTCAAATGTGTTATTTTACAAATATCTTAGTCAGAATTCTATAAAACATTGAAAAGAAGCCCCAAAGGAAATTAAGGCCTTTGAAAAGGAAAGTTTTGCTTTCCTTTGTGAAGCAAAAAATGTGAAAACTAAATGTTTATTAATTTTTTTTTTTTTTTTTTTTTTTTTTTTTTTTTTTACTTTGGTACGCTATACATAAAACACACCTCACGGGCTGGGGTTGTGGCTCAGTGGTGGAGCGCTTGCCTAGCATGTGTGAGGCACTGGGTTCAATTCTCAGCACCACATATAAATAAATGAATTAAAAAAATAAAGGTCCATCAACAACTAAAAAATATTAAAAAAAAACACGCCTCACCTATTCTCAAGTGTATAATTTAGTGGCACTAAGAACCTTCACTATACTCTGTAACAGTCACCACTATCCATTTCCAAACCCCTACCCCTTTTTTTAAATCACCTCCATCTAAATGAAACTCTACCCATTAAACTTCCCATTCTTTCCACCCCTGGTAACCTCTATTCTGCATTCTCTCTATGAATTTGCCTGCTATGGTTACCTTCTCCATGGAATCATTTAGTATTTGTCCTGTTATGTCTGGCTTTTTTCACTTAGCATAATGTTTTCAAGGTTCATTTACGTAGTAGCATGTATTAGAATTTCACTTCTTTCTAAAGATTGAATAATATTTCCTGTTTATACCAACTTCCTAAAAAAATCTATTCATCCGCCTTTTGTTTTTGTTCTTGTTTTTTTGGGTACTGGGGATTTAACCTGGTGGCAATTTACCACTGAACCACACCCCCTGCCCCTTTTATTTTTTATTTGGAGACGGGGTTTCACTAAGTTGCTTAGAGCCTAAGTTGCTGAGGCTGGCCTTGAACTTCTGATCCTCCTATCTCAGCCTCCCAAGTCGCTGGGATTATAGGTGTGGACCACTGTACCTGGTTGATGTTTTGTGTTTTTGAGACAAGTTTTCATTATGTTTTCCTGGACTGAAGTAAACCCCTGCCTCAGGCTTCTGAGTAGCTAGGACTACTGGCCCATGTGACTACTGATTCTTTCATCTATTGAGAGACATTTGGATTTGAATTATTTCCACCTTTTTTTGTGGGGGCGGGTACTGGGATTGAACCCAGGGATGCTTAACCACTGAGATACATCTTTTTTTTTTTTTTTTTAATTTATTTATTTTTTTAACGTTTACATAGGGTAATGATGTTTATTATATTTTTCCCATCCCCCCCACCCCTCCCACCCCTCCCACCCCTCCCACCCCTCTTTTCCCTCTACACAGTCCTTCTTTCCTTCATTCTTACTGCTCTCCTTAGCCTAACTCTAAACCTAACCCTAAACCTAATGCTAGCCCGTCCCACCCCCCATTATATGTCCTCATCCGCTTATCAGCGAGATCATTCGTCCTTTAGTTTTTTGAGATTGGCTTATCTCACTTAGCATGATATTCTCCAATTTCGACCATTTGCCTACAAATGCCATAATTTTATCATTCTTCATTGCGGAGTAATATTCCATTGTATAAATATGCCACAGTTTCTTTATCCATTCATCAACCGAAGGACATCTAGGTTGGTTCCACAATCTGGCTATGGTGAATTGAGCAGCAATGAACATTGATGTGGCTGTATCTCTGTAGTATGCTGCTTTTAAGTCCTTTGGGTATAGGCCAAGGAGTGGGATAGCTGGGTCAAATGGTGTTTCCATTCCAAGCTTTCTGAGGAATCTCCACACTGCTTTCCAGAGTGGTTGCACTAATTTGCAACCCCACCAGCAATGTATGAGTGTTCCTTTTTCACCACATCCTCGCCAACACCTATTGTTGCTTGTATTCTTGATAATCGCCATTCTAATTGGGGTGAGATGAAATCTTAGGGTAGTTTTGATTTGCATTTCCCTTATTACTAGGGATGTTGAACATTTTTTCATATATCTGGTGATTACTTGTACATCTTCTTCTGTGAAGTGTCTGTTCATTTCCTTAGCCCATTTGTTGATTGGATTATTTGTATTCTTCGTGTAGAGTTTTTTGAGTTCTTTATAGATTCTGGAAATTAGCGCTCTATCTGAGGTATGGTTGGCAAAGATATTCTCCCACTCTGTAGGCTCTCTCTTCACATTTCTGATAGTTTCCTTTGCTGACAGAAAGCTTTTTAGTTTGAATCTATCCCAGTTGTTTATTCTTGCTTTTATTTCTTGTGCTATGGGAGTCCTGTTAAGGAAATCTGATCCTGAGCCAACAAGTTGAAGATTTGTACCTACTTTTTCTTCTATAAGATGCAGGGTCTCTGGTCTGATTCCGAGGTCCTTGATCCATTTTGAGTTGAGTTTTGTGTAGGGTGAGAGATAGGGGTTTAATTTCATTCTATTGCATATGGTTTTCCAGTTTTCCCAGCACCATTTGTTGAAGAGGCTATCTTTTCTCCATTGCATATTGTTGGAACCTTTGTCTAGTATGAGAAAATTATATTTATTTGGGTTTGTGTCCATGTCCTCTATTCTGTACCATTGATCTACCTGTCTATTTTGGTACCAATACCATGCCGTTTTTGTTACTATTGCTTTGTAGTAGAGTTGAAGATCTGGTATTGCAATACCCCCTGCTTCGCTCTTGCTACTGAGGATTGCTTTAGCTATTCTAGGTTTTTTATTCTTCCAGATGAATTTCATAATTGCTTGCTCTATTTCTGCGAGGTACATCATTGGGATTTTAATTGGAATTGCATTGAATCTGTATAGAACTTTAGGTAGTATAGCCATTTTGACGATATTAATTCTGCCTATCCAGGAACATGGGAGATCTTTCCATCTTCTAAGGTTTTCTTGAATTTCTTTCTTTAGTGTTCTGTAGTTCTCATTGTAGAGGTCTTTCACCTCTTTTGTGAGATTGATTCCCAAGTATTTTATTTTCTTCGATGCTATTGTGAATGGGGTAGTTTTCCTAATTTCTCTTTCTGAAGATTCATCACTTATGTATAAAAATGCATTGGATTTATGAGCATTGATCTTGTAACCTGCTACTTTACTGAATTCACTTATGAGTTCTAAAAGTTTTCTGGTGGAATTTCCAGGTTCCTCTAAATATATAATCATGTCATCAGTGAACAGGGATAGTTTGAGTTCTTCTTTTCCTATTCGTATCCCTTTAATTTCTTTGGTTTGTCTGATTGCTCTGGCTAGAGTCTCAAGGACGATGTTGAATAGAAGCGGTGAAAGAGGGCATCCCTGCCTTGTACCAGTTTTTAGGGGGAACGCTTTCAGTTTTTCACCATTTAGAATGATATTAGCCATGGGCTTAGCGTAGATGGCCTTTATAATGTTAAGGAATGTTCCCACTATCCCTATTTTTTCTAGTGTTTTGAGCATGAAGGGATGCTGTATTTTATCAAATGCTTTTTCTGCATCTATTGAAATAATCATGTGATTCTTAACTTTAAGTCTGTTGATATGGTGAATGACATTTATTGATTTCCGAATGTTGAACCAACCTTGCATCCCTGGGATAAAACCCACTTGATCGTGGTGCACTATCTTTTTAATATATATTTGTATGCGATTTGCTAAAATTTTGTTGAGAATTTTTGCATCGATGTTCATTAAGGATATTGGTCTGAAATTTTCTTTCCTCGATGTGTCTCTGGTTTAGGTATCAGGGTGATATTGGCTTCATAGAACGAGTTTGGTAGGGTTCCCTCCTCTTCTATTTCATGGAATAGTTTGAGGAGTATTGGAATGAGCTCTTCTTTAAAGGTTTTGTAGAACTCGGCTGAGAACCCATCTGGTCCTGGACTTTTCTTTGTTGGTAGGCTTTTGATGACCTCTTCTATTTCATTGCTTGAAATTGGTTTATTTAAGTTGTGTATGTCCTCCTCGTTCAGTTTAGGTAGTTCATATGTCTCTAGAAATTTGTTGATGTCTTCAAGGTTTTCTGTTTTGTTGGAGTATAGATTTTCGAAATAGCTTCTAATTATGTTTTGTATTTCACTCGTGTCTGTTGTGATGTTTCCTTGTTCATTCCGAATTTTAGTAATTTGAGTTTTCTCCCTCTTTCTCTTTGTTAGTGTGGCTAAGGGTTTATCAATTTTATTTATTTTTTCAAAGAACCAACTATTTATTTTATTAATTTTTCTGATTGTTTCTTTTGTTTCGATTTCGTTGATTTCGGCTCTGATTTTAACTATTTCCTGTCTTCTACTACTTTTGGTATTGGTCTGCTCTTCTTTTTCTAGTGCTTTGAGCTGTAGTGTTAACTCGTTTATTTGTTGATTTCTACTTCTTTTTTTGAATGCACCCCATGAAATAAATCTTCCTCTAAGTACTGCTTTCATAGTGTCCCAGAGATTTTGATATGATGTGTCTTTGTTCTCGTTTACTTCTAAGAATTTTTTTATTTCCCTCCTGATGTCTTCTGTTATCCATTCATCATATAATAGTGTATTATTTAGTCTCCAGGTATTGGAGAAGTTTCTGTTTTTTATTCTGTCATTTATTTCTAATTTCAATCCATTATGATCTGATAGAGTACAAGGTAGTATCTCTATCTTCTTGTATTTACTAACAGTAGCTTTGTGGCATAAAATATGGTCTATTTTAGAGAAGGATCCATGTGCTGCTGAGAAGAAAGTGTATTCATTCTGTGTTGGATGGTATATTCTATATATGTCCGTTAAGTCTAAATTGCTGATTGTGTTGTTGAGATCTATAGTTTCTTTATTCAATTTTTGTTTGGACGATCTATCCAGTGGTGAGAGAGGTGTGTTAAAATCGCCTAGTATTATTGTGTTGTGGTCTATTTGGTTTCTGGAATTGAGAAGGATTTGTTTGACGTACGTGGATGAGCCAATGTTCGGGGCATAGATATTTATGATTGTTATGTCTCGCTGATTTATGCTTCCCTTAAGCAGCATGTAATGTCCTTCTTTATCCCTTCTGACTAGTTTTGGTTTGAAGTTCACATTATCTGAGATGAGGATGGATACTCCAGCTTTTTTGCTGTGTCCGTGTGCATGGTATGTTTTTCCCCATCCTTTCACCTTTAGTCTATGGGTGTCTCTTTCTATGAGATGAGTCTCTTGCAGGCAGCATATTGTTGGATTTTTCTTTTTAATCCAATCTGCCAGTCTGTGTCTTTTGATTGATGAATTCAGGCCATTAACATTCAGGGTTATTATTGTGATATGATTTGTATTCCCAGTCAGTTGACTCATATTTGTTTTTGACATGATTTGGTTTCTCCTTTATTTGGCTATTCCTTTAGGCTAGCGCCTCCTGTTGCTGATTTGCATCGTTGTTTTTCATCTCTTCCTCATGGAATATTTTGCTGAGAATGTTCTGTAATGCTGGCTTTCTTTTTGTAAATTCCTTTAGCTTTTGTTTATCATGGAAGGATCTTATTTCATCGTCAAATTTGAAGGTAAGTTTTGCTGGGTATAAGATTCTTGGTTGGCATCCATTTTCTTTCAGGGCTTGGTATATGTTGTTCCAGGCCCTTCTAGCTTTTAGGGTCTGGATTGAAAAATCTGCTGATATTCTTATTGGTTTCCCTCTGAATGTAATTTGATTCTTTTCTCTCACGGCCTTTAAAATTCTGTCTTTATTTTGTATGTTAGGTATTTTCATAATAATGTGCCTTGGTGTGGGTCTGTTGTTATTTTGTGTGTTTGGAGTTCTATAAGCCTCTTGTACTTGGTTTTCCATTTCGTTCTTCAGATTTGGGAAATTTTCTGTTATTATTTCATTGAATAGATTGTTCATTCCTTTGGTTTGTTTCTCTAAGCCTTCCTCAATCCCAATAATTCTCAAATTTGGCCTTTTCATGATATCCCATAGTTCTTGGAGATTCTGTTCATGATTTCTTACCATCTTCTCTGTTTGTTCAACTTTGTTTTCAAGGTTAAATATTTTGTCTTCAATGTCTGAGGTTCTGTCTTCCAGGTGTTCTATCCTATTGGTTATGCTTTCTATGGAGTTTTTAACTTGGTTTATTGTTTCCTTCATTTCAAGGATTTCAGTTTGGTTTTTTTTTCAGTATCTCTAACTCTTTATTGAAATGATCTCTTGCTTCCCGTATTTGGTCTTTTAACTGTTGATTGGTGCGATCATTTAATGCCTGCATTTGCTCTTTCATCTCCTCCTTCAATGCCTGCATTTGCTCTTTCATCTCCTCATTAGCTTCCCTGATCGTTTTAATTACGTACATTCTGAACTCCCTTTCTGACATTTCTTCTGCTGTGCTGTCATTGGGTTTTATTGATGTAGTATCTAGGTTTGTTTGGGACATTTTCTTCCCTTGTTTTCTCATAATGGTCAGTTGTCAGTGGGACCCTGAGATATTGCAGTTTTCCACTATTGGCTTATAGTGTCCCAGTAGATTTCCAGTGTATCACCTCCCAGCCTTCAGTAGCCTGATGTCTTGGAGGAATCTGATAAAGCAGCTCATTCGAAGAATACTGCCCCTAGCCCCCTACTGGTTCCACGTTTTGGAACTGGCTCTGTGCGGAAATGCTCTCACTGTGGGCCTGTACCGTGCAGCTGGCCGTGTGGGAAGAGCCCACTGCCGGAGTGTGGAAGACTACCTTGGGAAGACTCAAGCTGCCCTGCCCGGCTCCGATAAGCCACCTCTATCTGGGCCTGCCACCCGGGCCGAGCTTTACCCAGTGGGCAGACTCACCCGTGGCTCCACTTCAGTCCGAGTCTCTCAATGCCTCCCCTTCTTAACTCCTGGGTTGTGGAGCGACCGGGGGTGCAGTCTCCCTCTAGGCCGCCATCTTGGATCGCCTGAGATACATCTTCAGTCCAGCTTGTTTCCATCTTTTGACTCTAGCAAATAATGCTGCTTTGAGCATTATTCTAAAAATATCTGAGTCCCTACTTTTAATTTTTTTCACTATATACCTAGGAGTAGAACTTCTGGGTATTATGGTAATTCTGTTTAAATTTTTGAGGAACTACCATACTGTTTTCCATAATGACTGGACCATTACAGTTCCATCAGTAGTAGATTAGGGTTTTAATTTCTTTCACTGCCTCACTAACACTTACTCTTTTCCATTGTTTGGATAGTCATCCTAATGGGTATCAAGTGTACATGTCAACTTTTGAGTTTAAAATTTACAAATTACATATGAAGTTAATTCAAGAGATGTTTCTGAACCCCTGCTGTATGCAGAGCACTGTTACACTCTGAAGGAATAAAAAAGGTGAGTAAGATATATTTTTTTAATTTTTATGTGACTTATATTTTTATCCTTCAAATGTATTTGTGAATACATAAATTATCACATAATTTGCATTAGGCAGTTGATAAAATTAATCCACACACCTTATGCTAAATTTATAGAAAATTGGTTGTGGAAATTAAAATGTTTCTTAAACTTATTTACGGAAGAAGTCAGTCAACTTATCTAGTTCTCCATTGGAAAATTTACAATAAAGATTTTTCCAGGGACTGGGGTTGTAGCTCAGTGGTAGAGCCCTTGCCTAGCATATGTGAGGCACTGGGTTCAAGTCTCAGCACCACATATGAATAAATAAAATAAACGTCCCTTGACAACTAAAAAAATATTAAAAAAAGATTTTTCCAGTTCAAATTTATAGTTTAGATAGGGCCTGATGTGACATTTTATTATTCATTCTTCCTTGTCTTTTCAAATTGGAGCCTGGTTTATTTCTGCCTAATTGAGCAAACTGGGAAATTGTTTATATAACTGTCCTTGATTTTAGTTTTTGGCCAAGTTAAATAGGAAGTACTATGTTATGCAAGCTATGTACTTAATTTTTAACAGGTTACAATTGTTGAAAGAAAACTGGAACATTCACACAAATGGCTCCTTCTCAGCTCTCTCATTCTATCAGAATACACCCACCATCTAATGTATTTGTTTAGAATTAAAAGAAAATCAATGACCATTTAGTGAGTCACTTCCAAATCTTTGTGTCTTTTTTGGCAGCATTTATTATCAGTTAATTGGTACATAGTATTCGAGATTTATCAGCCTAAAGGACTAAGGATATCCAGGGCTGTCCTGGTGCAGTCCTTGACAGCCTCTTCTCTCCACCCCCAGGTGTGTTCCCTTAGCCTTGGGAGGCTGGGGGCTCAGGCCTACAGATCTCCAAAGGGTGGGGGCATCAGGAAATTAAAATAGATTACAAAGTTTCTTACTGGGTACTTATTTTATATTGATATAGTTCTATCTTCTAGAGTAAAAGAAATCACAAACAAAGGGACATTTGGAGAGAATGATTCTTTGTTAGACATGTACCTCCTGAAGCAATTAGGAATCTTTTGCTGCACATGGTGATGAAATTATAGGAACTAGAGTATAGAGAGAGCACTAAGGGAAACTTGAATGCTAGGAGCCTGGGGGAGTGTGTTGGTCAGCATTCCATAACTGTGACAAAATACCCGAGGTAATCAACTTAAAAGGAGGAAGGGTTTTGGCTCAGGGTTTCAGTGCATGATTGGTTGGCCCCATTGTTTTGGGGCCTTTGTTGAGGCAGAACATCATCACAGGGAGTAGATGGTGGGGCAAAACTGCTTACCTCATGGTGACCAAGAAGCAAACAAAAAGGAAGGAAGGGGCCAGGGTCCTAATATTCCCTTCAAGGGCATGTACACAATGACCTAACTTCTCCTGACTAATCTTGACCTTCTAAATTTTTCTTCCTTTTCCAATAGTGCCACAGGCTGGCAACCAAACCTGCAACATATGGGCCTTTGGGGGAACATTTAAGATGCAAACTATAACAGGGTACAAGCCAGGGCCAGGCAACCTCGCTGGATTAGGACCTTCATTAATGAATCATTTCTTTCTTTTTTTTTTTTTTTTGATCAGCATTTTTATTTTTTCCAATGAAACAGAACATGGTTGAATAGAATAGAATAGAAAAATCTCAGAACACACTACACATGGCAAGTGTTGATAATGTGTTGTGAAACTTTTTTCAGTTAAACACGTGTGTATCTGTGTGTCATGATGTAAATACATTTCTTACCACAGTCGTCCTAAGGAACTAGTTGCAGCAGTAACACGACCATGCAGAAGGAGCAGGGAGAGGAGACACAGGGTGGAGATGATGAGTTTTAATGCCACAGCCATCAATCACACATGGCTCCTTCAGACCACTTGTTCTTTTGGGACTAGACTTTGTAGAGTCAGGTAACACGCGACAGAAGCACATGAGCAGCACTCCTGCTTCTAGCAAGGGGGCAAGGTACCTACATCTCATGATCAAAATACTTTTTTATTCTTAAATAAAAAATCTTAATTTTCTCTGGCCTTCAAAAGGTTCTAATCCCGGGCCCTCAATACTTTTCAAGGATGTTCTCTTCACATGGGGCCAATTTAAACAGAGGCGGCCTCACCAGGGCAACCTTTCAGGTCTTCGGGCATCTCTAATCCATGATATGTACGACTAGGTTTTGCAGGCAGGGAACACACGTGACAGAGCAGCTTTGGTGGTATGGACTGGATGGTGTTTCTTCACTGAATTTTGGTGACTGCTTCATGGATGGAGGTAGCCACATAATCGAGATTTTTGATAGTTAAGCCACACATGTTGATCCGACCACTTGGCAGTAGATAAATGTGCTTTTCATTGACCAGATACTCAACCTGCTTGGGGTTCAACCCAGTGAAGCTGAACATGCCAATCTGCTCAGTGATATGAGTCCAGGTCCCAGGGGTCTTGAGGGCTTCTAATCGGGCCCTGAGTTCAGATCTCATGGTCAGAATCCGGTCAGCCATTGTCTTCACATTGCCTGTCCATTCTTTAAAGAGCTCGGGGTTGGATAGGGTTAAGGCCACGATTCCCGCTCCCTGGGCAGGGGGATTGGACCACGTAATCCTCACGATCTTCTCCATCTGGGAAAGGACCCGCAGGATGCTCTCGGATTCTTTTCCAACCACGGTCAGATTACCCACTTGTTCATTGTAGAGCCCGAAGTTCTTGGAAAAGGACTGGGCACAGAAGAGCTCGAAGTCTTCAGACACAAAATAGGGAATGGCCCAGGCATCTTTCTCTAGATCTCCAGATGCAAAACCCTGATAGGCTGAGTCAAAGAAGGGGAACAGAAACCGGCGCTTCATGACAGAAGCGATCTGCTTCCACTACTCCGGAGTTGGGTCAGTTCCAGTTGGGTTGTGTGCACAGGCGTGGAGGACAAAGATGGAAAACTCGGGTGCATTCTCTAGATCATTCAGGAAACCCTGGAGGTCAAGTCCTCTCTTCTTTGCATCCCAGTAGCGATAAGATCGAATGTCTTTAAAACCAGCAGCAGAAAATACAGCATTATGGTTCTCCCAGGTTGGTGACGATACATAGACAGGTGTGTCCTTGTTGTTTGTTCCATTGTACCATCGAGCTAAGAACTCAGCTCCAATTCGAAGTGCACCTGTTCCCCCCAAAGACTGCACACCTCCAACCCGCTTCTCCTGGAGAGCTGGACTGTCATCTCCAAGGACAAGACGAGAAGCACAGGTCCGGGACTCTGTCAGGTCCAGGATGGGCAGATACTCGTGGTTGAGACTATTGTCATTAGCGATCTTCTGCTCCACCTTCCTCAACCCACGGCTGGGAATCATCTGTGCGATAAGCTCCCACTCCCAAGTTGACCTTGCGGGGGTCTGGATCCTCCCGGAAGTCGGCAGTGAGCTTAAAGACAAGGACTGACTGGACCTGCGGAACCTCGGCAAAGACCGAGGGAGGCGCCATGGGACAGAGCGGGAATCTGCCGAGATCCTTGACAGGGTACCTAAAGCTGCTGGATCGGATCTCAGTGAATCATTTCTTTATTCATTGAGATTCAATATTTTATAATATACTTAATACTCTACTATTTGCTAAGAGTATACCCAAACTAACCCAAACCCCAAACCACTTCATCTTCTTGAAGTTCATAATCTGGTTAGGGAAATAAGTTCTATAGGAGAGTTAAGTCAATATGCCTATATTTACATATTTGTGAAGAAGAGTAAGGCAATTTAAATCATAGGTATTTGGAAATTCATTATGGACTGGAATTGTGTATTCCTTATGAAGGAGGTGGGACTTAAGCTGGATCTTAAATGAAGAAAGGCTCTGGAGAGAGGAAAATTTCACTAGGAAAACTGAGCCTGTGCTTTAGCATGGAATACAAATAAGCATGGCATGTTTCAGAGAATAACAAAGAACCCCTCTTTAGTGGAATGGAGAGCTCTTACTTGGACAGAAGGAGGGAATGAAATTGGAGAGCAACTTTGGGAACAGATTAATATGGGTCTTGAAAGCTAACCTAAGGAACATATGCTTTATTCTGAAGCTAATGGAAAGGCAGAGGGTTTGTTCAGGATAGTAAGTAAAATAATTTTTCTAGAAATATTAAATTACAGCAGAGATAAGAAAGATTGAAGTTGAAGGAGAAATAGGAGAGAGAGAGAGAGAGAGAGAGAGAGAGAGAGAGAGAGAGAGAGAGAGAGAGAGAGAGAGACTGCAGTCATCTTCTGGCTTGATTTCAGTGTACTCTGTAAGCAGACCTTGATCTCATTTGGTTTCCTAAGTGTGTTTCCTTCCTGGGAGGAAAATGCTATGCTGAGTATATGAACAGTAATCAGCTTGACAGTTATCTTTCTCACTGTAAATTAACAAATTGGCCTTTTGATACAACCAAATCTTTGTTGGTTGGACTGCATAAGTTACTTCTCCCAGTAAATTTTAAGTGTCTGTGTGGTTTTATTTTTTAGTACTAAAAACAACAATAATAATTATAGAAGTCAGTATTTACTCACCACTTAAAAGTCTGTGCCAGGCATTGTGCCAAGAGCTTTTATGTTATTTCAATTATATCTCACAGTAAACGTAAGGAAGAAACTGGAGAAGTAAAGCAGCTTACCCAAGATCACTTAGCTTGACAGCAGAACAGTCGAATATCACTATGGCATTAGCACAGTATATTATTAAAATAATTTATGGTAATGTCATATAGATTTTCATGTATTAGATATTTATAAAAACAAATAAAGTTCATTAAAGTATTACATCAGCTGAGCTGAGGAAAAAAATCCCTGTAGTAACAAACCTGTAGAGGCTTTTCCAACCACTGATCTTTATTACTACAAATGGCCTTTTAAATATGGCATATTAAAAATAAAATATCTTTATACTTTAAAATTATTTAGATTTACAAATGTGTCACTTAAATATTGTTTCTATATTTTGGAATGTTTTCAATAGATTAACACATGCATTCCATGACAGCTATTACCCATTTATCTAAAAGGACATTAATTTCTCAGGATCTATATAAACAGAAAACAAATTTTTTTCAAATATTTGATAGCCTGTGTATACTATACTTGCAAAAGAATGTTGTTATATAACTTTTAAACAAATGAACATAATAGACTTTGACAAAAAGGATGAAGTAATAATTCATTGCTTGGTTCATTATTTGGTAGAGTACACTAAACAAGAAGCATTCTTATACAGCAAAATCCTGTCTAGAATGTCCTAAAGTCACTTAAGAAACAGATTTATAGACACAGGAAAGCTTTTGGGAAGTTCTTTTTCTATAAAGACATATTTATGGGTAGTACCTGCCTCTAAGTAACATAATTATTAGAATTCAAATTGTCGAACTGTGTAGTATAGTAGAAGGACCCCTGTCACTTTCTAGTTCTGTGAACTGGCAAATTGCTTATTATCTGGGTTTCTTTTTGGCACTATGATATGAGTGCATTGTATTAGATTAGTTTGAAAATATCCAATTTAAAAATGCTATGTAAGGGGCTGGGGAGATAGCTCAGCTGGTAGAGTGCTTGCCTTGCAAGCACAAGGCCCTGAGTTTGATCCCCAGTACCGCAAAAAAATAAATAAAAAATGCTATGCAAGGCCTAAAAAAGGACTTAAGATTTGAACTACCCATGTAATCATATCAACTTTATTCTGATGAAGAATAAAGTTTATTATTAAGGTCCTATGAATATTAAAATAATTCTATGTAGATTAGTATCATCTCACTACAATTCTAACAGGTAAAGTTTATTCTGTCACCAATTTTTGGAATCCCCAGAATCTAACCAAATGTATTTTGTCATATGGAGGCTTACTGGTAATAGATGGTTGTAAGTGTGACCTGGTCTTTAAAAGAACTTCATTATATTTGAGGACTCGTACATTGTTGCACATATAAAATACTTCTGGTGGTCCTAGAGCTGAAGATATTTAAATCCAGAGTTTAAATATAAGAAATCTTCACTATCCACATTTGAGAGGTTTCCTGTTTTTTTAAAAAAAATTGGTTCTTTTTAGTTATACATGACAGAATCCATTTTTACATAATTATAAAAGCATGGAATTATCTTGTTCTAATTCATCCCCCAGTACCTCTCTTTCCCCTTCCCTCCCCTGTCCCTGCTCCATTCCTTTTACTGATCTTTCTGCAATTTACTCATAGTGATTTTTAAAAATCAATTTCTTGTAGATGTATATGATGGTGAGATTCACTGTGATATATTTGTATATTACATTGGAAAGTTTTATCAGATTCATTCCACTGTTTTTCCTTTTCTCATCCTCTCTCTTCCCTTTATTCCCCTTGTCTACTTCACTGAACTTCTATTTTTTTTATTCCCTCATGCTTTATTGTGGGTTAGCTTCCACGTATCAGAGAAAACATTTGACCTTTGATTTTATGGGATTGGCTTATTTTACTTATCATGATAGACTCCAGATCCATTTATTTACCAGCAAATATCATGAGTCATTCTTTTGTCCGAGTAATACTCCATCGTGCATACATACCACATTTTTTTCCTGTTCATCTGTTGAAGGGCAGGTTTGTTGGCTCCATAGCTTAGCTATTGTGAATTATGCTGCTATAAACATTAATGTGTCCACGTCACTATAGTATGCTGATTTTTAAGTCTTTTGGGTATATATTGAGGAGTGGGATAACTGGGTCAAATGGTGGTTCCAGTCCAGGTTTTCTGAGGAATCTCTATACTGCTTTCCAGAGTGTTTGCACCAATTTGCAGTTCCACCAGCAATGTATGAGTGTACCTTTTCCCCCACATCCTCACCAACATTTATTGTTACTTGTATTCTTTTTTTTTTTTTTTTTTTTTTTGTGGTGCTGGGGATTGAACGCAGGGCCTTGTGCTTGCAAGGCAAGCACTCTACGAGTTCCCCAGCCCTTGTATTCTTGATAATTGCCATTCTGATTGGAGTGAGATGAAATCTCAGTGTGGATTTAATTTGCATTTGTCTAATTGCTAGAGATGTTGAGCATTTTTTCATATATTGTTGACTGATCATATTTCTTTTTCTGTGAAGTGTGTGTTGTTTGATTGAGTTATTTATTTATTTATTTTTTGGAGGTTAAGTTTTTTTTTTTTTTCTTTTGGGTGCTGGGGATCAAACTCGGGGCCTTGTGCTTACAAGGCAAGCACTCTACCCACTGAGCTGTCTCCCCAGCCCCCGATGTTAAGTTTTTTGAGTTCTTCTTATATCCTAGAGATTAATGCTCTACCTGAGGTGCAGGTGGCAAAGATTTTCTCCCATTCTGTAAACTCTTCATGTTCTTGATCGTTTCCTTTGCTGTGAAGAAGCTTTTTAGTTTGATACCATCCCATTTACTGAATCTTGATTTTACTTCTTGAGCTTCAGGAATCTTGTTGAGGAATTTGGCATGTAAGCTGACCTAATGGAGATTTGGGCCTACATTTTCTTTAGTAGGCTCAGGGCCTCTGGTCTAATGCCTGGGTCTTTGATCCACTGTGAGTTGAGTGTCATGCAGGGTGAGAGATAGGGATTTAATTTCATTTTGCTACATGTGGATTTTCAGTTTTCCCAGCACCATTCATTGAAGTGGCTATCTTTTCTCCAATGTATGTTTCCAGCTCCTTTGTCTAGTATGAGATAACTGTATTTTATTTGGGTTTGTCTCTGTGTCTTCTATTCTGTCCTATTGGTCTTCATGTCTGTTTTGATGCGAATACCATGCCATTTTTGTTACAACAGCTCTGTAGTACAGTTTAAGTTCTGGTATTGTGATGCCTCCTGCTTCACTTTGCTCACTAAGGATTGCTTTGGCTATTCTGGGCCTCTTATTTTTCCAAATGAATTTCATGACTGCTTTATTTATTTCTATGAAGAATGTCATTGGAATTTTGATGGCAATTGCATTGACTCTTTGGTGGTTTTGGTAGTATGGCCATTTTGGCAATATTAATTCTGCCTATTAAAGAACATGGGGGGTCTTTCCATCTTCTAAGATATCATTCAACTTCTTTCATTAGTGTTCTATGATTTTTATTGTAGAGGTCTTTCTTCTATTTTGTTAGATTCATTCTCAAGTATATTTTTTGAGGCTATTGTGAATGGGATAGTATTTCTAATTTTTCAGCAGGTTCATCCTTGAAATGTAGGAATATGATTGATTTATGGGTGTTAATTTTGTATCCTGCTATTTGATGGACTCATTTGTGATTTCCAGAAATTTTCTGGTGAAGTTTTTTTGGGTCTTCTAAATATAGGAACTTGTCCTGGCAAACAGTTAGTTTGAGCTCTTCTTTTCCTATTCATAGCCCTTTAATTTCCTTCTCTTTCCTAATTGCTCCAGCTAGAGTTTCAAGGACTATCTTGAATAGGAGCAGTGAAAGAGGGCATCTTTGTCTTGTTCCTATTTTTAGAGGGAATGCTTTTAGTTTTTCTCCATTTAGAATAATGTTAGCCTTGGGTTTGTTGTATACAGCCTTTATAGTATTGAGGTATGTTCCTTCTATCCCTATTTTCTAGTGTTTTAAATATGAATGGATGCTGTATTTGTCAAATGCTTTTTTCTGGATCCATTGAGATAATCACATGATTCTTGTCTTTAAGTCTATTATTTATGTGGTGAATTATGCTGATTGATTTTTATATGTTGAACCAACCTTGCATTCCTGGGATAAAATCCACTCCATCATGGTGCACTACCTTTTTAGTGTGTTTTCTTAGTGTATGTGACTTGCCAGTATTTTATTGAGAATTTTTGCATCTGTGCTCATCAAGGTCTTAAGTTTTCTTTCTTCGATGTGTCTTTGTCTGGTTTTGGTTTCAGGGTGATACTGACTTTGTAGAATGAGTTTGGAAGGGTTCCCTTCTTTTCTCTTTCATGGAATAATCTGAGGAGGAATAATATGAGTTCTTCTTTAAAGGTCTGGTAGAATTTGGCTGAGAATCCATCTTGTACCTGGGTTTCCCCCTGTGCCTCCCCATAGGTATTGATGCCTTCTTCAATTTCATTGCTTGAAATTGATCTGTTTAAGTTTTCTGTATTCTTCTGGTTCAATTTGGGTAGGACGTATGTCTCTAGGAATTTGTTGATATCTTCAAGATTTCCTAGTTTATTGGAGTATAAATTTTCAAAAAAGTTTCTGATAATCCTCTGGATTTTAGTAGTGTCTGTGGTGATATTTCCTTTTTCATCACGGATTTTAATAACTTGTGTTTTTTTCCCCCTCCTTGATTAGGGAACCCTTTGGCTAAGGGTTTGTCAATTTTGTTTGTTCTTTCAAAAAATCAGCTTTTTGTTTTGTTGATCTTTTGAATTTTTTTTTAATCTTAATTTTGTTGATTTTGGCTCTGATTTTAATTATATCCTGTCTTCTGCTGATTTTGATGTTGGTTTCTTCTTTTTCTAGGGACTTGAGATATAATGTTAGATTGCTTATTTGATATCTTTCTATTCTTTTAATGTATGAGCTCCATGCTATGAACTTTCCTCTTAGAACCAACTTCATAGTGTACCAGAGATTTTGATATGTTATATTACTATTCTCACTTACCTCTAAATATTGTTTTTATTTCTCCCTGATTTCTTCTGCTATCCATTCATCATTCAAAAGTGTACTATTTAATCTCCAGGTGTTAAGAGTGGTTTCTATTTCTTATCTTATTGATTTCTAATTTAATTTCTTTATGAATGCAAGGTATTTATCACTATTATTTTTGCATTTGCTAACTGTTGCTTGGTGGCCTAAAATATGGTTTACTTTATAAAATGTTCCATGTACATTGAGTAGAAAGTATATTGTCATTGAAGGATGAAATATTTTATCTATGTCTGTTAAGTTCAAATTATTGATTTTATTTTTTGTTCTGTAGCATCTTTATTTAGTTTTTGTTTTGATGATCTATCTAGTGATGAGAGAAGTGTGTTAAAGTCACCCAATATTATTGTGTTGTAGCCTGTTTGATTCTTAATATTGAGAAGGGTTTGTTTGATGTACATAAATACTCCATTGTTTGGGGCATAAATATTTATGATTGTTATATCTTATTTTTGTATGATTCCATTAAGTAGTTTGAAATAAACTTCTTTGTCTCTTCTCATTGATTTTGACTTGAAGTCCACTTTATCTTATACGAGAATAGTAACCCCTTCTTGGAGATCTATGTGAATTTTATACTTTTCCCCATCCTTTTACTTTTAGTCTGAGGATCTTGTGAGGAGAGTCTCTTGGAGACAGCATATTATTGAGTCTTTTTAAAAAAAATCCAATCTGCCAACCTATGTCTTTTTAAAATTTTTTTTTTAGTTGTTGATGGGCCTTTATTTTATTTTATTTATGTGTGGTGCTGAGAATTAGAGCCAGTGCCTCACACATGATAGGCAAGTGCTCTACCACTGAGCCATAACACACGCCCGACCTATGTCTTTTATTTTATTTTTCTAAAATAGATTTGTTTATTGTCAGAGTAAAAACAAACTTCAGAAAATGGATGACAAGAAACTGTTTACTAAGAATTGAAA
The DNA here is from genome assembly GCF_902686445.1 of Sciurus carolinensis. Lineage (NCBI taxonomy): Eukaryota > Metazoa > Chordata > Mammalia > Rodentia > Sciuridae > Sciurus > Sciurus carolinensis. Next base: position 129,398,007 of record NC_062220.1, read on the forward strand.
ATTTAGTTAATTTTAAGGCTTCTCCAATCTCTGCAGAATCCTGCTGAGAACTGTCTTTCTATAGAACCTTTCAATTTGTGTGTCTATCTCCTCCACTGACTAGGTAGATTCAAAATTCAAAAAAAGGCAGATTCAAAAATTTTCAAGCTTATTCATGCAAGTTGCTAAGCTTAAATATTCTTTTTCAAATGAGAACATTAGATTTTCCAAATCACCCAACAAACTACTGAGAGAACAAATTTTGGACCTAGGTTTTTTCACATTAGGATTAGAATTTTTAAAATTGGATCATTATAGTTATACATAGTTGTTTTGTTCATTTTGACAAAAGTCATGGAATTCAACTTACTCTATTTCAGTTCCCTTTCTTCCCATTCTCTCCTACATTCTCCTTTCTCTTTTCTAAAAATTTTTAAAATTTTTACAGACTGCATTTTGATTCATTGTGCACAAATGGAGTACAACTTTTCATTTCTATGGTTGAACATAATGTAGATTCACACCATTCATGTCATTATACATGCACATAGGGTAATAATGTCTGTCTCAGTCCATTTACTTTCAATGTTATTATTGACAGATTATTTTTATTTCCTGTCATTTTGATTTATTTCTAGTATTTAAGTTGAACTTGATTCCCCTGATTGATTATTCTTCTAGTGTAGTGCCTCTCTCTGCTGGTTTTCATTTTTAGTTTTCATTTCTTCTTCATGAAATTTTTTACTGAGTATGTTTTATAGTTCAAGCTTTCTATTTGTGAATTCTTTTAGCTTTTATTTATTGTGTAAGGTTTTTTTAAAAAATATTTTTATTTTTATTTTTTTGCAGTGCAGGGGTTTGAACCCAGGGCCTTGAGCTAATCAGCATACTACAGTGATGTAGCCACATCAATGTTCATAGCGCTCAATTCACAATAGCTAGATTGTGGAACCAACCTAGATACCCTTCAATTGATGAATGGACAAAGAAACTGTGGTATATACACACTATGGAATATTACTCAGCCATAAATAAGAATAAAATTATGACTTTTGCAGGTAAATGGATGCAGTTGGAGAATATCATGCTAAGTGAGATAAGCCAATCCCCCAAATCCAAAGGCTGAATGACCTCTCTGATAAGCGGATGATGATACATAACAGGCGGTGGAATGGAGGCAAGAATGGAGGAAGGATGGATTGTAAAGAGGAAAAGGAGGGGTGGGGAGCTTGTGGGGGGAAGGAAAAATAACAGAATGATACAAACATCATTACCCTATGTACATGTATGATTATGTAAATGGTGCAACTCTACTTCATGTACAACCAGGGAAACAAGTTGTACCCCATTTGTGTACAATGATTCAAAAATAAATAAATAAATTAAAAAAATATTTTTAGTTGTAGATCGACACAATACCTTTATTTTGTTTAGTTTCTTTATGTGGTGCTGGGGATTGAACCCAGAGCCTCATGCATGCTAGGCAAGTGTTCTACCACTGAGCCACAACCTCAGCCCTATTGTAGAAGGTTTTACATCTCATCTTCAATTCTGAAGCTTAATTTTGCTGGGTATAGTGTTGTTGGTTGGCATTCATTTTCTTTCAGAACTTGTTATGTGTTATTCCAAGACCCTCTAGCTTTTAGGGTCTGGGTTGGGAAATCAGCTGCAATTCAGATTGGCTTTCCTCTAAATTTGACCAGTCATTTTTGTTTTTTAGCTTTTAAATTTCTATCCTTATTCTGTATGTTAGGCATTTTCATAATAATATGTCTTTGAGTGGTCTGTTATAATTTTGTATATATTTGTAGTCCTTTATGTGTCCTGTACTTAAATGTCTATTTTATTCTTAAGGTTTGGAAAATGTTCTGATATTATTTTATTGAAAAGTTTGTTTTTCAGAGCCTTCATTTATTCCCATAAATCTTAAATTTGGCCTTTTAATGTCATTCCATATTTCTTGAATATTATGTTCATGGTTTCTTCACATCATTTCTCCTGGTAACTTTATTTTCAAGATTACATGCTTTGTGTTTGAGGCCTGAAAATATATTTTCCAAGTGGTGTAGACTATTGGTGATGCTTTCCATTGAAGTTTTAATTTGGCTTATTGATTCCTTCATTTTGAGGATTTCTCATTTGTTCCTTTTCAGAATCTATCTCCTTATTGAGGTGATTTTTTCATGCCTTGTATTTTCTCTGATTTCACTCTTTTTATCATCTTTTATCTCCTAGAACAGTAAAACTATGAACTTACTAAATTCCTTTTCTGACATTTCCTCCACTGTGGTGTTGATAATGTCTGTTTTTGAGGCATTTCGGGTGGTTTGGGATGGTTTGTTCCCCTGCTTTTTCATGTCATTTGTATACCTACCCATATATCAGTATGGTTCTGACTTCTTTTAAGTGAAGGATTCCTTTGTGAACTTGTTTTTCTTAAGAGGCCTGTTTTGGGTGAATATCCAGATAATGATATTTTAATTCATTTTGTGATCTCTGCTAATCCCAATATCAGTCCCACTTTAAGCAATTCCACTGAGGCCTATTTACTGTAGTTGCTTCTGGGCCAGGCCTCATTCTATTCAACCTTATAAGAACAAAAACTTGTTGCAGTTGATCTCTGGTGTTCTTGAAATCCAGGTATATACCTACAATAAAGTTCATGTACAGGTGAAGAAAATTCTTGTTGAATCTGATTTGGATTTCACTGGGCTTTGGACAATTTAGCAGATGTCCATTAGTCTTAGGCCATGGATCTCTCCTGAGTTGCTGGGGGTCAGGGGCCAGTCTCCTAATCGCTATGATCATCCTTTTCAGCAGCTTCTGGTTTGTCAGTTCTAGGGCCTGCAACTCATTGCTTGGTTGGTGCAGAATTTTCATTTTGTATAATATTTGGGGGATGTAGGCTCTGGAGTGATTGCCGTGTACCTGTTTTTATAATTGGTTCCTCTTCCAGTAGTGAAGGTCCTGGTGGCTGTATGGGCACAGGAATGCTGGTTGTGGATTTTCCTCAAGCCATCTGTGGTGCAAAAGTACTCCCCCAGCCCACCCAGATCTCTGAAGTACAGTAGTGAAGAGAATCCAGTGACTCACCAGCATGTAGTCTCCACTGCCCGAGGCTGTGTATGGCCAGTATTGATGCAAGGACCAGCAAGTGTCTTAAATAATGCCCAGTCACTTGCCTGTTATGATCATGCTGGTATGAGCCCCTAGCTGCTGTGTAGCCTCAATCGCTTTCTCACTGGGTCTCTGTGCCACTGGATATTCAGGCAGCTTCCTCTGGTAGGTCCTTCGATCCTGGCCCTGAAACTTTGGATCTTGAGGATTTTCCCTAATTGTCCCCATGGTGCCTCCCTTCAGAGTCAGTGTTTGGGAGCCTGGTGAATCTGCCTTCCTGTGTTCAGTGCCAAAGCTTCTTTGTTGTCTCTGTGTTGAGTGAGTGAAAGGAAGCCACACAGAGCTTTGACCCCTGCCTGGAATTTGCTGCACTTCCCTGGCCCTGGTCCTCTCCAGCCTGCCCTGTTCCCATCACTGGAAGTGAGGAGTAGGGGGAGGGAAGTTTCAGGGATTTAGAGCTAATAGTAGGTCTTCTAGAAGTTCCTTCTAACTTTTTAAGAGATTCCACAGCCTGGGATTTTCCTCTGGTTTAGTTTTCAGCTTTCCGGACGTGGAAAGATCATGTGCTGATTTAAGGAGGTGACTGGTTGGCTGATGGCTCCACAAGATGGCTGCAGACTCCCAGCTCAGTTTTCATTTCACAAAATTTGGTTTTGTGATATTTTAATGATCTTTCTGTTACTGTTGTGCTTTATATTTTGTCTGTCTTTCCAACAGTTTTTAAGCGGGTGAGCTTGAGAGAATGTCCCCTGCCCTACTCCCTCTGATGCCTCTCCCCCTTTATCCACCATTTGGGGTTGTTACAGTTAGGACACTCTGTGTGTTTTCTTCTCTGGTGCCCAGGCTCTCCAGGTCACAGACTATGCAATATCAAGTTCTAGTCCATTTGCTTCATCACCCGCCTCTCAATTCTGTTTTTCCTTCACTGCCTCCCTTCTGTGCTGTGGAGATCCGGGACTTCTGCCTAGCTCGCTTCCACCATCTTGAGTCTCCAAGATTGATTTCCTGCTTTTTAAAGGATTAAATACAATTTCTTTCTTTTCTTTTCTTTTCTTTTTTTTTTTAAAGACTGGCATTCTAGATTTGCTACATCTCATTTTCTACATACTTACTTTATCTTTTCTTTCACTTTATCCTCCTTTAACTCTCAGCCTCAGTGATACCTGATTCTTGGGTTTCAGGTGTGTCACAGCATTCTTGCCTCCTTGCCTGGACTAATGTAAGACATTCCTCCTCCTTGCCACTTGTCCAAACCCTGTCTTTTCTTCAGGACCTAACTAGGTCTCACTTTGCCCACAAAGCCTTCCTACTCGGGGCCAGCCTCAGGTAACCAATAACTCACTTTCTTGTTTCTGGAGCTTCTAATGTCTCTCCACACACTTGCTACTTGGTCTCTGCTGTCCTTTATGTTAACACCTCTTTTATGGTCAAGTCTTTTTGACTGGATTTTGAAGTCCATGAGGGTACAGGTATTTTCTTTATTTCAGTTTTGATTGATTTTAGTTGATGGTTGACAAATTACAGGAGTAATAGGTTCCTGTTGTAAAAAGGGAAACCACACATGGAAAATAAATGGTTGAACCAGGCACCATTCTAAGCACCTGATGAACAGTAACTCATTTAATTTTGCAACAAGAAAGTAAGTGTCACTATTACCTATGTTTTACAAATGAATGGGTTGAAGTGCAGAGAGTTAAGAAACTTACGGAAGACCAAGGTACTTCCTGCCAGATGTTGTAAATAAAGTTTTATTGGAACATGGCTGCACCTATTCAGTTACAGAGTGTCTATGGCTTCTTTCATGCTACAATAGCAGAATAAACTGCAAAGCCTAAAATATTCCCTATCTTGTCCGTTGGTATAGAAAGCTTGATGACCTCTGACCAAGACCATATTGCTTGTTAGTAGAGAGTAAGAATTTGAACCTGGTTCTTTGGCTCTACAGTCCGTGCTCTTAGTCAGTCCACCATACTGCCTCTTTCATATCTTTCTACCCTAAAGTCAACCTCTGAGGTGACTAGTGTTGAGAACATAATATGCTTCTTTCCACCTTTCCTTGCTTATACAAACATGCACAATCATGTATAAGTGTTTTCACATACATTCACACATAAATGAACATGCGGAGACTCACTCATGCCTGAATGAAAGTGATCAAACATGTATTTTATCTCTAAAGTATATCCCAGGCTTCTTGAACTTAGAAACACTGTGTGTGGGGCTATTTTAAATAGAAAATCACCAAATGAAGCACAAGAATGTAAAAAAAATGGTCACTAAACAGACTATGAAATGAGAAGGCAGAGTTTGCCTTGTTTTATCTATTGCACTGTAAACATAGAAACGTGCTTCAGGTGACTCAAATTTGTTGCTGCTCCATGCTTGTCTGTGAATGATTGAATAAGTGAATGTTTTAATTTTGGGCTTACAAAAATAAATTATAGTGAGGAGGCGAGTACACAAATGTGGAATCCACTAATAATATGGATATACTGTGTATACCTAAAAATCAATTTATTGATTTGTTTTATAAAATAAAGTAAGCCTTATTCATATTACTCAGAAATTTGCTTTTTTTCTCTTAACAAAAGCTCATTAATGTTCTGGGAAAGGTGTCGGGGAGGGAAGGATGGAGAGGAGATGGTTAATGGGTACAGGGGTGCAGTTGGGTAGAAGAAATGATTTCCAATGTTTCATAGCATAGTAAGATAACACTGATGACAACAATTGATTATTCCAGAATAGTTAGAGAGAATTTTGAATGTCCCTAACACAAAGAAGTGATAAATGTCTGAGATGATGGATATGCCATTTACCCTAATCTGATTATTACACATTGTCTTCATGTATTGAAATGTCACACTTTGGGCTAGAGATATGTATAGCTCAGTGGTAGAGCTGTTGTCTGGCATTCACAATGCCCTGGTTTCAATTCCTCAGTGCTACAAAATAAAAATTATGCTTTATCCCACAAATATGTGGGTAATTTGATTTCAATTAAAATAAAAATACATAAAATCACAAATATTTACAAAACCTGATAGATTTAAGCTTCTTTCTTTTTTCCACATATATTACCACAATTTTTTTAAAGTTAATGGGATTCATATCCTACATAGCTGATCTTTTGATCTCTTTGCAGACATTGACAGCCATTAAATGCTTGTTATTATTGACTTTTGAGTACCAAACACTGAGCTAAGTAGTTCACAAAAACAAGACATGTCACTCTGCCTTAAAGCTTTATAGTAACTGGTACTAGTGTAATCCTTGAATTATGAACTAAGAGTGGAACAGAAGAGGGAGTAATTATTTCTTCCAGGAAGAGACTGGAGAAACAAACATTAAGCTACCATTGACACTTGAATGTAAGCTCTGTGAAGGAGGGGATTTTTAATGTTTTATGCTCACTACAGTATCTTAAAACTTGGAATACTGAACCTGAAGTGTAATGAGATTAAGTAAATATTTTAATTAAGATTTCCATATTTTGGGAATGGAAAGAAGAGCAATCATGGCCAAAAAAACCTGCATAAGATGTTATCTAATCTTATTTGGTCATCGAACAGTTTAAAATTTTTGCTGAGTGTATATATTTATAAAATGCATACATGTGTATAAATAGATGAATCTTTACAAACCGAATACATTCTTGGAATTGTTGCAGGATTTTCATACAGAGAGAGGACACTGGGGCATTCAGCAGGACGAAGCATTAATTAGTTCCAACACTTGCCCAGGGGATTTATTGTGTGTGTGTGTTTTTTTTTTTTTTTTGCGGTGCTGGGACTCGAACCCAGGGCTTGTGCTTGCAAGGCAAGCACTCTACCAACTAAACAATCTCCCCAGCCCCTGCCCAGGGGATTTGAATCCAAAGGCTGAGCCCTGAGCACAGCAGGGCATGCCTTATATGTCATGTTAGACCCCCATGGCCCTGATTACATGTTAGTTAGCTCTTTTGTCTTCCTATATGGTAGCATACATTCTGGTTAGGTATTCTGTACTACAGAATTACAGCAGAGTTGTGACAGTGTTGTGTATAACAGAGTTGTGGCAGTTATGGCAGAGTTATGACAGAGTTGTGACAGAGTTGTGTGTGTGTGCACAGAATGTGCCATGTCACCTTCTTTTTGTTCTGGGAGCACATGTGCACATAGCTACTAAGTGCCTCACATAGTTTTCTCTTTGTTCTGGGAGAGCTCTTCCCACAAAACCCAAAGCCAAACCAAGAAACAGAACTATACCCCAAATGCCCTCATGGTCCTGTCTAGTCACTATTCCATTTTCCCATCAAGTGAAACCACTATCCTGGCTTCTAATAGCATAGATTAGTTTCCCCTGCTTTTGTATTTGTTCTTACAATTAATTTTATTTATTTATTTATTATTTTTAATTGGTACATTATAGTGATACATAATGGTGGGATTTGTAACATATTTGTGTGTGCACACAGCACAACACTGCTTTTGTGTTTTATATAAATGAAATCATACCTTAGTATTAACTTGTGTCTGGTTCCTTTTGCTCAGAATTATGTGTGAGTCACTTACATTTTTAAATATAATTGTAGATCATTCATGCCCATTGCCGTATAGCATTCCACTGGTGGAGTAGATCATGATATGCTTATCTATATTACTGTTGAGCATTTGATTAATTTCCAGTTTGGAGCATAATGTTATTATGAACATTCAGATACAAATCATTAAGTGAACAAATATAAGCACATGTATTGGGTGTGTATTTATGAGTGGGATATTTAGCTTTATATAATAATACTGCCAAGGAGTTTTGCAAGGTAATCATACACATTTACATTCCTATGACCAATATTTAATAGTTTGTTTCTCATCCTTGTCGACAGTTAGTATTTTCTGATTTTTTTTTAGTCTTTTTGATAAGTGTGTAGTGTTCTCTCATTGTGATTTTTCATGTGCATTTTTTCTGATGGAGTTCAAGTATTTTTTCACTTCTTTATTGGCACTTGGGTATTCCTTTTGTGTGGCATCTGTTGAAGTCTTTTGCCGATTTTTCCGTTCTGCTGTCTGACTTTTTCTTGATGAAATTTAGTTTTTTAAAAATACCTTCTGGATATGAATCCTTTGTGAACATGTGTATTGAGAATATTTTCTCTCTCTTTTTTTTTTTTTTGTGGTGCTAGGGATTGAACCCAGGGCCTTGTGCTTGTCAAGCAAGCACTCTACCAACTGAGCTATCTCCCCAGCCCAGAATATTTTCTCTTAATCTTGAATTGCTTCTTTGCTCTTATGAGTATTGTAATGAATAGAAAAATCTAGAACACTCCAATTAATCAAAATTTGGAAAACGCTTTAAAATTATAATGAATTGACACAACACCAGCTGTAGTTCATGAGACATATTTTGTGCTTAGTTTAAAGAAGACAGCAAAATTTGCAGTCGTACAGAGTAATTAATTGTGACTAAAATGATCACATTTTTATTTTTGTGTTAAGACATATACACAAACATTAAATAGTATGACAAACATATGTTGAAATGACAACTCAAGATACCCAACATAAACTACCAGCAGATATTCTGTATGTGAGATGACTGCTAATACACACTCCTTAAATACTAAAGCAGAGTCACAAATTCATGTATCTATTACTCTCTAATGACATTCTTCCTATGGCACACTATTTCCTAAGGCAGACTACCAAGTCACTCAAGAACAACTATATAAATTTGTTTAAAATGCTATACAAGCATACATGGTTTAACAGGAAACTATTGCCTCTTTTTGTGGAAACTGACATTTTACAGAACCTTAGTATTTTTCAGACTTCTAGCTTAAGCAAAGCACAAAATTATGGAAATGCATGGTGCAGAACAGTAAGTTGATGAATAGTAGTTCCATGTGGCCAGAAAGTAGGCTGTAGGGGAGGGAATAACCAAGTGGGGGCGGTGAGGAAAGGTAGGAGATAAGGCCACAGAACTAGACAAGGGCAAGATTCTTATAGTTCTCAAGTGTACATTAGGATACTTGAATTATATTCTGTATGGACACTGAGCATGTTTTATTATTTGTATTCTTGAAAGTTAATTCTGATGGCAATATAGAAGATAGATGGAATGGAAAGAACCGTTGCCAGGAAGATCAGGGGATATTGAAGTCATAAGGTGGAGAAATGAGTACATTCTGAGTGAAGGAAGTAGCATTGAAAAGAGAAAAGAGAAGACAGGTGTGAGGGCTCTTTCAGAGAGATTTATTAGCATTTAATGTTTGGTTATGGAGTACAAGGGAGGGAGAGGCGCCAAAGATGAAGCTGCTTCTTGCTGGCTGACTGGAGTGGATGCTGATTCACTTGTATGAGGATAAAACTTGGGATTTGGTCTTAGCCAGATGCAGTAGCAATCAACTGAGTTTGAGGGATCTACAAAGTGGTCTAGGAAAGAGATGTTCAGAAATTAGAAATGTAGAAGTGGTATGCACAACAGAAATAGGGATTAAACCTCTCTATAGAGTTTGTAGCTGAAGCTATGAGAATAGATGAGATTATCCAAGAAGAGAGCTAAGAAAAGAGCAAAGAACTGAAGAGACTCCTGGGAGAGACCAACATTTAAAGGACAGAACAACTAGAAAAAAATGAGAAAGTGAGTTAGAAATGCAGGGGTCGGCGAAAACCACATTAGTGTTTTTGGTTGGAATTTTAGCTCAGTGGTAGCAGATTTGCATGCATTAGCTTTCAATTTGATACTCAGTACTGTGAAAACAACAATAAAACAAAATAGTGTTACGGCAGATAGAAGGAGAAGTGAGTAAGAAAGGTATCATTTCAAATGCTGCAAAGAAGTTACACATTAATGTAGAATGAGAAGAAGTAATGGTATGATGCACCTGGGGAGAGAATAGTGTAGAATGGAACCAGGGGTGGAAAGAACAAGATTGCAATGAGATCTGAGAAATATATGAGAAAGAAGGAGAGTATCCATTTATAGGCAAACTCCAGTTTTGCCTCAAATGCATAGGTCATTGTAAAACAAATTGTTGTAGTCTTGAATTACCTGGGCAACAGTTTTTCCTCTCTATTAAGATTAAGATCTATTTTTTTAAAAATATAATTGAACCCAGGGCCATTGAACTACGTCACCAACCCATATGAAGATCTAATTTATTGCAGTATTCAGAGTTCTATTTCCTTTTGATTACTTATGAAGGCATCAGATTTCAAATTATGAAAAATCTTTACATCCTAACTGTGGTAATGGTATGGTAGACTGACTATATTTAGGAATACTAATCTTTCTTTCCTTTTTTTTTTCTTCTAAGAAAGAATTTTCTCATCTCAAATCACTAATAAGCATGAATCATTGACAATGGTAAGGAATTGTTCTGTTACTTCTGTTTCATGTATAACATATCTAAGGGTCCTGTTTCCAGAGAACTCTTATGGAGAATGCCATTTGGATAGTAAAATTCAATTTTATGGTAACTTTGGTAATTGTAGCCCTTTTATCTATTTAGGAAGAGTAAATCTTTCATTCTCAGAGTGTACTAATTACAATTCATGGGGCTGCTCTTCAAGATCAATTTGCTAATCCATTTTCCATTTTGATTTTGCTATGTTTAGTGATTTTACTTATAGGAATAAAGTAGATTCTGGAGAGATACTGAATGAAAAAAATAAATGTTTATGGATAAGTCTAGTAATTTTGGAGGGGTGGGCGGGTCTGGGGATTGACCCCAGAGGCACTTAACCGCTGAGCCTTATCACCAGTTCTTTTAATTTTTTATTTTGAGACAGGGTCTCACTGATTTGCTTAGGGTCTCACTAAATTGCTGAGGCTGGCTTTGAACTTGTGATTCCTGCCTTAGCTTCCCAAGTTGCTGGGATTACAGGCAATGCCTGACTTAAATTACCTAAATTACCATGCCAGGTCTAAATCTTGTAATTTTAAGATGTCCCTTTAAAAGCAATAGATAGAGTAAAATATATTTGAATGCTGATGATTCACTCTAGTTCATGTCTCAATTGAATTTGATTTTTGAGGAAGTTCAAAGGAACCAAGTAGAAAACTTTTCTCCCTATTAACATATGTAAGTATACTGGGGGAGTGGTGCAAGCCCATTTGTCTATTAGCATAGAAAACTATTAGTCTAATAAGTTCTGTCCTTTTCTCATTTTCTAGGTGTTTTACTTTCACTCATTTTGTTTCTTGTGCTTTTAAAAAATATCATCATATTCTTTTATATTATAAGCTCTTTCTGGATCCTCTCCTTCCCTTGTATTATAAAAATGTACCTGGGACTCTTCAGTTTTTCAAAATATTAATGTCTATTTGTTTAAAAACTGGACGGTAAATCTTGTCGATCTGTCACTAAAATGAGAACTATCATTTGGAAAACAAATATTCAGAACCACAAGATTCATTGTTTAGATGCTACTTTTCAAAATCTAATTTTATATTTCTCACATCTGTATTTAATGATATACCTTGGCCTCATTCCGATTCCATTTGCTTGAGCAGTATTTGTGAGGAAATATACTGCTATATACACACATAAGCATGATATTTTGTTTATATGTAGCATATAGTTGCATTTCCCCCCTTTATTTGGAACATAGAATGGTGACAGACATCTTATGGGTAATTAAGAAGTTACTATATGCCAGTCACGATCCTAAGCATGGGGGTAAACCCACTCCATTGGCTTTAGTTTTTGACAGTTCTAATGGAAGTTTTGTCTCCCTCTCAATGTTTGTACTTAGTAACCTACCTTAATACTCAATTGTCCTATGGCATTTTCTTTCTGATATTCTCTAAATGTTATGTCAACATAGAATAATTTTCATATCCTTCAGAGGAGGAAGAGGTGATTTCTATTTTAGGGTAGGAAAATAATATGAAAAGATAAGTGACTCAAACAAAATTATAACATAAATCAGTGATCCATTTTGGACTGATCTAAATCAAAACTAATATAAAAATTTTTATTGGTACATTATGCACAGTATTGGGATTTATTGTGCTATATTCATACATGCACAAAACATAATTTGATCAATGATCAATCTCATTCCCCAGTACCTTCCTTCTCTCCCCTCCTCCCTCCCAATCTGTTTGTTGTACTACACAGATCTCCCTTCTATTATTGCTTTTTTTAAAAAAAAATTTTTTTTTGTAGTTGTAGCAAGAGAGAATGCCTTTATTTTATTTATTTATTTTTAAGTGGTACTTAGGTTCAAACCCAGTGCCTCACACATTCTAGGCAAGCACTCTGCCACTGAGCCACAATCCCAGCCCCTATTATTGCTTTTGTTATTTTAGTGCATTAAAGTTATGTTATGCTAAGTCCATGTATGAACATATATATGTATGAACAGTGAGTCATATGAATATATATATAATATAAATAATTTGATAGACTTTTTACCCAATACTTCTTTACACCCTCCTCTCCTCCCTCCCTCTTGATCCTCTTCCTCTACTCTATTGGTCTTCTTTTTATTTTCATGAGACCCTTTTTTCTTATTCCCTCCCCTCTCCCTAGCTTCCACATATAAAACATTTGACCTTGAACTTTCTAAGTCTGACTTATTTCAATTAGCATGTAAATCTCTTTTAATATGATTTTGTTTTCTTCTCTACATACTTGGATTTATTATCAAATATTAATTTCCATCTAAAATCAAAGTATGTAGGGAAGAAAAGAAACTTGAGAATGATCCATAACCTTTTTCTTTTTTTTTTCTTTTTGTTCAGTAAGAGGGAGAAATAACAGAAATGAGATTGAGATGTATGTTTTAAGTTGTTTGATGGGGATGGTTTCAATACTACCTCATATTACTTTGAAGTGGAAAGAAGTGAAAAAGTAAGGCTAATTGATTTTGCAACCAATTCAGTTGTGTTACATTGTAGACAGGGAATACTGCTAAACTGTCAGTAAAATTGAGACTAAGATAATTATCAATGTAGAATGTATTTTTAATAGATATTTAGAAATTAAAAATATTTTTATAACCCATACAACTAAATGAGTTATATGAATAAAACAAAGGAAATATTCTTTTAGCATGGACATTTTCAGTACTGGTCAGTAATGAAAGTAGACAGTGTTTATGTTTTTGTGGATCTCAGTTCAAAAATCTCTGAGAAGAAAAAAAAATATCCTGGGTTACTGCATATTATCAAATGGTAAATAATTAAAATTCCACAAATGTTGAGCCATTTTTATAGTGTGTGCCTAGCATGTGTGAGGACCTGGGTTTGATTCTCAGCACCATATGTAAATAAATTAATAAAATAAAGGTCTATACCATCTAAAAATATTTAAAAAAATCATTAAATGGGAAAGGTAAAATGCCTATTACTTTAATATATTTCAAAGCAAAAAACCATAAACCCATTCTATAATTGAAAATATTTTTTACTTTGCATGTTGTCCAAATCAAAATTAAACATTATTTCATAGCAGCATTCAAGGGTGTTTAGATACCATGGAAAAAAAGATACATAAGTATATTTTTAAACTAATACCAGGATAAAAGACTCATCTTTTATCCCTTAAAAAAGTTTAGACCTTTATTTTATATTTTGTTGTGTTTAACAGTGTGCCAGTATCTACATTTGCATTGATGAATCATTTTCCTTTTATTTTACCTTTTTTGTCCCATTTATGTCTTCTTTATGCTAAATAGAAATGAAACCCTCATTTTTCGCTTTTACATGCTCATACCTTCTTGACCACAGAATTTCCTCTTAAGTCACTTAAAGATCTACAGAAGTGGAATAGGTGAATCAAGAATCTGGCATTTAATACATGGAACATGATCAAAATAGTGACAATTCAACTTGCAGATAGGAAAGGAAAAAGAAGATTTGAGTAATTTAATTTTATTCTGTTATTTTGTTAATTGTGTCTGGTTCATGTGTATAATCTGTTTTCTCAAAATTACTACTATTTTACCTCGAATTTTTGAAAAAAATACAGCATAAATTTTAAATGCATCTGATTTTTCATGCTTGCCTACACAGTTATGAAGAGTATAAATATGGAGGCTATAGTTCAATTGTGGGGTCTTTAATGGTGAGATAAAATATATATATAAATGAAATTTCTACCACTGCTTCCTCCCTTTCTCTGTGTGTCTTCTTTTTATCCTCAATTCCAACTCTTTAAGGCATCTTAAAAGTCTGAGGATGTTTAGTGGTAAAGTGCTTGCCTGGCATGCATAAGGCCCTGGGTTCAATTCCCACCACCCCCTGCCACAATCTTAAGGTGATAAATCTTCCATTGGGTTGTGTCATGAATTTATGTATTTCCTATCATTTTAAAATTTTATTTATTTTATTTTTATTTGTTCTAATTAGTTTTACATGACAGTAGAATGCATTTTGACACATCATACATAAATGGAGTATAACTTCTCATTCTGGTTGTACATGATGTAGAATCATATTGGTCCTGCAGTCATACATGCACATAGGGTAATAATGTTCAATTCATTCTACTATCCTTCCTTCCCCTGTACCCCTCTTCTCTCCCCTCCAAAGTACCTCTATTCTTCCCTAGGCATCCCCCTTATTGTGAATTAGCATCCACATATCAGAGAAAATATTCAGCCTTTGGTTTTCAGGATTGGCTGATTTCACTTAGCATGATATTCTCCAGCTCTATCTACTTACCTGCAAAAATCATAATTTTATTCTTCTTTAAGGCTGAGTAATATTCCATTGTTGTATATACCATATTTTCTTTCTTTTTTTTTTCTCTTGGAAACTTTATTTCTCATTGGTCTTTAATTAAAAAAAAATCCTCAGAATTCTCCACTTTTCAAATTCCCATACTTTCATCTGTCTCACCTTCCATCTCACCCCCAACTCCTTCCAAAGGATTGATTAGAAATTTTGCTACTTAAAATACATATGCAAAAGTCAGACATGGTGGTGCATGCCTGTAGTCCCAGCTACTTGGGAGGCTGAGACAAGAAAATTGCTTGAGCCTGGGAGTTCCAGACCAGCTTGGGCAACACAGGGAGATCCTGTGTCAAAATAAAAACAAAACGAAAGACACATATGCAAAAACTCTGAAAATGTCTACTGCTTCCCTCAGTTTCCAACCAAAGTTACAAATTAAATAATATTGGAAAGGAGCATGGGATATTTGTTCTGAAGTTTCCATTGTTGACAAGTCACAATTTTACACAATAGGAGGGAAACTACTCCTGGCAAATAAGTTCCAATTTTCAGAGCCTTTGTCACCTTTACATTCTTCTTCCACCATAGTAGGGACAAAGGACTGCCATTTAGGCTCCCAGTATAGACCAGAGATTGCTTTTTTTTTTTTTAGCAGATTAATTTTCTTTTCTTTTTTTTAAAATTTAATTTAATTTTTTTATTGTAAACAAATGGGATACATGTTGTTTCTCTGTTTGTACATGGAGTCAAGGCATACCATTTGTGTAATCATAAATTTACATAGGGTAATATTGTTTGATTCATTCTGTTATTTTTTCCCTTCCCCCCACCCCTCCCACCCTTCTTTTCCCTCTATACAGTCCTTCCTTCCTCCATTCTTACCACCCTCCTTAACCCTAACCCTAAACCTAATCCTAATCCTAACGCTTACCCTCCCACCCCCCATTATATGTCCTCATTTGCTTATCAGCGAGATCATTCATCCTTTGGTTTTTTGAGACTGACTTATCTCACTTAGCATGATATTCTACAATTTCATCCATTTGCCTGCAAATGCCATAATTTTATCATTCTTCATGGTGGAGTAATATTCCATTGTATATATATGCCACAGTTTCTTTATCCATTCATCAACTGAAGGGCATCTAGGTTGGTTCCACAATCTGGCTATGGTGAATTGAGCAGCAATGAACATTCATGTGGCTGTATCTCTGTAGTATGCTGATTTTAAGCCAAGGAGAGGGATAGCTGGGTCAAATGGTGGTTCCATTCCAAGCTTTCTGAGGAATCTCCATACTGCTTTCCAGAGTGGCTGCACTAATTTGCAACCCCACCAGCAATGTATGAATGTACCTTTTTCCCCACATTCTCGCCAACACCTGTTGTTGCTTGTGTTCTTGATAATCGCCATTCTAATTCGGGTGAGATGGAATCTTAGGGTAGTTTTGATTTGCATTTCTCTTATTACTAGAGATGTTGAACATTTTTTCATATATCTGTTGATTGCTTGTAGATCTTCTTCTGTGAAGTGTCTGTTCATTTCCTTAGCCCATTTGTTGATTGGGTTATTTGTATTCTTGGTGTAGAGTTTTTTGAGTTCTTTATAGATTCTGGAAATTTGCACTCTATCTGAAGTATGAGTGGCAAAGATATTCTCCCACTCTGTAGGCTCTCTCTTCACATTACTGATAGTTTCCTTTGCTGAGAGAAAGCTTTTTAGTTTGAATCTATCCCAGTTGTTGATTCTTGCTTTTATTTCTTGTGCTATGGGAGTCCTGTTAAAAGTCTGATCCTAAGCCAACAAGTTGAAGATTTGGACCTACTTTTTCTTCTATAAGATGCAGGGTCTCTGGTCTGATTCCGAGGTCCTTGATCCATTTTGAGTTGAGTTTTGTGCAGGGTGAGAGATAGGGGTTTAGTTTCATTCTGTTGCATATGGATTTCCAGTTTTCCCAGCACCATTTGTTGAAGAGACTATCTTTTCTCCATTGCATATTTTTGGCCCCTTTGTCTAGTATGAGAAAATTGTATTTATTTGGGTTTGTGTCCTTGTCCTCTATTCTGTACCATTGATCTACCTGTCTATTTTGGTACCAATACCATTCCGTTTTTGTTACTCTTGCTTTGTAATAGAGTTGAAGATCTGGTATTGCGATACCCCCTGCTTCGCTCTTTCTACTGAGGATTGCTTTAGCTATTCTGGGTTTTTTATTCTTCCAGATGAATTTCATGATTGCTTGCTCTATTTCTGTAAGGTACATTGAGATTTTAATTGGAATTGCATTGAATCTGTATAGCACTTTAGGTAGTATGCCATTTTGACAATATTAATTCTGCCTATCCAAGAACATGGGAGATCTTTCCATCTTCTAAGGTTTTCTTTAATTTCTTTCTTTAGTGTTCTGTAGTTCTCATTGTAGAGGTCTTTCACCTCTTTTGTGAGATTGATTCCCAAGTATTTTATTTTTTTCGATGCTATTGTGAATGGGGTAGTTTTCCTAATTTCTCTTTCTGAAGATTCATCACTTATGTATAAAAATGCATTGGATTTATGAGCATTGACCTTGTAACCTGCTACTTTACTGAATTCACTTCTGAGTTCTAAAAGTTTTCTGGTGGAATTTCCAGGTTCCTCTAAATACATAATCATGTCATCAGTGAACAGGGATAGTTTGAGTTCTACTTTTCCAATTCGTATCCCTTTAATTTCTTTGGTTTGTCTAATTGCTCTGGCTAGAGTTTCAAGGACAATGTTGAATAGAAGTGGTGAAAGAGGGCATCCCTGCCTTGTTCCAGTTTTTAGGAGGAATGCTTTCAGTTTTTCACCATTTAGACTGATATTGGCCATGGGCTTAGCGTAGATGGCCTTTACAATGTTAAGGAATGTTCCCACTACCCCAATTTTTTCTAGTGTTTTGAGCATGAAGGGATGCTGTATTTTATCGAATGCTTTTTCTGCATCTATTGAAATAATCATGTGGTTCTTAACTTTAAGTCTGTTGATATGGTGAATGACATTTATTGATTTCCTGATGTTGAACCAACCTTGCATCCCTGGGATAAAACCCACTTGATCATGGTGCACTATCTTTTTAATATATTTTCGTATGCGATTTGCTAAAATTTTGTTGAGAATTTTTGCGTTGATGTTCATTAAGGATATTGGTCTGAAATTTTCTTTCCTCGATGTGTCTCTGTCTGGTTTAGGTATAAGGGTGATATTGGCTTCATAGAATGAGTTTGGGAGGGTTCCCTCCTCTTCTGTTTCATGGAATACTTTGAGAAGTATTGGAATGAGCTCTTCTTTAAAGGTTTTGTAGAACTCGACTGAGAACCTGTCTGGTCCTGGACATTTCTTTGTTGGTAGGCTTTTGATGACCTCTTCTATTTCATTGCTTGAAATTGGTTTATTTAAGTTGTGTATGTCCTCCTTGTTCAGTTCAGGTAATTCACATGTCTCTAGAAACTTGTTGATGTCTTTGAGGTTTTCTGTTTTGTTGGAGTATAGATTTTCAAAATAGCTTCTAAATATGTTTTGTATTTCACTCGTGTCTGTTGTGATATTTCCTTGTTCATTCCAAATTTTAGTAATTTGAGTTTTCTCCCTCTTTCTCTTTGTTAGTGTGGCTAAGGGTTTATCAATTTTGTTTATTTTTTCAAAGAACCAACTATTTATTTTGTTAATTTTTCCGATTGTTTCTTTTGTTTCAATTTCGTTGATTTCGGCTCTGATTTTAACTATTTCCTGTCTTCTACTACTTTTGGTGTTGGTCTGTTCTTCTTTTTCTAGGGCTTTGAGCTGTAGTGTTAAGTCATTTATTTGTTGATTTCTACTTCTTTTGTTGAATGTGCCCCATGAAATAAATCTTCCTCTAAGTACTGCTTTCATAGTGTCCCAGAGATTTTGATATGATGTGTCTTTGTTCTCGTTTACCTCTAAGAATTTTTTATTTCCCTCCTGATGTCTTCTGTTATCCATTCATCATATAATAGTGTATTATTTAATCTCCAGGTATTGGAGAAGTTTCTGTTTTTTATTCTGTCATTTATTTCTAATTTCAATCCATTATGGTCTGATAGAGTACAAGGTAGTATCTCTATCTTCTTGTATTTGCTAACAGTAGCTTTGTGGCATAAAATATGGTCTATTTTAGAGAAGGATCCATGTGCTGCTGAGAAGAAAGTGCATCCGTTCTTTGTTGGATGGTATATTCTATATATGTCGGTTAAGTCTAAATTGTTGATTGTGTTATTGAGATCTATGGTTTCTTTATTCAATTTGTGTTTGGAAGATCTGTCCAGTGGTGAGAGAGGTGTGTTAAAATCGCCTAGTATTATTGTGTTGTGGTCTATTTGATTTCTGGAATTGAGAAGGATTTGTTTGACGTACATGGATGAGCCAATGTTCGGGGCATAGATATTTATGATTGTTATGTCTTGCTGATTTATGCTTCCCTTAAGCAGTATGTAATGTGCTTCTTTATCCCTTCTGACTAGTTTTGGCTTGAAGTGCACATTATCTGAATTGAGGATGGATACTCCAGCTTTTTTGCTGAGTCCATGTGCATGGTATGTTTTTTCCCATCCTTTCACCTTTAGTCTATGGGTATCTCTTTCTCTGAGTTGAGTCTCTTACAGGCAGCATATTGTTGGATTTTTCTTTTTAATCCAATCTGCCAGTCTATGTCTTTTGCTTGATGAGTTCAGGCCATTAACATTCAGGATTATTATTGTGATATGATTTGTATTCCCAGTCATTTGACTCATTTTTGTTTTTTGACATGATTTGGTTTCTCCATTCTTTGGCTATTCCTTTAGGGTAGTTCCTCCTGTTGCTGATTAGTGTCGTTGTTTTTCATCTCTTCCTCATGGAATATTTTGCTGAGAATGTTCTGTAATGCCGGTTTTCTTTTTGTAAATTCCTTTAGTTTTTGTTTATCATGGAAGGATCTTATTTCGTCATCAAATCTGAAAGTAAGTTTTGCTGGGTATAAGATTCTTGGTTGGCATCCATTTTCTTTCAGGGCTTGGTAAATGTTGTTCCAGGCCCTTCTAGCTTTTAGGGTCTGGATTGAAAAATCTGCTGATATTCTTATTGGTTTCCCTCTGAATGTAATTTGATTCTTTTCTCTCACGGCCTTTAAAATTCTGTCTTTATTTTGTATGTTAGGTATTTTCATAATAATGTGCCTTGGTGTGGGTCTGTTGTAGTTTTGTATATTTGGAGTCCTATAAGCCTCTTGTACCTGGTTTTCCATTTTGTTCTTCAGATTTGGGAAATTTTCTGATATTATTTCATTGAATAGATTGTTCATTCCTTTGGTTTGTTTCTCTAAGTCTTCCTCAATCCCAATAATTCTTAAATTTGGCCTTTTCATGATATCCCATAATTCTTGTAGATTCTGTTTATGATTTCTTACCATCTTCTCTGTTTGTTCAACATTGTTTTTGAGAGTAAATATTTTGTCTTCAATGTCTGAGGTTCTGTCTTCCAGGTGTTCTATCCTATTGGTTATGCTTTCTATGGAGTTTTTAACTTGGTCTATTGTTTCCTTCATTTCAAGGATTTCTGTTTGTTTTTTTTTCAGTATCTAACTCTTTATTGAAATGAACTCTTGCTTCCCGTACGTATTTGGTCTTTTAGCTGTTGATTGGTGTGATCATTTAATGCCTGCATTTGCTCTTTCATCTCCTCGTTTGCTTCCCTGATTGTTTTAATTATTTTGTTTTAATTACATTCTGAACTCTCTGACATTTCTTCTGCTGTGCTGTCATTGGGTTTTATTGATATAGTATCTAGGTTTGTTTGGGGCATTTTCTTCCCTTGTTTTCTCATATTGGTCAGATGTCAGTGGGACTCTGAGATATTGCAGATTTCCTCTATTGGCTTATAGTGTCCCTGTAGATTTCCAGTTTATCACCTTCCCGCCTTAGTAGCCTGAAGTCTTGGAGGAATTTGATAATGCAGCGCTTCCGAAGAATGTTGCCCCTAGCCCGCTACTGGTTCCAGGGCTTGGAGCTGGCTCTGTGTGGAAAGGCTCTCACTGGGCGGTCTGCTCCGAGAAGCTGGCCGTGAAAGGAGCCTGCCGCCGGAGGGGGCAGGGCCGCCTGGAGAAGTCTCTGGCTGCCCTGCCCTGGTCCCTGAGGCTGCCTGCAGGTTGGAGCTCTCTGCTGGCTCCGGGACTTGTGGCTGGCTCTGTGTAGAAAGGCTCTCACTGGGCGGTCTGCTCCAAGAAGCTAGCCTCAAAAGGTGCCTCCCGCCGGGGGGAGCAGGGCTGCTAGGGGAAGTCCCTGGCTGCCCTGTCCTGGTCCCTAAAGCTGCCTGCGGGCTGGAGCTCACCATTGGAGCTGGTTCTGTGCAGAAAGGCTCTCACTGGGGGGCCTGCTCCGAGAATCTGGCTGTGTGGGAGAAGCCCACCGCCGGAGGGAGCGGGGCTACCTGGGGAAGACTCTACCTGCCCTGCCCTGCTCTGATAAGCCGACCCTATCCCGGCCTGCCACCCAGGCTGAGCTTCACTCGGTGGGGGAGACTCACCCCGTGGCTCTATTTTAGTTCGAGTCTCTCAATGCCTCCCCTTCTTGAATCCTGGGTTCTGGAGCGACAGGAGATGCAGTCACCCTCTAGTCCACCATCTTGGATTGCCCTACATTTTCTTTATTCATTTGTTCGTTAAAGCATACCTAGGTTGTTTCCATTGTTTAACTATTGTGAGTTGAACTGCTATAAACATTGATATGGCTTCATCACTATAGTATGCTGATTTTAAGTCCTTTGGTATAAATCAAGGAGTGGGATAGCTGGGTCAAATGGTGGTTTTATATCAAGTTTTCTGAGGAATCTCCATACTGCTTTCCAGAGTGGTCATACCAATTTGCAGTACCACCAGGAATGTATGCGTGTACCATTTCCCCTACATCCTTGTCAATATTTATTACTATTCTGATTAGAGTGCGACAAAATCTTAGAGAAGTTTTCATTTGCATTTCTCTAATTGCTAGAGATGTTGAATATTTTTCATATATTTGTTGATCTGTTGTATTTCTTCTGTGAAGTGTGTTCAGTTCCTTGGACCATTTATGGATTGTGTTATTTGGTGTTAAGTCTTTTGAGTTCTTTATGTGTCCTGGAGATTAATGCTCTATTTGAGGTGCCTGTGGTAAAGATTTTCTCCCATTTTATAGGCTTTCTGTTCATGTTATTGTTTCCTTTGCTGAGAAGCTTTTTAGTTTGAATATATCTCATTATTGATTTTATTTATTACTTATTTATTGGTAGTTGATTTTACTTCTTGCACTTTAGGCGTCTTGTTAAGGAATTTAGTTCCCAAACCAACATGGTGAAGATTTGGGCCTATTTTTTCTTCTACTAGGCTCAGGGTCTCTGTTCTAGTACCTAAGTCTTTGATCCACTTTGAGTTGAGTTTTGTGTGGGGTGAGAGATAGGGGTTTAATTTTGTTTTGTTACATATGGGTTTCTAATTTCCCCAGCACCATTTGAGGAAGAGACCATCTTTTCTCCAATGCATGTTTTTGGCACCCCTGTCTAATATGAGATAAGTGTATTTATTTGGGTTGCTCTGTGTCTTCTATTCTGTACCATTGGTCCTGTCTGTTTTGGTGTGAATACCATGCCATTTTTGTTACTATAGCTCTGTAGTATAGTTTAAGGTCTGGTATTGTGATGCCTCCTGCTTCCCTCTTCTTGCTAAGAAAGGCTTTGCCTCTTCTGAGTCTCTTATTTTTCCAAATGAATTTCACAATTGCCTTTTCTATTTCCATGAAGAATGTCATTGGGATTTTAATTAATTGCATTAATTCTGTATAGTATGTTTTGTAGTATGACCATTTTGACAATATTAATTATGCCTACCCAAGAGCATGGGAGATCTTTCCATCTTCTAAGGTCTTCTTTAATTTCTTTCTTTAGTATTCTGTAATTTTCATTGTAGAGGTCTTTCCTCTCTTGTTAGATTCCCAAGTATTTTATTATTTTTTTGAGGGGATTGTGAATGAAATAGTTTTCTAATTTCTCTTTCAGTGGATTCATCACAGGTGTATATGAATGCATTTGATTTATGGGTGTTTATTTTATATTCTGCTACTTTGCTGAATTCATTTATTAGTTCTAGAAGTTTTCTGGTGGAACTTTGGATTTTCTAAGTATAGAATCATGTCATCAGCAAACAGTGATAGTTTGAGTTACTCTTTTCCTATTCATATCCTTTTAATTTCTTTCTTCTGTTTTCTTAGTTGCTCTGGCTAGAGTTTCAAAGATGATATTGAATAGAAGTGTGAAAGTGCATCCTTGTCTTGTTCCAGTTTTTAGAGGGAATGCTTTCAATTCTTCTCCATTTAGAATGATGTTGGCCTTGGATTTAGTGGCCTATTTCCTCTCTTCATTGAACAGTTATTACTAACATTTATTCAACACTGACCTGAGGGCATGAGGGAGGTAAAGATAAAACAGATGAGGGCAAGAGGATTTCTGATTAAGAATTTATATTTCAGAGAAATTTCAGATGATGCTCTGACTTCTGGTCTAGGGCTATACTTTAAGAAATATTGATCTGAAATGTTTAGAACAAGGCCTGGCACATAATATACTCAATGTAAATGTTGACTATTCATGCCCTCAGTCTAAATCGTTGACTATTTAGTCTGTACCAGACATTGTGCCTAGGCACTGGTAAGATAAAAGTAAGCATAAAATTGAATTCCTCCTCTTAAGAAGATCACAGTTCACTAGAAAGAGTTTCTTCTTAAAAAAAACACATAGCAGCATTACATGGACTAAAAAAGCAGTGTGAAATACAAAGAGAATCCTAACTACCTTGATGAATTTATTTTACTAAGTGACTACCTGTATGACTCACTCAAACTATTTTAGGTAGATCAAATGCAATATGTGTAATCAGAAAAATGAGAGATTACACTGTATGTATGACCTATCAAAATGCATAAATGCATTCTACTATCATGTATAACTAATTAGAACAAATAAAATAAAAAATTAAAAAAGATGACTTATACTCAAATAAAAACAATATTTACATTTTAAGTGGTTAATGTAACTTTTCTTAGGTGATTTCTCCCTAGTAGGAAATAAATTTTAAAAGTAAAGTCAAGTTTGAGTATTTAGAGATCTTAGAAGCTGTTATCCTATTGAAGAAGATGACTAATTGTGTAGTTAGGAAATTTGGTATGATGTTTGCATTGTTTTCTTTGTACTTTATATTATGCTTGAGTTCTTTAAAATAAGCATGCATATGTACTTTTAGATTATTATCTAAGAGAGATTCTCATATGTAGAGCTACTTAACCTATATCCTTACACCCATTCTGAATCCCCCATCATTCCAATTCCATTTTCCCACTACATTCTTTTGGAAATGAGTCTGATCATTTCATTCTTTTGCCTAAAAATTTTCAGGACTTTGAAAATACAATGGAATATTACTCCGCAATGAAGAATGATAAAATTATGGCATTTGTAGGCAAATGGTCGAAATTGGAGAATATCATGCTAAGTGAGATAAGCCAACCTCAAAAAACTAAAGGACGAATGATCTCGCTGATAAGCGGATGAGGACATATAATGGGGGGTGGGACGGGCTAGCATTAGGTTTAGGGTTAGGTTTAGAGTTAGGCTAAGGAGAGCGGTAAGAATGAAGGAAAGAAGGACTGTGTAGAGGGAAAAGAGGGGTGGGAGGGGTGGGAGGGGTGGGGGGGAGGGGAAAAATAAAATAAACATCATTACCCTATGTAAACGTAAAAAAATAAAAAAAATAAATTAAAAAAAAAAAAAAAAAGGACTTTGAAAATAAAAGTAGATTTCTTCACATGACCTGCAAGGCTTGAATGATCATTATCTGCATTCCTCCGAAGCATAACTCTCATTCCCATGTTCAAATAATATGAAGATTCTAGAACATACAGTTTAACCTTTGCACATATTATTGTTTCACCTGGAAGATTCTTTCCCAGAAATTGGAGAGAATTTTAGTTACAGTCTGCCAAGCTAACACCAATTTATCCTACATTTACTCTACATTTCTCTGCTTAAGTATTTACTTCTCCAGGAGACTTTCCTATCAGAATCCCCCCAAGCCCATCTTAGAATGTCCTCCTGTTTAGTGTTCTCAAGGCACTCCCTGCTTCTCCAAAGCCATTCGCAAATTTGTAGTGCTGTAGCTATCTGTGCTATTTTTAGTTTAATGTTGGTCTCCCCTACTAGTCTGCATGTTTTTTGAGATCGGGGTCCATGTGTACTTTTTCATGTATGTATTGAACTGAACTATTAAAATAACGCAAGAGTTTTCACCACGTGGTTGTAAAAATCAACTTTATGTAATAATCAACATAACCACAAGGTGTCACTAAAGTCTAAGTCCTTTGCAATAAAATTATAGCCCTGAAATTTTCTGCTTTGAGTTCTAGTTTTTTTTTTTTTTTTTTAAATAATAGGTTTGATAACTATTTCTATGTCTATATAGTCTATTACTCAAGGAGGATATCTTTAAAGTAGTGTATAAGTGTAGAAGCAAGGGTTTAACAGACACCCAGTTCCCCTTCGCTCAGGCCAGGTCCATGCAGGACAAGCAGGCAGCTCTCTGACAGCTCTGGGGCGGGGCAAGGGCAGAGGGATTCCGGCTACTGCTAGAGCTCCCAGCTGTCAAACCAACACCGCCGCCCTCACCAGAGCAGAATAGACAGAAGGCTAGCTCACACCTTCACTGCTTCAGGAAGGATAGAGTGTTCTGTCCCAGGCCCAGCCAGCAAGATCCTGGTGACGCCATCCCCGCTTTTTCACTGCACACCTGCAGGACCGACCAGTCTTGTGCTGGGGCACTGCCTATCACCTGTCATTGCTTTCCCCTTCAGAGTCTTGGGGACGACTGTCCCCCGCTCCCGGGCTCCCCCGCTCCTGACTGTGGCTCTGCTCCACTCTTGGTGGCACCTGGGCGCTCATATTGGGGTCCGCGCCACGGCCCGCCTTGCCAGAGAAGAGGGCCCCAGAGGAGGCACGGGCAGCATGTCCATGTATCAGAGTTGCAGGTACCGCCAGCTAAGCACCTGCACGGCGCCCCAAGAACCGCCCTCTACCACCCAGCCAGAGGCTGCTCGGTCCTCCCGCTGCCGCCCACCTCCACTGGACTGCAGCCCACCTATGAAGCCATCCTGGCCGCCTCTAGGGAGGGGCGGGTGCGCTGTACCAGCCCAAGGGGAGGGATCCCTGCCATTGTCTTAGCTGCTGACCCTTAAACTCAACATCTACAGCCCTTTGCAGATGACCGGGAAACCTCACTGGGTCAGCTGGTGGATCGCCAGGATCTGGATCCGAAGCCCCAGGATCCAGATAGTATTCCCAGGACCCACGCAATTACCAGGCACACAGTTCCTGCGCCTATCCCTCCTGGATCTGGTATGAGCACACAGATCTTGCACGTGCGCGCGTCCCTTCCTGGAGCTTCCCCGGCTCGTGCCCTGTGTTGGCGGTTTTCTGCACGCGCCCATTGTGTTCTCTACTCATACCTTCCAAAGCTGCGTCCTGGCAACAGGTCTGACATTGCCATTTCTTCTGAAGCTGGATTGGCCGCAGAAGGACCCTTTGCACTCACCTCTGGAATTTCTGAATCCCGCCTTCCCTAACCACTGCCATGGGTACTTCCCAGGGCAAGATTTGTCCCTCACCCCTTCCCCCAAGGGACATGCCAGAAGCATCCCGCATGAAGCCTGGTCACAACGCCCTGTGACTTCCCTACTGGTTGACCACTCTGGGCTGCCCGGCCCTGCGGGACCACTCAAAGGTCATCCTGCTGCCATCCCTCAACTGCACATAGTTGGTTGAGAAATAGTGCCTCTTAGGTGCTTGTCTCTGGTCCTGCAGACCCTTCCATCCTCTCTGGGAGACTTGGATTACCTCCATCCTCCGCATGCCTGGTCTCCTGAAGAAGATGATGCTGTCAGCTGCATCTTTTACATTTCCCTGCAGCCCAGATCATCAAATCAGCAAACAGACACCTTGTATGGCACAGGAGCAGGAAGTCACCTCTTGCCAGCTTGTATCACCATGGCCTGCCCAAGAACTCTGCCCAGGGAAGACTGCTCAGTGCCCCTGGAGATAGTGACCAAGGAGTAACCGAGCAAGTAGAAGACCCTGCTGATAGAGAACATCAGAGAGAGAGCCCCCATGTCACTGGAGGAGCACAATCTGCCTTTAGTCCCCTGGTGGCCCACAGCTGCCTGCCTTCCTTTGTGCCCAAGCCTGGGACTCTGCAGGGAAACCTCTGCATCAGAGATCCCAACACAGAGCTGAGATCTCCCAGGCCACCTATATGAGCTCCTGACCCAAGAGAAATGTCATCAGCAGCTCCTACAGCTCCACTGGAGGTCTCCCAGCCCTGAAGAGGGGAGTTCCAGGGTCATCCGACTATGAGCTGCCTCTGGGATGCTCTTCATCCCCAGGGATTCCCACAAAGAAGACCCAGTGTGAGAAGGTGGCAGAAGGCAGGGTGGAAGTCATTACCGAGGAAGAAGGACATCCATGGGGGATACCCGTAGGCCATGGAAACGAAAGTTTCCTCTGCTGCCACAAGGCCAAGGGCAACTTCTGAGGTTGCCACCATCTCAAGAGCTGGCCTGTTCAGTCACCACTGAGGACCTAGACTGGGAGAAGAGAAAACTCTGCAGCACATCAACTGCCTTCTGATGGGTGAGAGCCAGGCCACCTGGGGCAGCTGTCCCAGGCCCCCCAAGCCCATGTGTGGGTCCCCTCTGAATGGGGAAGGTCCTGGCCTCTGACATCAGTGGGCTTCAGCCAGACCTTGCCCCACCACCCCAGCACTGCCACTGTGGTGGCCTCCACCCCAATGTGGGTGGGCTCTGTTTTCTCCTCTCAGAGACACTCTCCTACCTCCAACCTTAGTGTCCCCTTCTCCCCCAGCCTGCCAATTGCTGCT
Source organism: Sciurus carolinensis (assembly GCF_902686445.1). Lineage (NCBI taxonomy): Eukaryota > Metazoa > Chordata > Mammalia > Rodentia > Sciuridae > Sciurus > Sciurus carolinensis. The sequence continues at coordinate 129,425,726 of NC_062220.1, forward strand.
CTGGCCCTTCCTCCCAGGCCCTCTCCCAGCACATTGGCAGGCTTGGCTCCACAGCCAGTGGCTCCCTTTGGGGCCACCCTCATGAACACCATTATGCCTTCCAGCCCCTCCATCTGGGGCCTCCATCCAGCTCGGGTAGGAGATCCCTACTCTCTCACCAGGGCCCAATGCCCAACAGCTGTAGACAGCTGTAGATAGCTCCACTGGCCAGATGGAAGGGTGCAGCAACAGGCTCCACTGGGGAAGCATCCTGTCATCCCTGGAGCCACCATCCCATCAATCCCTAGGGTTCCTGATGGGAAGAAGCCCGGAGGCCCCAGCTTTGCCAGCTGCCATCAGTTTGGACACCTGGGACACCAGGTCCAGGTGCAGCATCATTTCTGCCCTTGAGAGCAGGCCTCACGACCTTGGGCAGCCCAAACCACTCAGCCCTTGTGGCTGACAAACATAGAAACGCCACCATGAGTTCCCATACCAGCACCCAGACACGTTCTGCTGGCAGCCAGGCTGCAAGACCCACTGGTGCATTGACTACATCTGCCTCTGCCTCTGTAGCTGCCACCCAGAGGCCAGGGCCTGTGGCCAATGTCTATCCCAAGAATAGGCAGCCCCAGACAACATGGGACCACCAAGGTTTATCCCCCTCCAGGCTGGCAGTGTCAGTGACCTCAATGGCAACTGGGAGGACAGACTTGTCCCCAGGGGACAAGGTCTGACATCTTCTGTGGCAGTAGTGAACACCTGCTCAAAAGTAGACGGACCTCCAAAACTGCTGAGCACCGTGGGACAAGCTTGGGACAGAACACCAATAGTGCCCCTAGCCAGAGTACCACTATGGCACCCAAGAAACACAAAACAGAGCATACAGGGGCAGGGAAACATTGGTGTTCTTACCCTGAGTGCCATCCCCCAAAGCCTGCCCACCCAGGAACACCTAAGCTCACCTCAGGGAAACAGCACCCCCCCCCCCAGAAAGACTACTTCTAGTTGCTTGTCTGTCCCTGTGACATCAGTGGGATCTAGGAGATCAGACTTGCTCCTGGATCTCTTATCTGGGGATATGTGCATCTCCCCGCAAATACCAAAGCTACCCCAAGCTATAGGCAGCAACCTGGGGTAAGCTTGGGACAGAACACCTCCATTGCCCCTAGGCAGGGCACCACCATGGAGACCAGAGGATACAAAGTAAAGCGCAAAGAAACCACTGGTGTTCCTACAGTTACTGCCATCCCCCAAAGCTGCCCAAGCAGAAACCCTTAAGCTCCCCTGGGGAAACCAGCAGCATAGTCAGAAAGTCCATCTCTATTTGCAATTCTGTCCCTGTGCCACCAGTGGGACCTGGGAGCCCAGACTTGCTCCTGGATCTCATATCTGCCTTTGGGGTCATGTTCATCTCCTCTCAAAGCAGAGGAACAAGAAGTGTGAGACAGCACTAAGGATACAACTTGGACTTCAATGCCTGCCACCCCACTAAAAGACCATCCCTGTAGTGACCACCTTACATGGGACAAGGAACAACTCTGTTCTTGGAGACATGGGGGCAATTCCTTTAAGTGCCCAAAGGCTCCCCCTTTCAGAAGCCCCCAAGTTCACTCAGGGAACCAATACCTCCATGAGCAAGGCTGCATATATTTACACCTGTGTCCTGGCCTCTCACCCTGGCAGCTCCACCTCTCATGGGTGCACGGTGAAGAGGAACCTGGCCTTTAGGGTCCCATCCTCATCTTGCCAGGGCTCTCTTGGAACCAGGAGCACTGGGGAAACCACCAGATCCTCCCTCCTCTAGGTCAGGACCCACTTATGTGAGGTCCAGGAGGAAAATTCTGCCCTAAGCCAACATTCACCTTCTCCCTTGCAGGACCTGGTGTGAACCCTGTTTAGATGTATACCACGTGTCTTGCCCTGCCCTCTGTGATTCTGGGGCAAACGGGAGGCTCAGAGGTACAGCATCCCATTCCCACCCACTTCCTGGACAGCTTTGCCCTCAAAGCTGGCTACGAGGAGCCTGGGATCTTATTTAGGCTCACTGGTTAGGTCCTCACCACAACAGACACAGGCCCTCAGCCTGGCTCTCTCTGGTTTTCTTGTGGTTGGGAGCTCTTTGGAGCTCTTTGGAGCTCATTGGGCTTTAGTCATTTGCTTGATCAGGGAAAGTGAAACTTGTCAGATTCGGGGTACCAAAGAGTGAAAATAAGTGGAAGGTACACAGAGGAAGCAGGCTTTTGGGGACATCTCTGCTGTCCTTATTGATTGTGGTCAATGTTGAGCCCACACTATCAGGAAGCTCCTTGGCTAGAATTTCTGCTGACTGCTCTACCTGTAGCTCTGAAGCTGTGAGCAAGTAAAAGATGACCACCTGCTAGAACATGGCATGGATTAGGTACGCACTAGACCAATAGGCACAGGTCAATGAATAGCTGTTTTATAGCTCAAAAAAAGTTCAAAGTTCAGGAAAGTGTGATGGAATGCTATGTTTCAACTTTTCCCACTTTTACACAATCAAGACACTTCTCATGGTGCAAAGGCATTGGGCATGAAAAGAGAGGCCTCTGCTGGATGACCAGCAGAGATGTCAAAGGGAAAACAATGATACTAACTGCTTTAAACCCTGATGTCCCCAGACCCCAACAGTCCTCTGCTCTCCTCAGTTGGGCCTCAGCTGGCCCTGCCTCCACTCCACAGGGCCACTGGGCATCCTATCACCTCCACTATAGAATGGTGAGTCTGGCATGCTCTGCCCTTTGAAGACTTGTCAGGGCACTTAATTTAGCCAGGTCACCCACCCTAGTGGGGCAGGGCCATCCTCCCTAAGACAACAGCCCATGGAAGCAACTCCAAGTTCAGCCACTGGCTCTATCTTAACCTATACCCCCTCTCCTGTTCTGGTCTGCTAAACACAAAGAATCTTAACTTTCTTGACCATGACAACCCTGAGAAATGATGGAACACTTTTTGAGCATCTTTGTCTCATGCTGTCCCACTTATATCTTGAAAAGTTCTGACCAGAGTCTCTAATAAATTCAATGGGGGCTCTAATCCTTCAGTAGGCTGACAACCCAAACACTCCCAAGTCCAGCAAGGGCTTCCCTAAAGACACAAGACTGTGCCTGTTACAGGAACAGCAGGAAAGCCCCAGGAGCAGGCTGTCCTGCAGCCCCCCAGTGCCACTTAGGAGACATGCACTGCACTCACCACTGTGTCCATCCCCCACAAAGCCTGGTTCCACTCCTGGGCAGGGACATCCACCTCACATTGTTCTGCTCATATATTTTTTTTTGGTTAAATCCTGGTCAGGTTTTGAATCAGGGTCCCACCAGACTTGGAGCCTGAGTTTAGACAAGTTTCTTCCACTTCTGCATTATGTAATAATTTGGGGAGCAAATTTGCTCCTTCTAGAATCTGGTCAAATTCAGGACTGACTCCATTGGGACCCGAACTTTTCTTTGTCATGAGAATTGGTCCTGCTGCAATCTCCTTACTTGTTACTCATACTTTGTGAATGTTTATGTCTTCTTGATTCAATTTGGGTTCCTAAATTTGTGTTTCTCCTAGATTTTCCAACATACTGGCATGTAGTCTTTCAAAATACTCCCTAATGATCCTTTGAGTTTGCTCGGTATCTGTCATATGATCTTTTGCAAGTCTTTATTGATTTGGGTCTAATCTCCCTTTCTTTTGTTAATTTAGCTCAAGTTTTGCCACCTTTGTTTTATGGTGTCAAAGAACTACTCTTTTTTTCTCTTGAACTTTGGTGGTGCTCCTCTCCTTTCTATTTCTTTTCTTTTTGTCCTGATCTTGATTATTTCTTTCCTTCTACTGATTTTGGATTTGGTTCATTTTTGTTTTTCATCATTAGGCAATTTACTTGAGGTATCTCTCCTTTATCTTCTAGGTACAGGTTCCTGCAAACCCTCCTCTTCACAGTGCTGTTTCTGGATTCCACAGGTTCTGGTATGTTGTGTTTCCATATTCTTCTGATTTTAGGAATTTTTCACTTGTTTGGTGGTGTGTTTCATAATCTTAAAGTGTGTGTGAGGTTTATGTTGGTTCTCCTGCTCTTGATTTCTACTTTCATTTCATTGTGATTGGAAAGGATACAAGAAATTATTTCAAAAAATTTTTGCATTTCTAAACACTTGTTTTATGGCCTAATAATGCATGATCTACCTTGGGGAATGTTCCTTGTGCTAATGAGTAGAATGTGTACCCCCAGCTGTTTCAAGGCATATTCTATCGACATCTGTTAAGTCCACTTGACCTATAAAGAAACTTAACTATGACATTCCCTTGTCAATAATCCATTTGGAAGATCTGCCTTGTGGTGTATGTGGGGGCACTGAAGTCACCCCGTTTTATTGTGCTGGGGTCTATGGCTTCCTTTGGTCTAGTAGTGTTTGATAAAATTGGGTGCTCCAAATTGGGTGCATTTATATATATAGGAGACATTTGTGGTATCTTCTTGTGTGTTTCCCTTGATGTACATAGATTGACCTTGTTTGTCTCTTCTGTCTAGTTTTGGCGTCAAGTGTGCAAGTGTGGTTTTTTGTTTTTTTTTTTTTTGTCAGATATAAGCATAGTGACTTCTTCCTGCCGTCAGACTCCGTTTGCTTGAAATATTATTTTCCATCTTTCCATTTTCAGTGTTGCTCACCTTTGCAGGGGAGAGGATTTTCTTGTGGGCAATATATTTTTTAAAAAAATCCAATTCCTTCCTCTGTATCTTTGAATTGAATAATGAAGACCATCTGTACTCAGGATTACTCTGAAATGTGTGGCATTTTCTTGTCTTTCTGTCGACTTTTTTTGGTTGTTTTGAGCATTCCATGTTCAGTTCTTGGTTTATTCAACTCAGATGTTTCAGGGTGTTCTAAACTGATAATGTGTGACCCTCTCTTATTTTTAAATTGTGTAGCCCTCTCCTAGTGACACTCATTCCTTCCTGTGCTCTCACAGTTGTGTTCATTTTTCTTCCTTTTCTGGGTGTAGGATTCCCTTAAGTATCTTTGTCCTGCTGGCTTAGTGGCCATGAATTCTGTTAGGTTATTCTTATCTTGACAGAAGAGTCTGTGCATTGTGCTCTCTGTACTTCCTTCTATAAGCACTTCCAGCAGTGGGACTTTCCTTGGGCTCTGTTGCCATTGGCAGTGTTCCATGAAATCACTGTCCATACTGGCTTTTCTCATTCTGGTGGGGGACCTGGAGCTCTGATCCTGTGTTTAGATACAGGTGCAACTCCAGTCAGGACACAGGGAGATGCAGGCAAGAGGGTCCCAGCATCCCCTCTGTGACACTCACCTTTGGTCTCATTGGCCATGTGTGACCTTACAGTGTGAGGGGGTAATGCATGCTGAGGACCCTTGTAGGAGGAGTGCCCATAAACACTCCTAACATTGTGGCTGTGTGGTGAGTGTCCAAGAGTGGGACTTGAGCCCCTCCTCGCTGTGCCCACTCCGGGATGGGTTGTCAGCTGGAGAATAATATTCCCCACATTCTTTAAGTTGAAATCTGCACCACGTGAGCAGGACCAGGTCCTGATGCAGCAACGTGCAATTCCTCTCTGCTGGCCCAGGAGCAGAGCCCAGGGTCAGGTGTGCACCCAATGTGAGCAAAGGGCTGCACTCACTCCCAGCATGACCGAGAAAGCAGAGGGTGAATGCAAAACTTCAGATAAAGAGCTGGTGTAAAATACCAAGGAAAACACATTGACAACACCATCCAGAACAGAAACCACAGGGGGAAATAACTTGGAGGGGAATACAAGGTTAACACCTGAATGAATAGAAACTTTAAAAGGAGTCAAGGAGAAAAAAGGGAGGAAAGGAGGAGAAAGGAGAGAAGCTACACAAAATTCAACAATTAGAGGAGAGAGGAGGCGAGAGGGAATTGGAGAAATAATTCAGAGCATGAAAAAAACGGGAAGGGAGCAGGCTCTGGCCAGTTGTGTGGCAGGACACAGATGCCTCTGAAATCGGAGAAAGGATGGAGTCTGTGCTTTTGAGGCTGTGATGATCAGACTAGTTTCTGAACACTGTGCAACTTTCCAGTCTCCCTCTCTGTACCACTGTAGAACTCCGAGGGAGTTTATGATACAGCCTCTCCCTCCAGGGTGGAACTGAATTTGAGATGCCACTCACTGAGCCCCTGCAGCAGTATTGCCATGAGGTTCCAGAGACCAAAAATTCAGGGGTGTTTGGCTTCTAGAGCAGTAAGTTTGGACAACAGGTCCCCTCTTGAGGTGGCTCCCAGTTAGAGCACTAGGGGAATCTGCAATGAAGGACAGAGAGCAACTCCAGAGCAAGTTCAGCATGCACATCCCATGTCTGCCATGTGTTCAGAAGACACTGCAGCAGGGTGCTGAATCCTGTTCCTGTGCTACTCACTGGGATGCTCCCTTTTCTGCTTACACCATAGTCATGAAGGCCCTGCCCTAATCATGCTGATCAGTACTGGGAACTCACTTTCACAATCCATCCCAATACTCAGGGATCCTCAGGTCTGTGTCTGTCCTCTGTTGAACTCTAGCATTCTCTCATGGTCACAAAGCTCAGGTGCTGTTTGGATTCCATTTATAGACAAGATCTGGGTGCCTCTAATCCACCATCTTGCCCCTTTCATCTGAACTTCCTCAATCTGCATTTTCCCCTGAATATCTGGGAGCTGATGTTAAGTGAGTTCAAGACTGGGATTGCCAGGTATTGGGAACTTCCTGTCACTGCAAGGTGAATTCCCACAGAGTTGTTTAATTAGAGAAACCTGGGGTCTTTTCAGCATAGCTCTCATTATGGGCCAGATATGTTTACAGAATTTTCCAGACCACTCCTCAGAGGACTGGGATTGCTTATGGCAATAAAAGAGGTGACCAAAAGATGTGAATTCTGTGCCCAAAAGAGCCTGAAAAGGAAAGAATTGCCAAAAATGGTGGGGCCCAATTCAAGGGCCGTTTTGAAGACTGTCAATGAACCTCACCTAAATGCCCTGAGAGTGGTAGAAAATTTAAATATTATGAACTTCCAGCAACATTTTCTCCAGTTGGCTTGAGGCATAGCCCCATGATGGAAAGGGGCTCAGAAGTACCTTGAGGGTGACTGATGGCAGACAACGTGCCCAGGTAGAGTATAGCTGACTGCATTTCAAGTAATTATGTTTCTGCCTTTGTCTCCAAAGTAATTCACCCTCAGAGTAAATCATAAGGAGTTCTTTGGAGACTGTGAGCTGCCTGGAGATCTCAATAAACATGGAAGACAGAAAAGATGAGCCACACCCTGAAATGGAGGTAGAGAAAGAGCTGACATAGGAAGACAGGAGACTTGGGCCCCACCAAGGTCAGATTTTTCCTAACAGAAAGACCACAGAGAAATAGAATAAAAATACTAAAGATGCAAGGCTCAGCTTAAAACAAACAGAGTGAGATATCTGTGATCCAGAGACCAGACCTCTCTAAAAAGGGACAAACTGCAACACAGTGACCTTAACCTGAGTGGAAAAAGTGGCACATGAAGAGGACAGCATCACAGAATGCCTTACCTGGGACTGGGCTAGGGGCTGATTTCCTTAACTGCTTACATCCATAAGAACCCCAAGACGAAAGTGAGTTAGCCACTCACTGGCAACCCAATTTTGGGACTCCACCCATGAAGGTCCTTTGCTTTCTTCCTATTACTTTCATAAATTCTGATACTTTGCCATCACCCTTCCACTATTTGTGTCTGTGAAATTCACCCATTGAATTCATAAGACAAAGCAACCCCTCAACTCCATGGTGTGTGTTGCAAAAGTACTCTAGATCAAATATGTCAGGAAACTAAATGGACATGGGAAATGATATTACCTACTGCCCAGCTCAGCATCATGGTAGACCCCAGAATTGGGCTGCAATTGAGTCCTTATGAGATTACACCTGGGAGACCTTTTCAGGCCACACTAAAAGGATGCATTCTCCACGTTGAAAACATGAAGAGAGCACCCAATATTCTGTACAACGACTGAGACAAATTTTAACCTCCATGCAAGAGTTTCCTTCCTCCAGGACAATATCCTACCCTCAGAACCCTCCACATACTTTCCAGCCAGGAGACAGTCCTGCTTAAGATATGGAAAAACCAGGGATCAGAAGAGCAACTCCTGGAAAAGTGGACAGGCCCTCATGGTGTACTCCTAACTGCTGGGGCATTTCTAAACCTCATTCGCCACATCTGTGGAGGAAGGGCACCACCAGAAGGGACTCCCCTGCTTATCCTGGGACCCACAATTACCTGGTTAGCTGACTACCCCTCTACAGAACCTCACATATCCCTTCAGGAGACAAGTCCCAGATGGGACAGCTCAACCGGTCATGTGTTCAACTGATGTTCCTTTTGACCTTCTCTGTCCCTCCCTAAATCAGATCAGATTCACTTCCACCCAGTTGTGGATTGGGCTCTCACTTCTGAGCTCCAGCATCAGGTTGATGAGTGGGACTGTGGAGGGCTCCCTCTGCTGGCCACTGACCAACTGACTTGGAAAATTCAGGCAGCCGATCTAAGCGCATGGCACAAGTGGAAACACAAGTTTTATGAGTGGTGACTTGGTGTACAAGGGTGTGTAAGCTGGCTTTCTAAATACTTGTCCTTGCTCCCCAGTCACAGCAAAATATGCTAAGATGTTAATTCTACAGCTCTTTTGAAAATTTCACGTGGAAAAATTAAAATCTTCATAATTGCCACTGAATGAGAGAGGGGAAAGCAGCGCCAAGGAGCAGCTCTTTGTGGGGTCCTCACCTTGAGGTTTTCCACCTCTCATTTAGCTTGACTTCCATCCCTTCCCATTTCTAGTGGGGGACACTTAATTTACAGGAAGCCACATAGCCTGCCCCAGAAAGTTGCCACTTGGTAAAGACAAGTGCTGGTGTTCCTTTTAGATCCACCTCAGACTTCATCACACCAATACCTTGTGGCCATTATTTAATTTTAAAGGGTAGGTTGATTGACACCCCCCATAACAGCAGTTCAATGTGAATTCTGACACCTATCAGTTTTAATAGCTATTCCATTCCCAGGGTTGTGGTTAGGATCAAAATGAGAATTCTTATAAATCCTTATGTTTTTTTCCCCATATTTTTACTGGTGCCTTATAGTTGTACATAATGGTGAGATTTGTTGCTACATATTTATACATGTATGCAATATAAAAATATCATTTGGCCAATATCACTCCACAGCACCCAACCCCTCCCACCTCTTGATCCCCTTTCTCTCCTGATCTTTCTTTGATTTCCATGAGATCCACCCCCCTTTCTTTTCCTTTTTCTGCTCTATCTTCTGCATTTGAGAGAAAACATATATCCCAGATTTGTGCATCTAAGTCCTTCAGGGATGTTGGTATGTACATTTTTCTTTGATGTGTCCTTATCTGGTTTTGGTATGTGTGCATTAATGGCTTCATAAATTTGGAATGTATTCCATACCTTTCTATGTCATGGAGTAATTTAAAAAGTTTTGATTGTAGTTCTTTTTTTTTTTTTTGTTAGAACTCAGATGGGAGTTCATTCAGTCCTGGGTATTTCTTTGGTGGAAGGCCTCTATCTCATTACAATTATTGGTCTACTTAGGTATTCTTTTTCCTCTTGATTCAGTTTTGGCAGATCATATATATCTAGAAATGTACCCATTTCTTCTAGGTTTTCCAATGTATTGGAGTACAAGTTTTCAAAGTAGTCCCTAATGGTCTGCTGGATTTCTGTGAAGTCTATGGTGGTTTGTCCTTTTTCATCTCTAATTTTATAAACATGGCTTTTCTGTTTTTCTCATGGTTATTTTGCACAGGGACTTATCAATCTTGTTTATCTTTACCAAGAAACAACTCTATTTCTTGGTCCTTTGTATTATTGTTTCTTATTCTCAATTTTATTAATTTTGGCTCTGATCTTAATTATTTCCTTCCTTCAATGTTTGCTCCCCCATGATAACCTGAGTTTTAAACCATTTCCCATATACACTGTGCATGATGTGGGCTTCCTCAGTAGATGCAGAGGACTCTTATGGCTAAGCTACTGCACCATTGCTCCATCATGAGTTCATGCCAGGACAGCATGGATCAGATGATGGAATTCTCAGATTCTGTGGAAGGCATTGGTTTCCAGGAAAGTTTGCCCAACTCTTTCCAAGCTTAGATGATGGTACCTTCATGGTGAATGATCCAACCGTAGTGGGAAGCTCTGAATTCAGGACCTGGCAGTCCCTGGCCCCACCCATGCCCCCCTTCCTGTGGCTACAGAGCTGAAACTCATCAAGTCTTTTATCTTGGAGGAAAATTTCCAGGATATTAAGGAAGGACCCGCACAAGTCAGCTTCCCAGACTCCATGCTTGGCACAGAGATGAAAAACCTTCCTAGAGGAAGGCCTAGGCACCCTACTTTTTCTAAAGTATCCCAATTGAATTAGGGGTGCAGCTAAGCAAGATCCATCACTTGAGTCTGGGGTCAGAATTTGAGGTGCTGCTTGCTTGCTATATGCACCTGAAAAAGCCCTTTCTTGGTTTTCTTCATCTATGATATAAGGACTATGGGGGAAGATGGGTTCAGTATAGTCCTGCAGCCAAAGCCCAAAGTCCTTTGCACAGTGCCCAGAACATAGGAGGTTCTCAATCTATGGTAATTTTATTATTATTACTATTATTATCATTATTATTTGTGTGAGCTTTTTGTAGCTGTGACCAAAATACTTGACACAAACAACTTAGAGGAGGACAGATTTGTTTTGTCTGATGATTTCAGAAGATTCACTTCATGGTGAGCCAGTAGCAAGGCATAATCATGGTGGAAGGGAGAGGTGAAGCCAAGCTGCTCAACTCAAGGCAGCCAGGAAGCAAAGAGAAACAGGAAGGGGCCAGGGACAAGTCAGCGTTCTAGGGCAGGCACTGAGTGACCTACTTCCTCCAACTAGGTCCGTCTCCCAGTACTCCATCCAGTTATCACTGGATTAATCCATCAAGTGGATTAACCAACTGATGAGATCAAAGTCCTCATGATCTGATTACTGCCTAAGAGCCCCACCTCTGAACCTTACTGCACTGGGGACCATGCTTTCAACATATGAGCTGTGGGGACATTGCAGATAAAAACTATAACATCATTTATTTTTTGCTATCAAGCAAGCATCTCCCATTCTTGTCTCCTGTGGACTCAGCACATTGTCTCTGGAGACAGTGGGGGATCCCCTCTACCAGCAGGACAGGCACGTGTCGCTAGTTTACCTGAGTGGTCGCACACCAACCAACTGTCCTTGCCAGGTGAATGTTCCCACGGGTCCCCCTTTCTGTTCAGAGGACACTGCTGGAGCCATGACTGTGACCCCCATGTGTAAGGTGGGCTCAGGTGGGCTAGGGGGAGGACAGTCCTGGCCACTCCCACTGCACGCTCACCCACGCCCTCTGGCTTGTCCCCCAGGGGTGGAGACCTGGCAGAAGGCAGAAGCTGCTACACACTGTGAAGGAGGAGGTAGATGCTGGGCATGCCTTGGGGAGGGCACTGCCATTGGGTGGGGGGCAGTGGCTCCTGGAGGGGTGCTCTCTGGCTGCGGGTGCCACCACATTAGAGGTGGGCTCACCCTGGGATGGGCATTTACCTCTGGGGGGCTGGAGGTGTGGTCAGTGAATTTGGGGGTTCTAGGGCTAGAGGTGTGGGGGTAACTGTTGCCTTAAGCATGGGTAGGGACAGATGTGCAGTGAGGATCCTCCAGGTGGAGGGCATACCTTGGGGTGTCTGGTTCAGACCCCATTTTGTAGAGGAACAGGTGTGAGGATCTCAGTGAGGGTGTCCTAAGGAGAGACAAGCTCCTGGGGACAAGCAGGCCTCTTGCGGGGGGAGATTGAATGGGGCTGCCAAAGGCGGCCCAGGCTGATACAAAGGGGGACGTTCAGTTTGGGAACATAAAGACTCCCTCCTGCTCTTCCACATTCCCAGTCCTTGGAGCCATCTCCAGGAGCAAGGAGGTCCCTCCCTGAAGGTCCCAGGTTAGGGTTTATGGACTTCTCCTTTGACAGGCAGGGTCCCCTTGCCCCCACACCCCCTCACCGGGTGGATAACAGACGGACCTCACCTGTCTACTGTCCCTTCACTGTCCCTTGGGGCAACCTAGAGGTTATTCCAGACTCTGAATTCATAGCTAGCCACCTTCCAGGTCCCTGTAGAAGTGGTGAGCATTTGTAGTGGTGGGGTCTAAGGATGGCATTCACATGCCTGGGCTGTGAGGGTGTGGGTACACACGTGGCTGTGTGTGTTAGGACTTGTGGCTGGAGCATGCGTGTATGAGAGTGTATGTGCATCTGTTTGGCCATGTCCCAGTGTATCTCTAGGCACTGTATGTGAATCTGTGTGAGCTGTTTTCATAAGACTGTATTTGTGTGATGCATGGGTACGTGTGAATGAACAAGACTCTGACATGTGTGTGTGTGTGTGTGTGTGTGTGTGTGGTGTGAATTGCCCTCCTTTCACCCCCCACCCCCCACCACTCAACCGGGCACTCTACTGCAGCCATGTTTGCATTTTCTCAGTTGTCAGTCCAAGATCTTGCATGGCTGTAGACCTTGTGGGCCAGACTGGTTTTTGTGTGTGCAGGGGTGTGTGTTTGTACCTGTGTGTGTGTCTGTGTTAGGGGTGGAGCGTGTGGTGGCCACATTGAGCACCACTGAGGAACCCCTCCCTATGAGGAGGCAGACAGCCCTCTAGGGCAGCCTGGAGTTGGGACCTGTTGCTGACCCTTGCTCAGGGCGTGGGGGTAAGTGTGTGTTTGGGTCTGTATCTGTGTGTGCTTTGTCCCCTTTTGTTTTAAGAGTCAGCTCCAGGGCTGCTTGCACATTCTAGCATTTTCCAATAAGGAAATGTGCAAGATATCTGGGATTCCTCAGAAAGGCCTAGAGGTTTGGTGCTCAGTCCTGGTTTGTAAGGAAATGGCAGGTTTGTCCAATTGAGGAGGGCAGCCACAGGAAGAAGAGTGTCAGCAAGGCCTTTAGGAGGGCTCTAGCTTAGGTCCTGGTCCCAGCTCTGCCACAGACTCCCTCGGAATGCTGCCCAAGTTCCTTGCCTTCTCTAGGACTGTGTGGTCCACATTTAGGTACTTTTAGGTATTTCTGTAGATACAGCAGGGAATCAAACAGGCTCAACTCCTGTCTTCCTGAAGCTGACATTCTTACCTGAAGAGAAAGACCTTGGAAGATTCTCAAGAATAATTACAGGAGGCACTTGGCACCATAAAAGCACCAAAAAGGGGATGGGGTGTTGCTTAGTAGTAGAAAATTTGCCTAGGGAACTTGAGGCAGGTCCTGGGAACACAGCTTGGGGTCAGGTATGTGCAAAGGAAGGAGACAAGGCAGGAGGGTCCATGCATCCTAGTGTGTGCAGGACTGTGGAAGCCAGGCTGCAGCATTTGAACTCACCTCAACAGGTAGCAGGGAGCTATAGAAGATGTAAGAGCAAGGGAGGGTTTGCTTAGAGCTGTCCTTCAGGATGTCTCAGTTGATAGTAAGAATGAGGGGTGGACTTTGTCTGCTGGATAATAAAAGAAAACTTTCTTTTTTGCCCCTCCCTCCCTTTCTTCCTTCCACAAACATTTATTGAGCATCTTCTATGTTCCAGGCCATGTTCCAGAAGATGCAGATTGAGCACTTTCTCACATGCTTTCATTGAGCGTACAATCCTGTCTGGGGACATGTAGATAAATAATATATATCAAAGGTGACAAGTGCCATGGGAGGGAAATAAGGGTTGGAGAGAGAAAGAAAGTGCTTGTCGGAGGTGGTGGTCAGGGATGGCCTCTCTGACGAGATGACATTTGAGAACAGAGCTGAAGGGAGGACATAGACATCTGCAGGAAGGGTGTTCCTGGAAGAAGGATCAGCATGTGCAAAGTCCTTGAGTTGAGAGTAGCAAGGAGGTTGATGAAAGCAGAGCAGAGTGAATGAGAGTGACGATGAGGGCAGATAAAGAACAGGTCCGTCATGCAGAACCTCATGGCTGCTGAAGCCTTTGGCTCTCACTCTTGGTAATATGGGAGCCCTGGGAGAGTTTGAGAGTTTGAGAGTTTCCATACTTAATATGGAAGTATTGGGGATGAGTGGGGAGAAAGCAAGGAAATCAGGTTATCAGGCAAGAGAGGAAACTTCTGCCTGTTTTTTGCAGAATTTTGACTCTGGGCTGGGAATCCCAGGCCCCAGCCTCCACGCCCCACCGTGCAGAGGAAATGCTGCAGAATACTGTCCATTGAATGGGTGCAGAACTTCCAAGGACATTTTTTGGTCCCCCAAGTCATGTAGAATTGACTCAGATGAGCCTGTGTGTGTCCTGTTGTGGACCCACGGGGGCAGAAATTCTCCTCATGAATAGCAATGGATTTCGAGCCTCTTTCAGGGCTCTGGCAGCACAGTCCTGGGAGCTTTGGATAGTGATGGGCATCTACGGCAGACTGGAGCAGCCTGGATCTCAGTGAGGATGGCATCAGGAGGGGCCTGGATTTCCTACTTCCTCGTGTCTCCTATGCCATCCAGCTGGGTGTCCCTGCAGTAGCCCCATGGGGCGCTGCAGGAGCTGGTGGGGACATTTTCTCATGGGTTAGCAGGTAAGAAAGAGCACTTATGTCACCCCCCTGGGCTTGCAATTGCTAAGGCTGCAGAATCTGATGGAACCCGAATTGGCCTGAATCCATTTTTCAGGTCTCTGTCCCTAAAAACCCATGTGACTCCTTGCAGGCCCCTGCTCATGGCCCCCTCTTCTTGCTTTCTAAGCAGAGGAGGTTCTAGAGCCACAGAAGTCTGAGTGCCTCAGCTCATCTGGCCAGTGCCACTCTCTGTGACCAGGTCCTGTATTTAAGACATAATAAATTAATAAAACTCAGTAGCCGATAAGACTCTTGGAGTCTTGTTCCCCTCCAGGAAAACCAGGGATAGCTAAAAACATCCTAAGGGAATAAAGGCTTAAAAACAAACAAAACAGGACTCCCCCCCAAAAAAAAACTGCCATTAGATACCAAACCTGTTCTGTGGACAATCTCTTTACTATCCCCATGCCCTGTGCAGTGAATGAAACACCTTCTCTTGTGGATTAGGAAACTGGGCACAGAGATGGCAGATAACATTCTCAAGGCCCCAGAGATGGTGAATGGCTTACCCAGGGGTCTGACTGTAAACCTGCTCTGCAGCTGAAACCAACAGCCCATGCATGGTTGTGATCTATGCTGGGACTGTGGAGTGGGCAAAGGGCCAGAATTTGGAATCACACAGTCCTGGGTTCAGACTGTGGTCCTGCCCATCCAGTAGCATGTGAACCTCTGGGATGATAGTCTCTTTGTCCCCACACAGTGGTGCTGCTGAGCTGTCACAGTGGGGCGACCTGTATGCTGGAATATGTGCTTGGCTCACTCCCTGGGGAGCAAGGTGGACTCAGTTGCAGGGGGCCACGTTGCTGCCTTCTAGTCACAGACGACCTTGCAGATGTTCTCAGAGCAGGAGTTGCTCCCCCTGGGTAAACCCTGGGCTAGGGGTGCTGCAGCCCCCAGTGCTGTGCTATAGAATGAATGGAAGGGGTGTCTTATTTGGTGGGAGCCTCCTGACCTACTCTAGAGTTGCCCTGAGCTTCTAGGCAAGGGGATTCAGAGTTCTAAATGCAGATGGAGCCACCGTGTGTTTCTTTTTGACTTACGAGAAGGTGACATATCAGTATTTTTATGTTTCTTTTGTGCCTGATGTTGCAGGAGCTCAGATCATAAGTGTTCTTAGGGATGCAACAGTTGCTTCTACACGGAGACCCCATTGAAAAATCATAGCTGAGGCCCCAGGAATTGGACACTCAGTGATTCTTGAGTCTGTGAAAGCATTTTCCTGTAGTTATTCTTCAGTAAATTATGCTAATTAGATTAGACTTATAGGAACTCCCATTTGTCAAACCTCAATCCTAAGAGCTTTGCCTTATCTCATTACCTTCCTATAGTGGAGGTACAGGTAGCAACTCCTCTTTATTAACAAGGAAATTGAAGCTCAGAGTTTTAAGGAACTAAACCAAGGCCACACACTGTGAAGCAGTAGAGCAGGTCCATCTTCCATAGTTTCAAGGTGGATAAACTGTAATAAAATTAACTAGAACAATCAATCAATAAACAAACAAACAATTTTAAAGGGGAAAGACAGGCTGAAATATGGATTTCTTGGTTCAGGTGTTTGGGAATTTTGTGGTGATTCCAGATTCAGGTACAGCTCTATCCAGGGGCTGCAGTGATGTCATCAGGACACTTCCGCTCTCCATCATCCTCACTGCCTTCCCCTGCTCATTCCCTCTCTGTGGGGAGGTGGCATGTTGCTCAACAGCTTTAGGGGAACAATCTGCTGACACAGCATTTCAGGAAAAGACAGAGCTTCCCCTGCTTAATGACTGTTGTGAAAGTCATGGGTTTCACTCTGGCTGGGCCAGCCTGGGTCACTTCTCCTTTGCACCCATCACAGTGGGATGGATTGCTCTGCATGGTCAAGTCTGGAGGGGAGGAGTCACCCTGTGAGAGAAAGGAAGGGTCACCAAAGAGAGTCAAGGTGAAATGACGAGACAGGGAGATGGAAGCAAAGCAGGCAAACCACAGATGTCCCCACTGAAGGGTGAGGGCAGCTGCCTTTGGAGTGCAGCCTCTGGCTGTAGAAATGGCACTCTCACCCCTGTGCCTGTCTGTGGTCCTCAGTGCTGCCTGCAGGCTCACTGTGTGCCAGGTGTGTTAGTTAGATGTAAAGGGGGCAGTTTTGGTTCGTCGATAACTCCCAGAAAAGACGCTCCGCAGATACAGGTCTCACACGAGGAACTTTTATTCAAGTGGACAAAGCGTGTCCGCTCGGGGGAAAGGGGAAAGGGAAAGAGAGAAGAAGATGGGAATTTCGCGGGCTGGGAGGAACCAATCACGGAGGAGAATTATTACAGACTGACTGATGGACCAATGACATTTTGGAACGGTAATGTGGGAGGCAGGAAGGTTACGGCGACGTAAGCCGGAAATTCCTATAACGGGAAAGGCGGGCTTAACGGCAGATTGACAGGTGATGCCTGTAGCGGGAGAGGAAAAGGTGGCTTTATACCTAACAAGGCGTCCACTGGCTCAGGGTGTGCAGACACTCTACGTGCTGTGTGGAAAGAGCACCTTCAGCTTTCCTGGGTACTTCCAAGGGTCCACAGTACAGTACCAAAATATGGCTCAGATTTCCTGTGTCTGAATAAGTGGAGGCATCTGTAACAAAGAACAATCAACTGGGTGGCCTTTTTTTTTTTTTTATTGTAAACAAATGGGATACATGTTGTTTCTCTGTACATGGCGTAAAGGCATACCATTTGTGTAATCATAAATTTACATAGGGTAATGTTGTTTGATTCATTCTGTTATTTTTTTCCCTTCCCCTCCACTGGGTGGCCTTTTAACCACAGAAACTTATTTCTCACAGATATGGAGTCTGGCAGGCCAAGATCAGGGAGCCAGGATGGCAGGGTCTAGTGAGGGCCTTCCCCAGGTTGCAGACTGCCGGCTTCTTGTACCCTCACCCTGTTATTTTTCCACAGCTGCCCAGCCTTCCTTCCCAGTGCTGGTGGAACTGGGGAGACCACAGTGAGCACCACAAAAGGCCCCTGCCCTCCTGCAGCCCACAGTCTATATAAAAGGACCGAGAGAGGACAAAGAGATGAAGAAATAGGATGAATTCAGAAGTGGTTGAGAAAACAGCAAAGGGGAGACAGAGGAGTAGGGTGAGCCTGGGGTCGGACAGGGTGAGTATCTCAGAGGAGGAGGTGTCATGGGACCTGATAACTTATTCATGAAAATGAACTGCTGGGCCAAGACCTGGGAATGGCCAAGCAAAGGCGCTCAGGCAGGAAGCAGCTGGCAGCCTTTGGGGAAAGCAAGGGGACAGGGAGTGAGGAATAGAGAGGTAGGGACAGGTCGAGGACAGACAGGGAGAGGTGGGTCCTCCAGCCTCTGAGTCTTCCCTGATGACCTGGGGAGGTGGCAGGGAGGGATTCTGAGCTGTTGCCATCAGACCCCTTCTCTGCAAAGACCCCAAAGCCCCTTAACAAGCCATTCTGCACTGAGCAGGTGGACAGGCTGGTTTGGAAGGAGGCGCTGGGTCTGTTTACCCAGAGCTCTGGCTGCCTGCCCACCACCTCCCCCAGTGCAGAGTAAGCAAAGCACACTTCTTCCTCTTTTTCTTCTTCAGTTGATGACTTTTTAGTGCAGTTTTTAGTTCACAGCAAAATTGAGGGGAAGATGCAGAGGTTTCCTGAATGACCCCCACCACAGAGGCACATTTGTTACAATTCAGGAACACACGTCACTGTCACCTACAGTCTGTGTGTGCCACCGTGGCCTGCTAGGCCTTTCCTTTTGGCCAGATATCAGTTGGTTAGTATTTTTGTTAGGGAATGACCAGGAGGAAGGAGAGTGAGTGTATCGTAAATGGATTATTGGTTATTGTAAAGGGCTGGGGGTTATAGTTTGAATTAATCTAACAGTTTTCTTAAGTAACATTGACCTGAGCTATTAATTTACTCATGTTGTCCTTAACACCCCGCCCCCCCCCCCATGCCACTGTGGATCACTGAGGGTTTTCTATGGTCCAAGTTCAGCTACAACCCTTTTCGTGCTTACTAAGACTGGGATAAATCTTTCTGTAATGACACCTCCCAGGACTGTAGGCCTTGACTGGTAACTAAAGCTTTTGTCAGTAGGGCTTTCAAATATGAAACTATAAATTTGTTATCAAGTGATTTGTTTTGTCTAGGAATCATTTTCTTCCAAATATTTCCAAAGAGGTCAGAATGGAAGAGGATCTAAATCACTTGCCATCCTTACCCTCTTCAGGTGTTCCAGCTCCTCAATACTTTTCAGCATTTCCTCCTCTTTGTAGAATCACGCAATAGAATGTGTTTGAGAAAGTAGCAGGCTTAAAGTAGAAGCACAAGTACAATTAATGTTTTCATCAGGAAGCTGGGGTAGGAGTCCTCAGTGGGTAGGAGTCCTCAGTCCCCAGTGACCTTGCCTTTTTATAATAGGTAACCCTGGGAATGGCACAGCTCTCAATAACCAATAGGTATCAGTATTCACATGAAACAACTGATTGGTGTGTTCATCAGACTATGCTTTAAGAAAGTCATGAAAGCCAAAGGAGCACCTGAACTCGTCTTTGAGAGGTAGTAGGCTTCTAGGGCAGGCTCTGTGGCTGTATGTAAATTAAGTGGCCTGGTACACGTGGGTAGAATGGAAGTCAACCTCAGTGTGAACTGGAAAAACCCACAGGTGATGCTAAGAGAGAGCTGCTCCTCGACACTGCATTCCCTCCATCTCTTGTGTTTAGCATTAGGAAGATTTTATGTTTCCTTGTGGAAATGAGTTTATAGGTGGTGAATTAATATCTTAGTTGTTTCAGTTGTGACTGAGGAGCAACTGGGAGTGTTTTAAAATCTGAATTCTGTGTATCATTATGTTTGATCTATCAAAATGTATAAATGCATTCTACTGTTATGCAGTAGACATGTCAATTTTTTCACGCAAAAATTATAAAAAATTTTTAAAAAGCAAACTATAAAACTAGGTTTAAAAAGAAGTTTCATTTATGTTTATTTATAAGAAATGCATTATAAATAAAAAACAGAAAAAATACCATAAAAATAAAAAATGAAAAAATACCATAAGAAAGAACTGTATCTCTTATTAAACTTTTTCGTGGTCTGTTTCTGGTTTTGTTGGGATGTTTTTTAGCCATGTTGTGTAGAATTGGGTGGAGGAGGCATTTTCCTTCTTCCAAATGGTTTCATGGAAATTTGTTTTTGGGCTTCTTAATTTAAAACATTTCATTCATGTTTGTATAAATTCACATTTGAAGGGACTAAATCAACCAGTCATTAAGG
The DNA here is from genome assembly GCF_902686445.1 of Sciurus carolinensis. NCBI lineage: Eukaryota > Metazoa > Chordata > Mammalia > Rodentia > Sciuridae > Sciurus > Sciurus carolinensis. Next base: position 129,445,620 of record NC_062220.1, read on the forward strand.
ATGTGGCATCTTTCTGACTGATATAAGCAATTCAAGGAAGAAAAATGGTGGTATCTTTTAGATATGCTTTAGGACTTTTTTGGGTCAATAAATAATATGCTTAGAGTTTAATAAGTATTTAGTTATTACATTAGTTTCTACATTTTCATTTTCTAGTCTAATTTTATCTTGCTTTAGTATTTGCTGATGAGAGGACCTATTTATCTTGAAAGACATCATTTAGTGCTACTTTTCAACATTTATAGCTCTGTAAATCCAGATGCTTGGGTGAAGCTGCTGTGGTATAAGGAAAGTCTTTTCTATTACATCCTCTGTCAGGAAGGCAAAATCAGCACATATGAAATCTGCTGTCTGTTGGAAGCAACAGGAAGAAGCCCAGAAGCTGCAAGTGCATTTAGGTCATTGGGAAGTTGAATTCTTATAATTTTTTAACTTTGCTTAACTAATCTTCTCTCCTTTAGTTCTTTCTTATGGTATTTTTTCATTTTTTATTTTTATGGTATTTTTTCTGTTTTTTATTTATAATGCATTTCTTATAAATAAACATAAATGAAACTTCTTTTTATTTTTTTATTTATTTATTTATTTATTTATTTATTTATTTATTTATTTTTTATTCAGCAGGTTTTATTTAAAAGTAGTAATAATACAGACTTCTCCCAGCAGGGAGAAGGGGGCCATGGTTGATGTTCTAGAATCCCAAGAAGTGATGCACCCTATATCTTTTATAGGTTAAGGTCTCTTTTGTTCTCCAGTTCTCTCCCCACTTATCTCTCCTTCCTGCTTACTTGACTAGGCCCAGTTTTGTAGGTGAGGTATAAAAAGTGAGAAGCGGATGGGGGGGGGGAGGGCCAGGCAAGGGCTCAAGGGGCATTAATTAGCAGCTCTGATAAGGTCAGGTAAATTTGGTAATCAATGGGCTCCAGAGATCCTTGACATTCCATTCTCCCAGGGGCAGTCTCCAACTTCCAGAGGCAGATGTTTTCATGGCCTCCATTTCCTTGATTTGACCCAATCCCCTATTTCTACACTAACTGCCTATCCCCAATTCTGGCTTCACTATGAGGGGAGGGAAACAAGTCATTCTTTCATTTACTCATTGATTTATTTAATCCGTACTTATTTTTTTATTTATTTATTTATTTATTTATTTTTTTTACGTTTACATAGGGTAATGATGTTTATTATATTTTTCCCCTCCCCCCCACCCCTCCCACCCCTCCCACCCCTCCCACCCCTCTTTTCCCTCTACACAGTCCTTCTTTCCTTCATTCTTACTGCTCTCCTTAGCCTAACTCTAAACCTAACCCTAAACCTAATGCTAGCCCGTCCCACCCCCCATTATATGTCCTCATCCGCTTATCAGCGAGATCATTCGTCCTTTAGTTTTTTGAGATTGGCTTATCTCACTTAGCATGATATTCTCCAATTTCGACCATTTGCCTACAAATGCCATAATTTTATCATTCTTCATTGCGGAGTAATATTCCATTGTATAAATATGCCACAGTTTCTTTATCCATTCATCAACCGAAGGACATCTAGGTTGGTTCCACAATCTGGCTATGGTGAATTGAGCAGCAATGAACATTCATGTGGCTGTATCTCTGTAGTATGCTGATTTTAAGCCAAGGAGAGGGATAGCTGGGTCAAATGGTGGTTCCATTCCAAGCTTTCTGAGGAATCTCCATACTGCTTTCCAGAGTGGCTGCACTAATTTGCAATCCCACCAGCAATGTATGAATGTACCTTTTTCCCCACATTCTCGCCAACACCTGTTGTTGCTTGTGTTCTTGATAATCGCCATTCTAATTGGGGTGAGATGGAATCTTAGGGTAGTTTTGATTTGCATTTCTCTTATTACTAGAGATGTTGAACATTTTTTCATATATCTGGTGATTACTTGTACATCTTCTTCTGTGAAGTGTCTGTTCATTTCCTTAGCCCATTTGTTGATTGGATTATTGTATTCTTCGTGTAGAGTTTTTGAGTTCTTTATAGATTCTGGAAATTAGCGCTCTATCTGAGGTATGGTTGGCAAAGATATTCTCCCACTCTGTAGGCTCTCTCTTCACATTTCTGATAGTTTCCTTTGCTGAGAGAAAGCTTTTTAGTTTGAATCTATCCCAGTTGTTTATTCTTGCTTTTATTTCTTGTGCTATGGGAGTCCTGTTAAGGAAATCTGATCCTGAGCCAACAAGTTGAAGATTTGGACCTACTTTTTCTTCTATAAGATGCAGGGTCTCTGGTCTGATTCCGAGGTCCTTGATCCATTTTGAGTTGAGTTTTGTGTAGGGTGAGAGATAGGGGTTTAGTTTCATTCTATTGCATATAGTTTTCCAGTTTTCCCAGCACCATTTGTTGAAGAGGCTATCTTTTCTCCATTGCATATTGTTGGAACCTTTGTCTAGTATGAGAAAATTGTATTTATTTGGGTTTGTGTCCATGTCCTCTATTCTGTACCATTGATCTACCTGTCTATTTTGGTACCAATACCATGCCGTTTTTGTTACTATTGCTTTGTAGTAGAGTTGAAGATCTGGTATTGCAATACCCCCCTGCTTCGCTCTTGCTACTGAGGATTGCTTTAGCTATTCTAGGTTTTTTATTCTTCCAGATGAATTTCATAATTGCTTGCTCTATTTCTGCGAGGTACATCATTGGGATTTTAATTGGAATTGCATTGAATCTGTATAGCACTTTAGGTAGTATGGCCATTTTGACAATATTAATTCTGCCTATCCAGGAACATGGGAGATCTTTCCATCTTCTAAGGTTTTCTTGAATTTCTTTCTTTAGTGTTCTGTAGTTCTCATTGTAGAGGTCTTTCACCTCTTTTGTGAGATTGATTCCCAAGTATTTTATTTTCTTCGATGCTATTGTGAATGGGGTAGTTTTCCTAATTTCTCTTTCTGAAGATTCATCACTTATGTATAAAAATGCATTGGATTTATGAGCATTGATCTTGTAACCTGCTACTTTACTGAATTCACTTATGAGTTCTAAAAGTTTTCTGGTGGAATTTCCAGGTTCCTCTAAATATATAATCATGTCATCAGCGAACAGGGATAGTTTGAGTTCTTCTTTTCCTATTCGTATCCCTTTAATTTCTTTGGTTTGTCTGATTGCTCTGGCTAGAGTCTCAAGGACGATGTTGAATAGAAGCGGTGAAAGAGGGCATCCCTGCCTTGTTCCAGTTTTTAGGGGGAACGCTTTCAGTTTTTCACCATTTAGAATGATATTAGCCATGGGCTTAGCGTAGATGGCCTTTATAATGTTTAGGAATGTTCCCACTACCCCAATTTTTTCTAGTGTTTTGAGCATGAAGGGATGCTGTATTTTATCAAATGCTTTTCTGCATCTATTGAAATAATCATGTGATTCTTAACTTTAAGTCTGTTGATATGGTGAATGACATTTATTGATTTCCGAATGTTGAACCAACCTTGCATCCCTGGGATAAAACCCACTTGATCGTGGTGCACTATCTTTTTAATATATATTTGTATGCGATTTGCTAAAATTTTGTTGAGAATTTTTGCATCGATGTTCATTAAGGATATTGGTCTGAAATTTTCTTTCCTTGATGTGTCTCTGTCTGGTTTAGGTATCAGGGTGATATTGGCTTCATAGAACGAGTTTGGTAGGGTTCCCTCCTCTTCTATTTCATGGAATAGTTTGAGGAGTATTGGAATGAGCTCTTCTTTAAAGGTTTTGTAGAACTCGGCTGAGAACCCATCTGGTCCTGGACTTTTCTTTGTTGGTAGGCTTTTGATGACCTCTTCTATTTCATTGCTTGAAATTGGTTTATTTAAGTTGTATATGTCCTCCTCGTTTCGTTTAGGTAGTTCATATGTCTCTAGAAATTTGTTGATGTCTTCAAGGTTTTCTGTTTTGTTGGAGTATAGATTTTCGAAATAGCTTCTAATTATGTTTTGTATTTCACTCGTGTCTGTTGTGATGTTTCCTTGTTCATTCCGAATTTTAGTAATTTGAGTTTTCTCCTTCTTTCTCTTTGTTAGTGTGGCTAAGGGTTTATCAATTTTATTTATTTTTTCAAAGAACCAACTATTTATTTTATTAATTTTTCCGATTGTTTCTTTTGTTTCGATTTCGTTGATTTCGGCTCTGATTTTAACTATTTCCTGTCTTCTACTACTTTTGGTATTGGTCTGCTCTTCTTTTCTAGTGCTTTGAGCTGTAGTGTTAACTCGTTTATTTGTTGATTTCTACTTCTTTTTTTGAATGCACCCCATGAAATAAATCTTCCTCTAAGTACTGCTTTCATAGTGTCCCAGAGATTTTGATGTGATGTGTCTTTGTTCTCGTTTACTTCTAAGAATTTTTTTATTTCCCTCCTGATGTCTTCTGTTATCCATTCATCATATAATAGTGTATTATTTAGTCTCCAGGTATTGGAGAAGTTTCTGTTTTTTATTCTGTCATTTATTTCTAATTTCAATCCATTATGATCTGATAGAATACAAGGTAGTATCTCTATCTTCTTGTATTTACTAACAGTAGCTTTGTGGCATAAAATATGGTCTATTTTAGAGAAGGATCCATGTGCTGCTGAGAAGAAAGTGTATTCATTCTGTGTTGGATGGTATATTCTATATATGTCCGTTAAGTCTAAATTGCTGATTGTGTTGTTGAGATCTATAGTTTCTTTATTCAATTTTGTTTGGACGATCTATCCAGTGGTGAGAGAGGTGTGTTAAAATCGCCTAGTATTATTGTGTTGTGGTCTATTTGGTTTCTGGAATTGAGAAGGATTTGTTTGACGTACGTGGATGAGCCAATGTTCGGGGCATAGATATTTATGATTGTTATGTCTTGCTGATTTATGCTTCCCTTAAGCAGCATGTAATGTCCTTCTTTATCCCTTCTGACTAGTTTTGGTTTGAAGTCCACATTATCTGAGATGAGGATGGATACTCCAGCTTTTTTGCTGTGTCCGTGTGCATGGTATGTTTTTCCCCATCCTTTCACCTTTAGTCTATGGGTGTCTCTTTCTATGAGATGAGTCTCTTGCAGGCAGCATATTGTTGGGTTTTTCTTTTTAATCCAATCTGCCAGTCTGTGTCTTTTGATTGATGAATTCAGGCCATTAACATTCAGGGTTATTATTGTGATATGATTTGTATTCCCAGTCAATTGACTCATATTTGTTTTTGACATGATTTGGTTTCTCCTTTATTTGGCTATTCCTTTAGGCTAGCGCCTCCTGTTGCTGATTTGCATCGTTGTTTTTCATCTCTTCCTCATGGAATATTTTGCTGAGAATGTTCTGTAATGCTGGCTTTCTTTTTGTAAATTCCTTTAGCTTTTGTTTATCATGGAAGGATCTTATTTCATCGTCAAATTTGAAGGTAAGTTTTGCTGGGTATAAGATTCTTGGTTGGCATCCATTTTCTTTCAGAGCTTGGTATATGTTGTTCCAGGCCCTTCTAGCTTTTAGGGTCTGGATTGAAAAATCTGCTGATATTCTTATTGGTTTCCCTCTGAATGTAATTTGATTCTTTTCTCTCGCGGCCTTTAAAATTCTGTCTTTATTTTGTATGTTAGGTATTTTCATAATAATGTGCCTTGGTGTGGGTCTGTTGTAATTTTGTATGTTTGGAGTTCTATAAGCCTCTTGTACTTGGTTTTCCATTTCGTTCTTCAGATTTGGGAAATTTTCTGTTATTATTTCATTGAATAGATTGTTCATTCCTTTGGTTTGTTTCTCTAAGCCTTCCTCAATCCCAATAATTCTCAAATTTGGCCTTTTCATGATATCCCATAGTTCTTGGAGATTCTGTTCATGATTTCTTACCATCTTCTCTGTTTGTTCCACTTTGTTTTCAAGGTTAAATATTTTGTCTTCAATGTCTGAGGTTCTGTCTTCCAGGTGTTCTATCCTATGGTTATGCTTTCTATGGAGTTTTTAACTTGGTTTATTGTTTCCTTCATTTCAAGGATTTCAGTTTGGTTTTTTTTCAGTATCTCTAACTCTTTATTGAAATGATCTCTTGCTTCCCGTATTTGGTCTTTTAACTGTTGATTGGTGCGATCATTTAATGCCTGCATTTGCTCTTTCATCTCCTCCTTCAATGCCTGCATTTGCTCTTTCATCTCCTCATTAGCTTCCCTGATCGTTTTAATTACGTACATTCTGAACTCCCTTTCTGACATTTCTTCTGCTGTGCTGTCATTGGGTTTTATTGATGTAGTATCTAGGTTTGTTTGGGACATTTTCTTCCCTTGTTTTCTCATAATGGTCAGTTGTCAGTGGGACCCTGAGATATTGCAGTTTTCCACTATTGGCTTATAGTGTCCCAGTAGATTTCCAGTGTATCACCTCCCAGCCTTCAGTAGCCTGATGTCTTGGAGGAATCTGATAAAGCAGCTCATTCGAAGATACTGCCCCTAGCCCCCTACTGGTTCCACGTTTTGGAACTGGCTCTGTGCGGAAATGCTCTCACTGTGGGCCTGCACCGTGCAGCTGGCCGTGTGGGAAGAGGCCACTGCCGGAGTGTGGAAGACTACCTTGGGAAGACTCAAGCTGCCCTGCCCGGCTCTGCTAAGCCACCTCTATCTGGGCCTGCCACCCGGGCTGAGCTTTACCCAGTGGGCAGACTCACCCGTGGCTCCACTTCAGTCCGAGTCTCTCAATGCCTCCCCTTCTTAACTCCTGGGTTGTGGAGCGACCGGGGGTGCAGTCTCCCTCTAGGCCGCCATCTTGGATCGCCCCGTGAAGAGAGCCCGCAGCCGGAGTGGGCAGAGCCGCCTGAAGAGGTCTCCGACTGCCCTGCCCTTATCCCTGAGGCTGATTGCAGATCGAGGCTCTCCGCTGGTTCTTTGCAGGAGTACACTGCACTGCAGGGGCTCTGGGACTCGGAGCCTGCTCTGTTCAGACAGGCTCTCACTAGCGGGCCAGTTCCGTTCCGAGAACCTGGAGAAGCTGGCTGTGTGGGCGGGGCCCACCGCCGGAGTGCGCAGGACTGCCTGTGGATGACTCTAGCTGCCCTGCCCGGCTCCGATAAGCCACCTCTATCTGGGCCTGCCACCCGGGCCGAGCTTTACCCAGTGGGCAGACTCACCCGTGGCTCCACTTCAGTCCGAGTCTCTCAATGCCTCCCCTTCTTAACTCCTGGGTTGTGGAGCGACCGGAGGTGCAGTCTCCCTCTAGGCCGCCATCTTGGATCGCCGAAACTTCTTTTTAAACCTAGTTTTATAGTTTGCTTTTTAAAAATTTTTTAACAGTAGAATGCATTTATACATTTTGATAGATCAAACATAAATAGAGTGTAATCTCTCATTTTTCTGATTATACATATTGCAGGATCACTTTGGTCATGCAGTCATTACATGTACATGAGGTAATAATGCTTATGGTATTTTGAAACTGATGAATCTACTGGTATTTCAAGAGAGCATAAACAAATAAAATTTGTTTTTTCTTTCTTATTCAGTATCAGTTAAAAGAACTTAGCATCATCTGCCTCTCACCTTTGGTGGGAAGGTAATGAGCAGACACAGCTCTGTGTGCATAAGGAAGATGGTTCTGAGTCTCCTGGGATGGTAAGTTAATTCTTGAAGTTCCTTAGGAGAAGGGGAAGACATTGGCTTCTTGTTTTCCATTCAAACATGAGCACAGGGCATTGAGTGAACATGCATTATGTTAGTAAGTGTCTTGGTAGGGAGTGGTCTCCTATTCCCTTTCTAGTCCTCAAAACTGAATTGTCTGTCCTTCTTTCTGCTCCAGTAGTCTTAGCTATTGAATCAGTATTGCCTCCTGAGATGCTTCTTTGTTCATCCTACTGGGGCCTTGATTCCAAATTTCAGTTGGAAGAATAGGAGGAAACTGTCTTAAACTGTGCACAAAACAAAAGGAAGTGGCTTTCTGCCACCCTGAAAGAAGCAAGGCAGTCTTTCCCAAAATACAAGGAGAAAGAGAAGTCCACTCATGTGTTTATGACTATGTGATTGGACTAACTCTTGGCCACTTTACAGCATCCTTGCTTCTTGGTATATTTTGTCATCAGTGAATTTTATAACCCAAGTATTTTCTCCTATGTGAAACACTTAGAAATGGAAGCACAGAAGTGCCAGCCCCTTGCCATTTCTTGGGATCCCCAGGTCTCTGCTTGTTGCCACACCAACTTTTCCAACAAATCTCTGGGATCCCAGCAGTGCCCTATGGTGTGGGGCTGTGGGGTCAGACGGAAATCAGACTTTCCATGACTCAAACTTGGAAGTGATATTCCATGACCCTTGCTGATTTGTTTCATAGAAACCAGATGCCGATGTGAATCCACTTAGAGAGGAGGGAGCTGCAGGCGTTGGGCACCAGGATGCTGTGGTGTTTGAGATCCCTTGTAGTGCATCCACATCATACAATGGGAAGAGACATTGGGACAATTCTAAATCTCACAAGAGCCAGTGGCCAGTCTATGGTAAAGGGAAGGCTGTCTCTGAAAATTAGTCACTACAGCCTTACAGTGGTGCAGAGTGGGAACCATGGCTGAGAGAAGAGTTGATGTTCCCTCTCTCTATGGGACTCTGATCAGGGTAGAGTTGCATGTCATCCTTTGTCCATCACCTTCCATCTGTATGATTGTACATTGCAGGCACATGACTCTAGCATTAGGGTTTCTCAGGGAGTTCATATATGTATGGGCACATTCCTCTGATGACAACCTCAAAAGCAGATGCTAGAATGATCTCTCTGGGGAACATGTTGGGAAGCCATGGTCACCATTACCAGGAGGGGATGGATCTCTGAACCAAACTGGGTCTCCCTAGACCGGGGGAGCTGGCTATACCTGGGCTTGTCTGGGCACCTGATCCAGGGTGTGTTGGTGTAACTGTGTCCACTTGTGCATATGTCATTAGAAGAAGGGAACATCCTGCATCCCAGTGGGCCTTTGTAACAAACATCCTGTGTGAGAAAGGGACTCAGATAAGGAGTCCCCAAGAAAGTGACCTCACTTCCTTGACAGTGGAACACACAGAACGTGGAACCCTCGTAGCTAGGCACCCACAGTCCACCTACAGTCTCAGTCTGCTCTCTGATGTTGAGACAGCAAGCCCACAGCCATGACTTCTTGTGGTCTACCAATCTGTGGAGACTCAGGACTCAGGAAAACCCTGAGTAAGGGCCTTTCTGGAGTGAGGAGGTGTTGGCCCAGAACTAGGTCCCAATGACTCTGGCAATTTTTCCCAAGGAGACCAGAGGTGAGAGAGGACAGATCGCTGCAGGTGGTGATAGTCTTAATCCACCTCTCAGCTTCCCCTTTTTAAAGCCCTAGACTCTCACCAGGTTTGTGTGTGTGTGTGTGTGTGTGTGTGTGTGTGTGTGTGTGTGATATCCCCTGAGACTATGGAAGGAAAATCTTTTGTTTTCACTTTAGTGTATGACAGTGAGTCATTTTGCAGATGGCTACTGTTTCCATGTTGAAACGTCCCTCTTTGATCCCTAACCTAGGGAGAAGATGACCAAGATTCATCAGTGGATGCATCCTGTCCAGTGGAAACCTTCACAACACTCATTCTACAGGAGCTCAAGAATGGCCTGGCGCCTGCCCTGTAGAAGGGGAACACCTCCTATGTCCGTGAATTTATGCATCCTTAACCAAAATTTGCTCAGTAGCCAGAAGGTGTTTGATCTGCTGTGTAAAATGTGAGTATCACCCCCAAGCCTGGCACATGTCCAACCCCTGGCTTGGTTTCAGAATGCTGGGCATCACTCTGTATGTCAGTCAACTCTGTGGAAAGCAGGTTTTTCAGAGGAGAGCCCTGCCTGGGTGCTTAGAAAACCAAGTAGGATGAGCCCTGGGACTGTTTGCCTCAGGCTGGGTCCTGTGGAGCAGGCTGCCAAGGGCTCTGGCCTTCCCCTGTGGGCCTGTCCCCATCCTGTGAGGAAGGTCCCTGCCTTAGGCCTCACTAATCTGAGACCTCAGAAAATCAGCTTACACATTTGGGAAGGAGTCTGTGGATTGCATCTGGGAGGGTTCCTGACCTGCATGTAGCCAGAACAGAGCCCTGGGTGGACTGAGGGGTCCCTGGCCCTGAGGTAGCTAAGCAGGAGGTAGTTGGGTTGATTCATGGCTCAAATGTATTTGATGCACCTATCATTGGCAGGCACTTGGCCTACCATTTAGGAAGCAGCAGGGCAGATAAACCTCCCAGCCCTTCTGAGCTTCCATGATTATCAGGAAGTTAGTTAAGTCCACCGGGCATCTAGCAGATGAGGGGCACAGGAGCACAGGATGTCAGAGGTGACAGCAGCCTCCTGGTCTTCTGTAGGTATGCAAACCTCCAGCCAGATGTTGAGGAGGAGAACCTTCAAGGAAAGAAATGAGTGGTCATTGGGTCAAGAGAGAGGGCCCCTGTCTCAAGAGAGGTCAATTAGGGAGTTGTTGTAGAGGATGCCTGGGTGAACCCCTGATTTCCAGGAGAGGATTGAGGTAATCTTGAGCTTACCCTGTAGAAGGAACATAGTAAGCTGTGGTGGTCTTCTTGGTACCCAAGGATCACTGGAGTGGCTAGGGCCTCAGAGCCAGGCCCTGTGAGGATCTCTCTCCAGCACAGCCAGTCCCAGCCAGGATTGAATAACATTTTCTGCATAGAGACTGGGCAGCAAATGTGGGGAATCCCCTAACCACACATGTGCCTCACAGTTTTGACTCCTTTGCTCTGCTGCATGTGACCTGCTTGGCCACTCGTTGGGAAGCCCACCATGCAGGGGGTCTTGGGAGGTTCCAGTTAAAGGAGAGGTCCAGCCCCTCATTGCTCCCTGTCTCACTCCAAACTCCACAGCACCCTCTGCTCCATCATTGAAGTGTGGCTACACCTCAATCCAGAAGACTTTTTGAGGTCCTGGGACCTGGACAACCTACACCTTCTCAGGACCTTCCTGTTGCTCACCATGCCTGAATCAGAGGGGACCCTCCATGTCCAGAAACTCCTTACACAGCTGGAGAACAGAGATCCCAGTGAGTCTGAGCCCTCTGATGGGGGTGGATGACTGAGGTGTGTGCAGAGGAATCTGTGCCGGTGCCAGTGGGATCTGGCATTTGGTCCCAAGTCTGATGTCCTGCAGCTGGTGGACCCTCGTCTGGGAAGACATCCTGTTGTGGGGAGAGGGGCTGACTATTCTCAGAAGCAGGGTTATAGTGTGAATTGGGAAAGGCCCAGGGAAATGCAGTCCTGTTGGGGTGCTTCTCCTGCAGCTCTAGCACCACCTCAAGTGATAGAACGGCCTCCAGCAGCAGTGGCCCAGGTCACCTGCTTACACTGCAGACAGCATGTCACCAAAGTCCCTGTGATGGAGGAAGGATAGCCCTCAAACCTGGAGGATGGCCCAACTCCAGCACCATCCACACAGGGAGAGACTGAGCCACCAGTGGCCACTGTGACCTTTCAGGAAGAGAAGGCAGCTCAGCTGCCACTAAGCAACCCAGAGGACACTGGACATTATTTTCCAGTTAGTATAGGTTGTGATCCAAGCTGCCATCCCACCCTCTCAAACAGAACCACTTTTCCTGGCAGCAAAATAAATTTCAGGCACCAAAACACCAGAGGCAGGAGGTCAAGAAACTATCAGGCCAGCAGCCTCCTTCTCCTGGAACATTTTCCTGCCCTGGTCCTAAAGTTCTCTATGGCACCTCCCACCTCCTGAGCATTACCCAGTGCCAGATCCCCCACCACACCTATCCTTCCTCTCGCCTCTGAAATTCTTTGATTTTTTTGTGGTAATTCTTCTCATTGTTTAGGGTGGCACTGTAGTATTTTTAGTAACAAAGTACTCAATCCTTTCGCCAGGTTGTGCCACCACCAGCAACCATGTAGCTGAAGATGGACCCCCTGTAGAGCACGTGGATCCTGCAGGGGAAGACACACACACGTCATCCTGGAGGAGGTGAGATAGAAACCCTTTGGTATGGGGCAGAGGTGACTGCCTAAAGGGCGGTGAGAATTTCAAGCCATTATATCTCTTTTGTGATCTGTGATGTTAACTATGTTGACTGTCACGTGGCACAAACTCTGTCCACATCAGACAGCAAACTTAGTATGTGTGTTCTTACTGCTCCACAGATCATGTCTCGCCATCCTCTTATTCCCTAAGAGACAACATTGAAGTTGGACCAGTTGATAACTCAGTAATGGCCTGTACTGTTTGAATCAAGGGAAGAGTCTCATGTTTTGCATGGTACATGACAAGCTGTGCCTCTTGCACTAGTCAGTCCACTGAGGATGCAAAGGAAATGTTCCTGAAGGAAATTCAAGTGCTGCTCCAGGGCATGTGAGTCATAAGAAAGCCAAAGAGCCTTATGGCTGATATGGAAACAGTTTTCATCGTCTGGAGAAAAGATGAAACAAGGCACATTCCCTTAAGCCAAGGCCAATCCAGATGAGACTGTAACTCAGATTGTCCTATGCCTAGAGAAGAGAGAAAGCTCCAGAAGGAATTTGAAGGTGCCAGAGTTTGGTTCATGGTGTTTAAGGCAAGAGGCCATCTCCATAAAATAAACGTGCAAGGTGAAGCAGCAGGTGCTGAAGGAGAAACTACACTCTGGCTCAGCTGTTTGATGAAGACGTGCTGTGGTTCAGGTACTAGGAGTCCCCCAAAAGCTCATGGGTGAGACAGTGCAAGAAGGGGTAGAGGTGAAATGATTCAGTTATGAGAGCCTTAATGAATAGGTGCCATGCTTGGAAGGGGACACCCACAAGACTCTCCAAGATGGAGGGGTCGGAGGCACCTGTGGAGGCGTCCAATGGCTGTGAAAGAAGTCCGGTTGCAGGTCTGAAGTGCATAGTGGCCATTCTCAGCTCCACAGCAGCTCCACAGCAGGGTTCCACATTGGAGGAGCCCAGCAACCATGGGTGGTGTCAGGATCCAGTCGCAGGGGCATCCATCTGCAGGGAAGGCACTGATCAGCGAGCCTCGGTGTCCAAAGGCAGTATGCGGAGCCCGGTTGTGTCTGTGTCTGCATAGAGACTCAGCATCGGGCTGCAAGGACGACCACAGGAAGCTGCAGAGGGCAGTCCAGCCTTGGCATTGGGCATCATGGAGGCATTGGTGTCTGGAGTACGGTTACGGCAGTGGTGGCAAAGGCAAGTGAGGAGTCTGGAAGGGACAGTGGCAGGTGAGGTGTCCAGTTACGAGCATCCTCATCCTTTGGTGGTGGCTGGAATCCAGTTATAGTGCAGCGGCGGTGGCAGGGGCATGTGGCCATGTGGGGACGCCAGTGGCTGCAGCGTGGAGCTCTGGCAGCGGTGGAGGTGACAGCTTGGGGCAGTGGGCCTCAGAGTCAGAGAACGACTGGAGGTTCACTGGCCTCTGTGGTGGCTGCTCTAGGCCACTGGTCTTGCTCCTGGCAGAGCCTGCTTGCTCAGGAGGCAGGACGCAGGAGGCAGCGATACCCAGACAGCCTCTGAGGACCTTATGCTGCCCAGGCCAACTGTGCCTGGCACTGGCCTTGAGCCCACTGGGCAGTTGTTTGCCCAACCCCCGGGTTCGCCCTGCTCTTCCCTGGGTTGCGGCCTCTGCAGGGGGAGTAGGTTGGCTGCCAGCTGGGGCAACCCCCCCTTTTTTTTATGTTTGAAAGATCTTTTTTTAAAAATTAGTTTTACAGATTGTATTTTGATTCAGTGTATACAAATAGGGTACAATTTTTCATTTCTCTGGTTGTACACGATGTAGAGTCACACCATTCATGTACATGTACATAGGGTAATGATGTTTGTCTCATTCCACCATCTTTCCTTCCTCCATCCGCTCACCTCCCCTCATTTCCCTCTACACATGGAATATTACTCCATTCTTCCCTTACCTCCTCCAGGCTCTCCCCTCATGTATCGCATTCACTTATCAGAGAAAACATTTGACCTTTGGTTTTTTGGGATTGGCTATTTCACTTAGCATATTCTCCAGCCCATTCATTTACCTGCAAATGCCATACTTTTATTCTTTATGGCTGAGTAATATTCCATTTTGTATATGTACCACATTTTCTTTATCCATTCATCTACTGAAGGGTATCTAGATTGGTTCCAGAATCTAGCAATTGTGAATTGAGCTGCTATAAACATTGATATGGCTGCATCATTGTAGTATGCTGATTTGAAGTTCTTTGTGTATAAACCAAGGAGTGGATAGCTGGGTCAAATGGTAGTTCCATTCCAAATTTTGTCAGGAATCTCCACAATGCTTTCCAAAGTGCTTGAACCAATCTGCAGTCCCACCAGTCATGTATGAGTGTACTTTTCTCCCCACATCCTTGTCAACACTTATGGTTGCTTGTATTCTTGACAATTGCCATTCTGACTAGAATAAGATGAAATCTTATCTGTAGTTTTGATTTACATTTTTCTAATTACTAGAGATGCTGAACCTTTTTTCATATATTTGTTGATCGCTTGCCTATCTTCTGTAAAGTGTCTGTTCAGTTTCTTAGCCCATTTATTTATTTATTTATTTTTAGCATATACAAAGTTTCTCACATTTGTTTTTTTAAAATTTATTTTTATTGTAAACAAATGGGATACATCTTGTTTCTCTGTACATGAAGTAGAGGCATACCATTTGTGTAATCATACATTTACATAGGGTAATAGTTTTTGACTCATTCTGTTATTTTTCCCTTCCCCCCACCCCTCCCAACCTCTTTCCCTGTATATAGTCCTTCCTACCTCCATTCTTGCCCCCTTCTACTCCCCATTATGTGTCATCATCTGCTTATCAGCGAGATCATTTGGCCTTTGGTTTTTTGAGATTGGCTTATCTCACTTAGCATGATATTCTCCAATTTCATCCATTTGCCTGCAAATGCCATAATTTTATCATTCTATATGGCTGAGTAATATTCCATTGTATATATACACCACAGTTTCTTTATCCATTCATCAATTGAAGGACATCTAGGTTGGTTCCACAATCTGGCTGTTGTGAATTGAGCAACTATGAACATTGATGTGGCTGTATCTCTATAGTATGCTGATTTTAAGTCCTTTGGGTATAGGCCAAGGAGTGGGATAGCTGGGTCAAATGGTGGGTCCATTCAAAGTTTTCTAAGAAATTTCTACACTGCTTTCCAGAGTGGCTGCACTAATTTGCAACCCCACCAGCAATGTATAAGTGTACCTTTTTCCGCACATCCTTGCCAACCCCTGTTGTTGCTGTATTCTTGATAATCGCCATCCTAATTGGGGTGAGATGGAATCTTAGGGTAGTTTTGATTTGCGTTTCTCTTATTACTAGAGATATTGAACATTTTTTCATGTATCTGTTGATTGCTTGTAGATCTTCTTCTGTGAAGTGTCTATTCATTTCCTTAGCCCATTTGTCGATTAGGTTATTTGTATTCTTGGTGCAGAGTTTTTTGAGTTCTTTATATATTCTGGAAATTAGTGCTCTATCTGAAGTATGAGTGGCAAAGATGTTCTCCCACTCTGTAGGTTCTCTCTTCACATTACTGATAGTTTCCTTTGCTGAGAGAAAGCTTTTTAGTTTGAGTCTATCCCAGTTGTTGATTCTTGCTTTTATTTCTTGTGCTATGGGAGTCCTGTTAATGAAGTCTGATCCTAAGCGGACACGTTGAAGACTTGGACCTACTTTTTCTTCTATAATCTGCAGGGTCTCCGATCTGATTCCGAAGTCCTTAATCCATTTTGAGTTTAATTTCGTGCACGGTGAGAGATATGGATTTATTTTCATTCTGTTGCATATGTATTTCCAATTTTCCCAGGACCATTTGTTGAAGAGGCTATCTTTCATCCATTGCATATTTTTGGCCCCTTTGTCTAGTATGAGAAAATCGTATTTATTTGTGTTTGTGTCCGTGTCCTCTGTTCTGTACCATTGAGCTACCTGTCTATTTTGGTACCAATGCCATGCTGTTTTTGTTACTATTGCTTTGTAGTATAGTTGAAGTTCTGGTATTGCGATACCCCCTGCTTCACTCTTCCTGCTAAGGAGTACTTTATCTATTCTGGGTTTCTTATTCTTCCAGATGAGTTTCATGATTGCTTGCTCTATTTCTGTGAAGTACGTCATTGGGGCTTTAATTGGAATTGCATTGAATCTGTATAGCACTTTTGGTAGTATGGCCATTTTGACAATATTAATTCTGTCTATCCAAGAACATGGGAGATCTTTCCATCTTCTAAGGTTTTCTTTAATTTCTTTCTTTAGTGTTCTGTAGTTTTCATTGTAGAGGTCTTTCACCTCTTTTGTTTAGATTGATTCCCAAGTATTTTATTTTTTTCAAGGCTATTGTGAATGGGGTAGTTTTCCTAAATTCTCTTTCTGAGGATTCATCACTTATGAATAAAAATGCATTAGATTTATGAGCATTGATCTTATATCCTGCTACTTTTCTGAATTAACTTCTGAGTTCTAAAAGTTTTCTGGTGAAATTTCCAGGTTCCTCTAAATATATAATCATGTCACCAGCAAATAGGGATAGTTTGAGTTCTTCTTTTCCTATTTGTATCCCTTTAATTTCTTTGATCTGTCTAATTGCTCTGGCTAGAGTTTCAAGGACAATGTTGAATAGAAGTGGTGAAAGAGGGCATCCCTGCCTTGTTCCAGTTTTTAGGGGGAATGCTTTCAGTTTTTCACAATTTAGAATGATATTGGCTATGGGCTTAGCATAGATGGCCTTTACAATGTTAAGGAATGTTCCCACTATCCCTATTTTTTTGTAGTGTTTTGAGCATGAAGGGATGCTGTATTTTATCAAATGCTTTTTCTGCCTCTATTGAAATAATCATGTGATTCTTGACTTTAAATCTATTGATATGGTGAATGACATTTATTGATTTCCTGATGTTGAACCAACCTTGCATCCCTGGGATGAAACCCACTTGATCATGGTGCCCTATCTTTTTCATATGTTTTTGTATGCGATTTGCTAAAATTTTGTTGAAAATTTTTGCATCAGTCTTAATTAAGGATATTGGTCTGAAATTTTGTTTCCTTGATGTGTCTCTGTCTGGTTTATGTATCAGGGTGATATTGGCTTCATAGAATGAGTTTGAGAGGGTTCCCTCCTCTTCTATTTCATGGTATACTTTGAGAAGTATTGGAATGAGCTCTTCTTAAAGGTTTTGTAGATCTCGGCTGAGAATCAATCTGGACTTTTCTTTGTTGGTAGGCTTTTGATGACTTCTTCTATTTCATTACTTGAAATTGATCTGTTTAAATTGTGTATGCCCTCCTGGTTCACTGTAGGTAATTCATATATCTCTAGAAACTTGTTGATGTCTTCAAGATTTTCTATTTTGTTGGAGTATAAATTTTCAAAATAGCTTCTAATTAAGTTTTGTATTTCACTCGTGTCTGTCGTGATATTTCCTTTTCATTCCGAATTTTAGTAATTTGGGTTTTCTCTTTCCTTCTCCTTGTTCGTGTGGCTAAGGGTTTATCAATTTTGTTTATGTTTTCAGAGAACCAACTATTTATTTTGTCAATTTTTTCTATTGTTTCTTTTATTTCAACTTCATTGATTTCAGCTCTGATTTTAACTATTTCCTGTCTTGTACTACTTTTGGTGTTGCTCTGTTCTTCTTTTCCTAGGGCTTTGAGCTGTAGTGTGAGGTCGTTTATTTGTTGAGTTTTTCTTGTTTTATTGAATGTGCTCAATGAAATAAATTTTCCTCTAAGTACTGCTTTCATAGTGTCCCAGAGACTTTGATATGATGTTTCTTTGTCCTTGTTTACCTCTAAGATTTTTTTAAATTTTCTTCCTGATGTTTTCTGTTATCCATTCATCATACAATAGCATATTATTTAATCTCCAGGTGTTGGAGTAGTTTCTGTTTTTTACTCTTTCATTTATTTCTAACTTCAATCCACTATGATCTGATAGAATACAAGGTAGTGTCTCTATCTTCTTGTATTTGCTAACATTAGCTTTATGGCATAGTATATGGTCTATTTTAGAGAAGGATCCATGTGCTGCTGAGAAGAGAGTGTATTCGCTCTTGGTTGGATGGTATATTCTATAAATATTAAGTCTAAATTATTGATTGTGTTATTGAGATCTATGGTTTCTTTGTTCAATTTTTGTTTGGAAGATCTGTCCAGTGGTGAGAGAGGCGTGTTAAAATCGCCTAGTATTATTGTGTTGTAGTCTATTTGATTTCTGGAATTGAGAAGGATTTGCTTGACGTACATGGATGAGCTACTGTTTGGGGCATAGATATTTATGATTGTTATGTCTTGCTGATTTATGCTTCCCTTAAGCAGTATGAAATGTCCTTCTTTATCCCTTCTGTCTAACTTTGGCTTGAAGTCCACATTATCTGAAATGAGGATGGATACTCCAGGTTTTTTGCTGAGTCCATGTGCATGGTATGTTTTTTCCCATCCTTTCACCTTTAGTCTGTGGGTCTCTTTCTCTGAGATGAGTCTCTTGCAGGAAGCATATTGTTGGATCTCTCTTTTTAGTCCAATCTGCCAGCCTATGTCTTTTGATTGATGAGTTCAGGCCATTAACATTCAGGGTCATTATTGAGATATGATTTGTATTCCCATTTGACTCATTTTTTATTTAAGCAGAGAAGGTAGTCATTTTATTTGGAGATATGAGAACAAGATGCATTTTTTATTTAGTTTTCTTATTGTAAACAAATGGGATACATGTTGTTTCTCTGTTTGTATATGAAGTAAAGACATACCATTTGTGTAATCATAAATTTACATAGGGTAATGCTGTTTGATTCATTCTGTTATTTTTTCCCTTTGCCTCACCCCTCCCACCCCTCTTTTCCCTCTATACAGTCCTTCCTTCCTCCATTCTTGCCCCCTCCCTAACCCTAACTCTAACCCTAACACTAACCCCTCTCACCCCCCATTATGTGTCATCATCCACTTATCACCGAGATCATCTGTCCTTTGGTTTTTTGAGATTGGCTTATCTCACTTAGCATGATATTCTCCAATTTCATCCATTTGCCTGCAAATGCCATAATTTTATCATTCTATATGGCTGAGTAATATTCCATTGTATATATATACCACAGTTTCTTTATCCATTCATCAATTGAACGGCATCTAGGTTGGTTCCATAATCTGGCTATTGTGAACTGAGCAGCTATGAACATTGATGTGGCTGTATCTCTGTACTATGCTGATTTTAAGTCCTTTGGGTATAGGCCAAGGAGTGGGATAGCTGGGTCAAATGGTGGGTTCATTCCAAGTTTTCTAAGGAATCTCCACACTGTTTTCCAGAGCCGTTGCACTAATTTGCAGCCCCACCAGCAATGTATGAGTGTACCTTTCTCCCCACATCCTCGCCAACACCTATTGTTGCTTGTGTTCTTGATAATCGCCATCCTAATTGGGGTGAGATGGAATCTTAGAGTGGTTTTGATTTGCATTTCTCTTATTACTAGAGATGTTGAACATTTTTTCATATATCTGTTGATTGCTTGTAGGTCTTCTTCTGTGAAATGTCTGTTCATTTCCTTAGCCCATTTGTCGATTGGGTTATTTGTATTCTTGGTGTAGAGTTTTTTGAGTTCTTTATAGATTCTGGAGATTAGTGCTCTATTTGAAGTATGAGTGGAAAAGATTTTCTCCCACTCTGTAGGCTCTTTCTTCACATTGCTGATAGTTTCCTTTGCTGAGAGAAAGCTTTTTAGTTTGAGTCTATCCCAGTTGTTGATTCTTGCTTTTATTTCTTGTGCTATGGGAGTCCTGTTAATGAAGTCTGATCCTAAGCGGACACGTTGAAGACTTGGACCTACTTTTTCTTCTATAATCTGCAGGGTCTCCGATCTGATTCCGAAGTCCTTAATCCATTTTGAGTTTAATTTCGTGCACGGTGAGAGATATGGATTTATTTTCATTCTGTTGCATATGTATTTCCAATTTTCCCAGGACCATTTGTTGAAGAGGCTATCTTTTCTCCATTTATATTTTTGGCCCCTTTGTCTAGTGTGAGAAAATCGTATTTATTTGGGTTTGTGTCCGTGTCCTCTATTCTGTACCATTGAGCTACCTGTCTATTTTGGTACCAATGCCATGCTGTTTTTGTTACTATTGCTTTGTAGTATAGTTGAAGTTCTGGTATTGCGATACCCCCTGCTTCACTCTTCCTGCTAAGGAGTACTTTATCTATTCTGGGCTTCTTATTCTTCCAGATGAGTTTCATGATTGCTTGCTCTATTTCTGTGAAGTACGTCATTGGGGCTTTAATTGGAATTGCATTGAATCTGTATAGCACTTTGGTAGTATGGCCATTTTCACAATATTAATTCTGTCTATCCAAGAACATGGGAGATCTTTCCATCTTCTAAGGTTTTCTTTAATTTCTTTCTTTAGTGTTCTGTAGTTTTCATTGTAGAGGTCTTTCACCTCTTTTGTTTAGATTGATTCCCAAGTATTTTATTTTTTTCAAGGCTATTGTGAATGGGGTAGTTTTCCTAAATTCTCTTTCTGAGGATTCATCACTTATGAATAAAAATGCATTAGATTTATGAGCATTGATCTTATATCCTGCTACTTTTCTGAATTAACTTCTGAGTTCTAAAAGTTTTCTGGTGAAATTTCCTGGTTCCTCTAAGTATATAATCATATCATCAGCAAATAGGGATAGTTTGAGTTCTTCTTTTCCTATTTGTATCCCTTTAATTTCTTTGATCTGTCTAATTGCTCTGGCTAGAGTTTCAAGGACAATGTTGAATAGAAGTGGTGAAAGAGGGCATCCCTGCCTTGTTCCAGTTTTTAGGGGGAATGCTTTCAGTTTTTCACCATTTAGAATGATATTAGCCATGGGCTTAGCATAGATGGCCTTTACAATGTTAAGGAATGTTTCCACTATCCCTATTTTTTCTAGTGTTTTGAGCATGAAGGGGTGCTGTATTTTATCAAATGCTTTTTCTGCGTCTATCAAAATAGTCATGTGATTCTTGACTTTAAGTCTATTGATATGGTGAATGACATTTATTGATTTCCTGATGTTGAACCAACCTTGCATCCCTGGGATGAAACCCACTTGATCATGGTGCCCTATCTTTTTAATATGTTTTTGTATGCAATTTGCTAAAATTTTGTTGAGAATTTTTGCGTTGATGTTCATTAAGTATATTGGTCTGAATTTTTGTTTCCTTGATGTGTCTCTGTCTGGTTTATGTATCAGGGTAATATTGGCTTCATAGAATGAGTTTGAGAGGGTTCCCTCTTCTTCTATTTCATGGAATACTTTGAGAAGTATTGGCATGAGGTCTTCTTTAAAGGTTTTGTAGAACTCGGCTGAGAACCCATCTGGTCCCAGACTTTTCTTTGTTGGTAGGCTTTTGATGACTTCTTCTATTTCATTACTTGAAATTGGTCTATTTAAATTGTGTATGTCCTCCTCGTTCAGTTTAGGCAATTCGTATGTCTCTAGAAACCTGTTGATGTCTTTAAAATTTTCTATTTTGTTAGATACAGATTTTCAAAATAGCTTCTAATTATGTTTTGTAGTTCAATTGTGTCTGTTGTGATATTTCCTTTTCATTCCGAAATTTAGTAATTTGGGTTTTCTCTCTCTTTCTCTTTGTTAGTGTGGCTAAAGGTTTATCAATTTTGTTTATTTTTTCAAAGAACCAACTATTTATTTTGTCAATTTTTTGTATTGTTTCTTTTGTTTCAATTTCATTGATTTCAGCTCTGAGTTTAACTATTTCCTGTCTTCTACTACTTTTGGTGTTGGTCTGTTCTTCTTTTTCCAGGGCTTTGAGCTGTAGTGTTAGGTCGTTTATTTGTTGAGTTTTACTTCTTTTATTGAATGTGCTCGATGAAATAAATTTTCCTCTAAGTACTGCTTTCATAGTGTCCCAGAGACTTTGATATGATGTTTCTTTTGTTCTCATTTACCTCTAAGAATTTTAAAATTTCCTTCCTAATATCTTCTGTTATCCATTCATCATACAATAGCATATTATTTAATCTCCAGGTGTTGGAGTAGTTTCTGTTTTTTACTCTTTCATTTATTTCTAATTTCAATCCACTATGATCTGATAGAATACAAGGTAGTGTCTATCTTCTTGTATTTGCTAACATTAGCTTTATGGCATAGTATATGGTCTATTTTAGAGAAGGATCCATGTGCTGCTGAGAAGAGAGTGTATTCGCTCTTGGTTGGATGGTATATTCTATAAATATTAAGTCTAAATTATTGATTGTGTTATTGAGATCTATGGTTTCTTTGTTCAATTTTTGTTTGGAAGATCTGTCCAGTGGTGAGAGAGGCGTGTTAAAATCGCCTAGTATTAATGTGTTGTAGTCTATTTGATTTCTGGAATTGAGAAGGATTTGTTTGACGTACATGGATGAGCCACTGTTTGGGGCATAGATATTTATGATTGTTATGTCTTGCTGATTTATGCTTCCCTTAAGCAGTATGAAATGTCCTTCTTTATCCCTTCTGACCTTGTGGCTTGAAGTCCACATTATCTGAAATGAGGATGGATACTCCAGGTTTTTTGCTGAGTCCATGTGCATGGTATGTTTTTTTCCCATCCTTTCACCTTTAGTCTGTGGGTCTCTTTCTCTGAGTTGAGTCTCTTGCAGGCAGCATATTGTTGGATCTCTCTTTTTAGTGTAATCTGCCAGCCTATGTCTTTTGATTGATGAATTCAGGCCATTAATGTTCAGGGTTATTATTGAGATATGATTTGTATCCCTGGTCATTTGGCTCATTTTATTTATTTATTTATTGATTTATTTATTTATTTTTGACACAACTTGGTTCCTCCTTTATTTGACAATTCCTTTAGGATAGTTCCTCCTTTTGATGATTTGCTTCTTTGTTTTTCATCTCTTCCTTATGGAATATTTTGCTGAGAATGTTCTGTAATGCTGGCTTTCTTTTTGTAAATTCTTTTAGCTTTTGTTTATCATGGAATGATTTTATTTCATCGTCAAATTTGAAGGTAAGTTTTGCTGGGTATAAGATTCTTGGTTGGCATCCATTTTATTTCAGGGCTTGAAAGATGTTCCAGGCCCTTGTAGCTTTTAGGGTCTGGATTGAAAAATCTGCTGATATCTGTATTGGTTTCCCCCTGAATATAATTTGGTTCTTTTCTCTCACAGCCTTTAAAATTCTGTCTTTATTTTGTATGTTAGGTATTTTCATTAGAATGTGACTTGGTGTGGGTCTATTGTAATTTTGTATTTTTGGAGTCCTATAAGCCTCTTGTACTTGATTTTCCATTTCATTCTTCAGATTTGGGAAATTTTCTGATATTCTTTCATTGAATAGATTGTTCATTCCTTTGGTTTATATCTCTGTGCCTTTCTCAATCCCAATAATTCTTAAATTTGGCCTTTTCATGATATCCCATAATTCTTGTAGATTCTGTTCATGATTTCTTACCATCTTCTTACCAAATGGTCAACATTGTTTTCAAGATTAAATATTTTGTCTTCAATATCTGAGGTTCCCTCTTCCAGGTGTTCTATCCTACTGGTTATGCTTTCTATGGAGTTTTTAATTTGGTTTATTTTTTCCTTCATTTCAAGGATTTCTCTCTGTTTTTTTTTCAATATCTCTAACTCTTTATTGAAATGATCTTTTGCTTCCCACATTTGCTCTTTTAACTGCTGTGTGGTGCTATCATTTAATGTCTGCATTTGCTCTTTCATCTCATCATTCAATGCCTGCATTTGCTCTTTCATCTCATCCTTTGCTTCTCTGATCATTTTAATTATGTACATTCTGAACTCCCTTTCTGACATTTCTTCTGCCATGCTGTCATTGGATTTTATTGATGTAGCATCTAGGTTTGTTTGGGACATTTTCTTCCCTTGTTTTCAAGGCCTCCAGCGGGGGAGTCTCACTGGGCAACTCTACTCCACGAAGTTCCCTGCATTCCGGGTCTACTGACCCATCCAGGGAACCTCACCCAGTGGGAGAGACTCACCTGGCTGCTCTGAGTTGGTCCTGAGTCTCTCAATACCCCCTCTTCTTGAATTCTGAGTCCTGTCAAAGGGCCTCCAGTCTCCTGTAGGTGTCTCAGGAAGGGAGCGGCCCTTCGATGATGATGGCCACGCCCTCAGGAATAATTCAAAGTGCCTGCACCAGCCCCCAAAGAAGCTGGGGGGGGGCCCAGCTAGGGTGTGCTGAGACAGCACAGAGGCAAGTGCAGTGTCCCTCTGCAGTTGGGGGACAGGGAGGCAGGCTCAGCCATGGCCTCCGACCTCAATGTGGGGGTCAGACGGCCAGCTAGTTCCCCGATGGCGTCTGACCTCATCTTGTGGGACAGGGGCACCCTTAGCCCATTTATTGATTGGGTTATTTTATTTTTGTATTATAAAGAACTTAAAAAAAACTTTACACCAAAAATTCAAAGAACCCAATCAATACATGGGCTAAGGAACTGGGGCAGCCTTTGGGGGGGACACCCACCTCCCCAACCCCATTTCCCCTGGGCTGTGGTGGAGAGCAGTAGTGGGGGCGGGGGAGGTGCCTAGCAAACCCTCACCCTCAAAGCGCATCCCTGTGGCGGGAGGAGGCTGGAGGGCAGAGGCAGCAGAGGGAGACTGAGGCTCAGAGTCCTTGGTCTTGGTCTTCTGCCACCCTCAGCCACAGAAATGCGCTTTGAGGATGAAGATGTCCTAGGTCCTTGGGGCTCTGCCCCACAGCCCACGTGGGATGTGGCTGGGGAGGGAGGGGGTCCTCTCCCAAGGTGCCACACCTGGCAGATGGCCTAGCTCCCCTGCAGAGGCCGTAGCGGGGGTGCGGCGAGCAGCCACCCAGTGGGCTCAAGGCCACTGCGAGGCGCAGAGGCGTGGGCAGCATAAGGTCCTGGGCAGCTGCCTGGGTACCTCCGCCTCCTGTCCTGCTTCCTGAGCAGGCAGGCTCCGCCAGGAGCAAGGCCAAGGCCCTAGAGCAGCCACCTCGAAGGCCACCCCAGCTACTGGTGGCCGTCTGACTCTGACGCCCACGGCCCCTCACCCTCCCCGCCGCCGCCAGCCTGGAGCTCCTCGCTGCAGCCACCGGACTCCCCACAAGGCCGCCGGATGCCGCCTTCACCGCCACGCAGCCGGACTCCCGTCGCCACAGCAGGATGAAGACGCTCAGGGCTGGATGCCTCTGTGGCCGCTGCCCCTGCTTCCGGACTCTTCTGGGGCCCCCACCCTGCCCAGCACCAGACTCCCAAACCCCGGCTGGACGCCGATGCTGCCCACCAAAGCCCAACGTCAATGCACGTCACCCCACGCCCACACCTGACGCCCTGCAACTGACCAGACCCGATGCAGCCGCGTGTGGCTGCCACTCTGGAGCTCCAGGCTGCTGCCACCGGACTCCAACAGGGACACCCACAGTGACACTCAGTGACATCATCACAACTGCAGCCAGACTCCTGGAAGTACAGCAGGACAAAGACGCTCATGTCTGGACACCTCTGTTGTGCCCACCGTGGCTTTCGGACTCTTCTGCTGCCACCGTCATCTTTACCACGCTGCACCTGCACTCCCAAATGCCGCTGGACACGGACACCTGCACAGACGCCCTGAGGTCCACGCTCTACTCCTGAACTTGGTGCAGGACACCCTATGCCTGAAGCGGCTGCGTTTTGCTGCTGCTGCCACCAGAGGCCGCCATTCCACGATCCTGACGCTGCAGCAACCGAACCCCAAGGCTGCTGCTATGCTGCCTAGGGCCGCAGGAGCTGGAAGGTGGGCATTCTCCATCACAGTCGCCTCACAAGCGTCTCCTGCATGCTGTCTGTCTTTTGTCCCTCAGGACCAGTCACAGGTCCTTCTGAGCCCTTGAGGATTTGGGGCAATAACTCAGGGATCATCCGGGAAAACAAGTGAGTACTTTAAACAGAGACTGCAGTCCTCACAGCAGGCAGTAGGCGGGGCTGGGTGGGTCCAGCCTAGTGGTGAGAGGCAGGGGCGGGGCCTGGGGGCTGCTGGCCAGGTCTGGACCTTGACCCAGTGGGACCAGCTGGAGAGGGATCTCTGGCTGCTTTGGGAGCCCAGCCCTGGGAGCACCTTCTGGTTCTGGTCTTTTGTCTTGGGCTTCCCTCCCCATCCCCTTTCCCCACCACCCCCATTTGTCCCTGAAGGGGACTCTGGGTTCTGGAGACGGGGCCATCTGGGCACTGGGCCTCTGGGTCTCTGGGCAGCAGTGCCAGGCCCCGAGTACACTGCAGCAGGCTGGGGACACCAGACTTGCTGGACTCCACACACCTGGACTTGGGGAAAAGCTGCCTCTTGGGAAAACGCCCTCCTAGATCTACCAACTTTAACCTGACATGGCTTCTTCCAAGAGATTATCAAGAAAGGAAAAATATGTTAGCAAGTTTTGTCTTGCTGAAGGGTAGTGTGAGGAGAGGCAAAGACTTCAAAGTTGATAGAGGAGGATTCAAATCCCTCTTCACTGGGTGACTTTGACCAGGGTACAGAACTAGATACAACCTTGGTTTTGCCTTTGGCAAGATAAAGATGTTGAGGTTGATAAGCCAGGGGTAAATTAAGCTGTAGAGCACTACCTCAACTTGGGAGTCAGGCAAGCATTCAGCATTATTTCCATGCAGAAATATATTTTGAGCTTAAAGGTGACACACTTAGAAATGCACCTTTGGAAGACAACTGACCTGTGAGGTAGGGAGTTGAAATTTACTTCACATTTTTAGATGAAATAATAATATGTGGAAGATCATAAGAGAAAGCATGAAGTTGGGTCAGGTTCATGAAATTATGGGCTGTTTTCAAATTTGTTGAAAGTTACATGGAGATAAATCTAATGTAGTTTAAGCCTCCTGGGATATCCCCCTCCTCTGCCACACACACTGCCCACAACTTTTTACTCTTCTTTACAGTGTCACCAAATAAATCATTATATGTATATACATGTACACAGGTTATACATTATGTAATATTTTATTCCCTTTTGGCCTGTTTTGGGGCCTTCTGAAAATAGAATATCATATTCTCACATACATTCTTTTGCAGCTTTCCCCCCTTAATTTGCACCCCTTCGGCTGACCATCAGGAAGAAGGAAACACCAGACAAGCTTGAGGATCAGGACACCAGCCCTGCTCTAGTCACTCTGGAAGCTGACTAGTGTGCACACCCAAAACTCAAGGAAACATCAGCCCTGCTTCAGCCACTTGGGAGCTGACTGATAACACTAGGCAGAAGATAAACTGTTTCACCCTCTAAGATGGCTCTTATACTGTGATCATTGCCATCCCTTACTTCTGTCTTATACATTGTCCTTTTCTTGGTCTTTACTACAGGAGTGATGACAAACACAAGACTGACAATATCAGGAAACTAGCACGTGTACCAGTATAAACCTAAGAGGCCATCGAGGCTTGGGATCCAAGCTCACTATTTGGAGGATGGTTTTCTATTCTTGGTGGACTCAAAAGCTGAATTGATATTATGCTATTTTAACTTGTTTTTTGCTTCCATGTTTTTCTCCCCTTTACATTAAAACTATTGAGCTTACTACGGGAAACAGGTATTAAAAAAGAAAAAGAAAGAGAGAGAGCACCTAAGATATGACATTATATACAGCTTTAAGCCAAGAAGATGGACAAAAGTGTGTTTTGTAAGAAATCTTGAATGCTATGTTTGCAATTCGTGTTGTTTCTAATATTATGCTCTAATATTTAATTAGGATTACATTTTTTAAATCAGAAAAGACATCAGGATTCTGTACTGTAACATTGTTAGTAAAGGGAATATTTTAGTGATTAGAATTTATTCTTTCCCCCAGAGTGTAAGAAGTTAAATCAAGCATCAATAAATGGAATGGATTCAAATTAAAAAGTTTCTTTTCAGCATAAGAAAAAATAATGTGAAGAGAGAGCCTATAGATTAGGAGAAAATCTTTACCACATGCACTTCAGCTAAAGCATTAATCTCTAGGATATATAAAAAACTCAAAACTTAACACCAAAAAATGCCCCAAATAAATAAATAAATGGGCTAAGGAACTGAGTAGACACTTCACAGAAGAAGATATACAATCGATGAACAAATATATGAAAAAATGTTCAATATCTCTGGTAGTTAGAGAAATCCAAATCAAAACTAAGATTTTATCCCACTCCAATCAGAATAGCAATTATCAAGAATACAAGCAACAATAAATGTTGGCGAAGATGTGGGGAAAAAGGTACACTCATAAATTGCTGGTGGGAATGCAGATTAGTGAAACCACTATGGAAAGTAGTGTGGAGATTCCTGAGAAAACTTAGAATAGAACCACCATTTGACCCAACTATCCCACTCCTCGATTTATACCTAAAGGACTTAAAATCAACATAATACAGTGATGCAGCCACATCAATATTTATAGCAACTCAAATCACAATAGATAAACCATGGAACCAACCTAGATGCCCTTCAACAGATGAATGGATAGAGAAAAAATGGTATATATATGTAGATGATGGACTATTACTTAACTTTAAATATGAATGAAATTTTGGCATTTGCTGGTGAATTGATGGAGTTAGAGAATATCATGCTAAGTGAAATAAGCCAAACCAAAAGAACCAAAGGCCAAATATTTTCTCTGAAATGTGGATGCTAATTCACAATAAGAGTTGGAGATAGGGAAGGATAGAGTTTATATTAGGTAGAGGGAGGGGGTGTGGGGGAGGGAATGATAGTGGAGTGAAACAGACATTACCTTATGAACATGTATGACTGCATGACCAATGTGATCCTACAATATGTATTGTGGGGGTTTCAGCCACGTCTAGCATGGATGAGGGAAGGGTTAACTTGGAGGATGGTGCTAGTGATGAATCAATTACCAATAAACTAGGGGGGCTGGGGAGATAGCTCAGCTGGTAGAGTGCTTGCCTCGCAAGCACAAGGCCCTGAGTTCGATCCCCAGCACCGCAAAAAAAAAAAAAAAAAAAAAAAAAATCAATAAATTTATCTAATCAATAAACACATAAGAGTTAATACTCTTTTCAAAAGGAAGGGAGTGTGACTGATTGGGCCACACCAGATCTGGCCTCCAACAAGATGGAGGACCCCACCTTCACCTTTATTTATAGTCACACAGGTAAAGGAACCTGGACCAGGAGAGGCAAATTCTGTGAGGAACAGGATGGGGTGGAGTTAGGGAAACCATTTGCTTAGGGAACTAGCATATCATCAGACAGTAAGCCACTTCCCATACAGGCCCACTTACTGCTAGGCTATCTGAAACAGCCTCCCATGACTACCAGTTCCTGGAAGTCAGACCTCTGTGTCCCATAGCTCAGCCAAGTCTGATTCTGCTAGGCATGGCTGGCTCCCCACAATGTATAATCAGAAAAATGTGAGATTACATTCCATTTATGTATGATCTATCAAAATGTATAAATGCATTCTACTGTCATGTATAACTAACTAATTAGAACAAAAAAAGAAAAAATAGTTAAAGAATTTATGCTTTCCTGTTTGTAAAGCTAACATGTTGAATTAAAGGTTTGCAGCAGACACCAGCTCCATCAGAGCCTCAGTCTGGTGAAGCCACAGGTTGGTGACTGCACAGCCAAGTGCCCTTGTGTGTCTGGCTCTTTGCCACCCAGTAGATGGGTGCCCTGACCCAGGGTGCAGGACCTGCATTCTAGTCCCCTTACTTTCTTCTTTGGAGCAACCTTGACTGCTGTGCTCTGCCTTCATTTCTCATCTGTGAGGATTTTTTCCAATATTCCCATGAGACTATTGAAGATCAGTGAGGAACTTCATCAAGTTTAAGGAAGTCTGTCTGGTCTACAGTGTGGGGGGGCATCCTGCCAAAGCTGACTCTGTGACTGACCCCCACCCACTACCTGCTTTCCTGAGCGATCGTTGAGGAAGGCAGGGGGAACCCTGTTCATCTGCCACACAGCCTGCCAGCTCCAAGGCAAAGGGGCCTTCCTCTGACCTTCACCTGCCAAAACAAAGAAGGTCATTGTCAGGTCTCTCAGGGGGTGGGAGATGGTAGGTAGCAGTGAACTGTGAGCAGTGAAATGCAAACCAATAATGGTTTTCTTTCAATTGCTTTTAAGGCAAGAGAGTAAACAGATAATGCAGAAATACCACAGGCATACAAATAAACAGAACAAAAGGAGCCAATTAAGAGATATATCAAGAAAGACTAATGGGGCTATTACTAACTCTTGACAGGATCAGTTGGGGTCACTGTAAAGCTAGAATTTATGGCTATAGGTGTCTCAATATATTTCAGAAGGGAAATTTTCCTAGTAGCGCAGGAGCACAAAGGTAAATTCTGTCTGATCAGTGACCCCAATTCTCACATTAACATAGGATTGACTTGTGAATGAAGAATCCCACCCCCCCCGCCCCGTCCCCAGAGGATGGCCACCTTGGCTGTTCTGGAGAGGATCAACTAGGGTCAAAAACTCGGTGGTACTCATGTACCACCGAACATGAAGGAGTTGAACACCTGATTGGCAGAGTGCTGAAGGTGGACCCCAGTTCGCAAGGCAGTCACAAAACCATAGATTTTGAGGCAGCACTGTTTCCTTTGTCCTCTATTGAGAGGGAACCCACTCTTGTGAGAGTGCACTTTGTTTGAGCCTTATTTTACTTTTACTTATTATACAGTTCTCTTGCATGGTTTTTGTTTTTTGTGTTTCTTTGGAACAAAGAGCAAAGGTTTGGAGCTTCAGCTCCCGACTCTCCTGTGATAGGAGAGACTTCTGACCATCTTCAGCCAGGACAGTCCCCAGCATGAAATATGAGATTTGGGGTCTTGCCAGAGACAGGTGTTCTGGCAAAGGTGGGGAGCTCCGGCCTGGGCCATCATAACTCTCCAAAGATTGAGCTCCACAGAGCAGCCCGACTCCCAGCACAGCTGAGGTGTGCGGAGTGGCCAGCTGTGTAAGCATCTGCCCTCCAGGGCCCCAGCTACCTTACCTCCAAACAGGCCAGCATCTGGATGTGTGACAGCTAAGCCCTGGACTTCCCAAACTGAAATCTCTTGAGATATGCTCAACCTGGGAAAGGAGACACAGTTGCTATCCAGTTGGTGGTGTTCCCTCTGTCCCCCATGGGCAGTGTCTTGCAAAAAACTGTCTTGCATGGTTCTTGTATGCACACAGAACTGGCTTATAACCCAGAGGGATGCAGGGGTCAGGTAGCCCAGTCCAGAGGGTGGCAGAGTTGTACTCATAACAGTTAACTTCTTTGGGGGAGGTGCACACCTCCAGTCTCAGACAGCAGCAAACATCAAAGGAGTTCTCCAGCGCTCTTTCCTCGTGGTGTCCATAGGCCCATCTCACTTCTGTAGCCAGGCCCCTCACCTCTGCCCTATTCCCATGCTCAGAGTGGCTTCCACCTCTCCTCCCTTCCCTTCCACTCCAAACTCCCCCTGACTCTGCCTACCATCCAGAATAGCCTCACACTAAGATATGGAGAGTACACAAGCCATAGACAGCACAACCGTCCACCAAGATAGCAAGGGTGTGTAGCTCATGAGACACTCACGCACAGAATTTGATGCAGCAACAGTGAGCAAACAGGCTACGTACAACCAGATGATGACTCACACAATATTTAGTGGAAAAAATAAGATGTGCTATATGTTCCCATCCTTAGGTCCTTCAAAACCAGGAGAGACAAAACTGCTCTTTGGGGTGTGAGGACATGGCAATGACAAAAGCCAGGACCAAGGCTACCTTAAGGGTGGAGGAAGCAGGTCAGGGAGAATATGTATGTGATTCCTTGGTGCTGGGATTGCTGCAAGTCCTGATTGGGGAGGTGGGTGTCATCCACATTCATAGCACAATTCATCAACCTCCACAGATATACTTCATGTACTTTCCATATGTATTTTATTTCACAAAGTTCACAGAAAAAGAAACCTACCCCCATCCTTAGGCCTGCCATGGTCTTCTCAGGGAACTTGCTTCCTCATGTTTTGCCCAGATGGTCTTAGTGGGGAAGACCAGGTGAGGAGCTACCAGGGCCTGAGGATAAACCACTCAGGTGGCCCTGGGCCAATGAACCATTAGGACCACTTTCATTCCTTCCCCTGGGGTGTCCTCCTGCCCCCAGCACTGCCATCCCTTTGCTCCATGCCCCATGTTCTGCAGGGAGTTTGGTTCTGTTGATCTGGGAATCTGGCTCCGTGGCTCTGGCAGGCCTCCCTGTTGTGGCCTCATCTGACCAACATCTGTTTCTTACAGAGGGGATCGGCTATGATGAAGCAAGTACCCCAACATCCTTGGCTAATGGACTCTCTGGAGTGGGATCTTTAGTATTCATTCATGTATGTGGTCATCTGCTCCCTTACTTACAGTTGGGAGGAACTATGTGGGAGGATATCAGTCATATAACATTGGGAGCTGCATCTCCATGTCAGGCACCTCAGTAGGCATACAAGGCCAGAGTACTTGTCCTTGTAGAGGAGATGGGTATGAGAACACAGATTCATGAGATGATGCTGCCAAGCAGACTCGGGGGCTATGGGAGGCAGCACTGAGCAAGGCAGGAAAGGGATCCCTGAAGAGGTGATGTTTAAGTGAAATCAAGAAACATGATTCATCACATCAAGAGACTTAAAGACAAGAATCACATGATCAGCTCAATAGATGCAGAAGAAACATTTAACTAAATACAGCAGCCCTTGTGCTCAAAACACTAGAAAAATTAGGGACAGTAAGAATATACCTCAACCTTATAAAAGCCATATGTGCTAAACCCAAGGCCAACATCACTCTAAATGGAGAAAAATTGAAAGCATTCCCTCTAAGAACTGAAATGAGATAGGGATACACCACTTTTATTCAACATCATCCTTGAAACTCTAGCCAGAGCAATTAGACAGAAAAAGGAAATAAAAGGGATACAAATAGAAATAGAACTCAAGCTATCACTATTTCCTAATGACATGATTCCATATTTAGAAGACCTAAAAAATTCCACCAGAAAACCTCTAGAACTAATAAATGAATTCAGCAAAGTAACAGAATGTAAAATTAACACTGATAAATCAAATACATTTTTAATACATTAGTGATGAATCCACTGAAAGAGAAATTAGGAAAACTACCCCGTTCATAATAGCCTAAAAAAATAAAATATTTGGGAATCAATGTAACAAGAGAGGCAAAAGACCTCTAAAATGAAAACTATAGAATTCTAAAGAAAGAAACAGAAGATTTTAGAAGATGGAAAATCTCCCATGCTCTTGGATACGCAGAATTAACATTGTCAAAATGTCCATACTACAAAAAGCATTAGGCATATTTAATGCAATGTCTACTAAAAGTCCAATGACATTCTTCATGGAAATAGGAAAATCAATCATGAAATTCATTTGGAAAAATAAGAGACCCAGAATAATCAAAGCAATCCTTAGCAAGGAAAGTGAAACAGGTGACATCAGAATACCAAAACTTAGATTATACTACAGAGCCATAGTAACAAAAATGGCATGGTATTGGCACCAAGACAGGAAGACCAATTGTACAGAATAGAAGACACAGAGGCAAACCCATATAAATATGGTTATTTCATACTAGAAAAAGGCACCAAAAACATACATTAGAGAAAAGACAGCCTGTTCAACAAATGGTGCTGGAAAAACTGGAAATCCCTATGTAGCAAAATAAAATTAAACCTCTCTTTCTTACCCTGCACAAAACTCAACTCAACGTGGGTCAAGGAATTAGACACTAGAACAGATACCCTGCACCTAATAGGAGAAAAAGTGGGCCAAAATCTACACCATGTTGGCTTAGGAATTGACTTCCTTAACAATGTCCCTAAAGCATAAGAAGTAAAATCAAGAATCAAAAAATGGGATGGATTCAAACTAAAGATATTCTTCACAGCAAAGGAAACAATAATGTGAAGAGAGAGCCTACAGAATGGAAGAAAATCTTTACCACTTGCCTCAGATAGAGCATTCATCTTCAGGATATATAAAGAACTAAAAAAAAATCACACAAAAAACCCCAAATAACCCAATCAATAAATGGGAAAAGGAACTGAACAGACACTTTACAGATGAAGAAATACAACTGACCAACAAATATATGAAAAAAGGTTCAACATCTCTAGCAATTAGAGAAATCCAAATCAAAACTACACTGAGATTCTATCTCACTCCAGTCAGATGGCAATCGTCAAAAATACAAGCAACAAAAAATGTTGGTGAGGATGTGGGAAAAAAAGTACAGTTATACATTCCTGGTGGGACTGCAGATTGATGCAACCACTATGGAAAGCAGAATGGTATTGGCACCAAGAAAGGAAGAGCAATTTTACAGAATAGAAGACATAGAGGCAAACCCATATAAATATGGTTATCTCATACTAGAAAAAGGCACCAAAAAAATACATTAGAGAAAAGACAACCTGTTCAACAAATGGTGCTGGGAAAACTGGAAAGCAGAATGGAGTTTCCTTACAAAAATTGGAATGGAACCCTCATTTGACCCAGCTATCCCACTCCTCGGTTTATACCTGAAGAACTTAAAATCAACATAATATAGTGATGCAGCCACATCAATGTTTATAGCAGCTCAATTCTGCTATCTATGGAATAGATAATCTATGGAACTAATCTATGGAACCATAGCTAATCTATGGAACTAATCTATGGAACCAGCTAATAGCTAATCTATGGAACCAGCTTCGGTGCCCTTCAACAGATGAATGAATAAAGAAACTGTGGTACTGGGGTATGAGTAGCAGCAAGGATAGGAGAATGCATTGGACATTATTTCCCTATGTGCATATATGATTATACAACTGCTGTAACTCTACATCATGTACAACAAGAATGAGAATTTTTACTCCATTTATGTATGATGTGTCAAAATGCATTCTAGTCTCATGTATAACTTATTAGAACAAAAAAAGTAAATCTATTTGAGCACACTAAAAAAATACAAAGCATCTTAAGATAATATCACAGGCCCTGTAAGTGACCACGGACCCTATATTCCATGCCTATGGACCAGAAGGATTAGTTGACCCTCCTTGTAGAGAGTCCACTGTGTGTACAGGAAGGGGAGGCTTGGTATACATGTTGGTAGAGGGATTTCAACTTCAGCTGCCAAACTGAGGGCTGTAAGGAGTGCCTAGGAGAGTTTGTATGAATCATTGAAAACTGAGTAGAGACTCCTTTAAAACCTTACTGCTGGTGTCCGTTCTTTACACC
This sequence comes from Sciurus carolinensis, assembly GCF_902686445.1. NCBI lineage: Eukaryota > Metazoa > Chordata > Mammalia > Rodentia > Sciuridae > Sciurus > Sciurus carolinensis. The sequence continues at coordinate 129,480,744 of NC_062220.1, forward strand.
AGCCTCTGATAAACATTGTGGCCCATCAGAGTCCATGTGTGGCATTGATAGCATTTATATTGTTGGTAGGCTTGTTTATTTTCTATCTTTTGAAATACTATGTATATATTTTTTCAAACTCACTAAATCAAGATAATTAAAATTCTTATTACACTCCAGATTTGCAAACCTGAAATTGCACTTTGGGGGTCTGGGAGAAAAAAACAAAAAAACAACTTCTGACCTCCTCGTGGTTCTTCTTCAGGTAGGCCAGCTCCTCAGTCAGATTCTCAACCTGCACCTCCAGGTGAGCTCTGGCCAGGGTCAGCTCATCCTGCACCTTGTGCAGGCCACTGACGTCAGCCTCCATGGTCTGGTATAGAGCCAGCTCATTCTTATTCCTGAAAATTAGTTTAGAGATTCAACACAATGATTTGGACAAGGCCACTGCCATCCTCAGAGCTATTTGGTGCATGGATTTCTGCAACTGTTTTAAAATAGCAGCAGTGTAGTGTGTGGTATGGTTTCTGTGACTCCCTTTTTTTCTTCCTTCCTATTTATAGTATCAAAATTAATTGTTCAGTTGGAAAGGAGAAAAGGGGAAAATTATGAGATGATGCTTTTGTACCAGTAAAGAACCCCACTAGCACCGTGCATCCCAGGAACAGATCCTCCCTGGCTGGCTGCTGCAACCCCTATCTCTGGGTGGTTTCTAATGGCATCCTAAGAGCAATTGAAAATCAAATATAGTTACTCTTCTTGCTTAATTTTCTTCATGATTTATTTAATTTAAAACATTTTTACTTCTTCATTAGCTTTGCCAAGATTTTGTAGGTTCAGGACCATCAGCCTTGCAACTTCCTGTGTGGAAATTTTGTAATGCAAAAAGTCTGTATTCCTTACATCTAGAAGGATGGGATGTGGAAAAGGAGATGGAAATATAAAAATAAGTGGATGGTTAATCTTTCAGTTGTATGTGCCATCAGGAAAACATCTGTTTCAATTAACCCCTTGTCAAAAACATTATTAGTTCATTTTGATACATTGAAGATTCAAGTTTAGGGCATTAGTAGCATTAGCATGTTGAATTATGAGTCATGACAACAATGCTGGTTCATTGCCTTCAGAGTAAGCAACTTATTTTAAGAATGTGTAATCACAAATGGTACACCTTTACTCCATGTACAGAGAAACAACATGTATCCCATTTGTTTACAATAAAAAAAATAGAAAAAAAGAATGCGTAATGTGAATTGTGTTTGATTCTAATTATTTTTTAGGATGAATGTCCTATGGGCATTTGCCAAAACACTAAATATATGGAGAATGTGAACTTCAGAAGATTTGAAATATTTGCTCTTGATGGAGGCAGGAAAATGGGGACTAGGAGGACATGGTAGGAAAGGTCAGTATCCTGACCATCTACTCACCTGGCCATCTACTCACTTCATTCTGAAGTCCTCGGCACCCAGATTTGTGTTGTCAGTCTGCAAGATGAGCTGGGAATTTCCAGTGCTGGCAGAAATGAGCTGACAAAATAAGGTGAGACATGGAAAATGAAGTCCTAATAAGCTAGTAGTTTACAAATATATTTTTTCACACAAAATTCAAGTGGTAATATTAAATGCTGTTTCATTAAGAGTTAAAAAAAAAAAAAAGTGATGTTTAAACTGTGTCCCGAGGATGCAAAAGCAAGGGATGATGCTAAAGCCCCACTCCATTTCCAGTTTTGACAACAACCCTTTAAGGGTTGTTAAAGTACTAGCATTCTAATTTTATAGAAGAGGAAACAGATTCAGAGAAATCACCCAGCTAACACCTGGCAGAAGGAGACTCAAGCTCCAGGCTGCATGATGCAAAAAACAGTAACTGAAGACACTCTTGTCAGTCAAGGCCAGGAATAATGGTGACATCAGTGGAAAGTGCTTGTGCAGGCTCAAGAGAGATGCTGACAGTAGAAGTGATAAGATGCTAGGGAGGAGTCTGTCAAAGATGACTCCCTGTTTCTGCCTTAATCAACGAGGTGGACAGTGATTGACATTTACCAAGGTGGAGAAAGGGAGGTGCAGGTTTGGAGAAAAAAATAATTTATCTAAAATGGACACATTCTACTTCAGTAAAAAAAAATAGCCAGGTATTGTGGCATATGCCTGAAATCCCAGTGGCTCAGGAGGCTGAGGTAGGAGGATCAAGAGTTCCAAGCCAGCCTCAGCAAAAGTGAGGTGCTAAGGAACTCAGTGAGATCCTGTCTCTAAATAGGGCTAGGTATGTGGCTCAGTGGTCAAGTGCCCTGAGTAGTTCAATCCCTGCTACCCACCCCAAAATGTAACACACACACACACACACACACACACACACACACACACTTATAGTTGATTAAATGAAAACATAATGGGGCTAATTCCCTGCCCAGAACCTGTGTCTTTATATTCACCCCTTTTTCAATACCAGTATTCTCTTGCATATTTGATCCTTTCTTCCTCCCAATATCTAATGTGCATTATCTCTTTTGTGATCCTTGGGCTCTCCAGTACCCAACCCCAGGCACATCAGGAACAACAGAACTGCTAAGGAGGAATCTGTCCTTCGCCACTCCACCTTCTCCTTCAGAAGACACCCACACTTTCTATTCATTTTCCCATAATTTTCATTGTCTGCAGAGGCCAGGCAAAGGCAGGAATCTGTTCAGGGGCCTTGTCCTTCTGGCCCTCAGACCATCTCATCTGTGCAGATCTAGCTTTGCAGGTGTGTAATCTCTGAAGTCACACTGGGGCCTACACTCAGAAAGGCCCCACCTTTGGTGAATGCTAATCTGCTGTAGACTTGAAATTCCTAAGATACTTAACAAGAGGTCCCACATGCTCATTTTGCACTAAGCCCCACAAATTACACGGCCAGCCCTGTACACATGTCCGTATCACATGGGTAAAGCCAGTGAGGGGCAGCCTCTCTCATGTGCATAGCAAACTCATTTCTAAGTTAGGAAGACCCACTGCTTAAATTATAGGGAGGTACGGGGGAAAAAAAAGGAGCTCAATTCCTTTGTTTGTATGAAGTACACAGTTTTATGTACAATTGTATGTTTCTTCCTTGGTAATTAATTAGGAAGGCACCTTTGAGAATAGAAAACAGAAATAACAAATATGGACCATTAGCTGTGCCTCATTCTTTCTTTATGGCTTAGAGTGGAGACTCCTTTGAGTTGCTGTGGCCCTCAGTTACAGGTAGGGATTTTGGGCTGCTTAAATACAACATGGGGTCATGGAGAGGTGGAGGGAGGAGTGATCAAAGGATTCCAATCTGGCTCTTGAAGTCCCAACTGCCACCTAGCCCTCACCAGTTTGGAAGATCTTCTGTTATCAGCTTGGGGAATCAGGGGTTCCTCACCTGTGACCCTAGCTCAGCCCCGCATGACATGAAAATCATGAAAATCTCTCTTACCAATTTGTCATGCTGGAAGATTCTTACTTCTTTCAAAGTTCTTCTGAGACAGACAAAAAGTCTGGGTCAAGCCTGAAATGCCAGCCTTTAAGTTCTCTTTGTGCATTCGGCTTTCTGAAAATTAAAATACTTCCAATGTGATCGAACCAAAAAAACAAAACAAAACAAAAACAAACAAACAAACAAAAAAAAAAAAACAGAAGCAATGGCAGTTAGATATTTACAAATCAGAACTATTTTGCTTGAATTCAAGGTCCATTACTGCTTGTCCTTAGTGTTGAAAATACTGAAATTCAGCATTGGAGCTGTCGAATGGGAGTCGCTAGCTGAGGAAGGAGGCTGTGTTCACTGCTGGGAGTTTATAGTATGTAACTAATTGAGGAACAACTACAGCGAGGTCAGCTAGCAGCTCAGCAAGAGGGTCGAGGGAGAGTTACCCACCCTGCCCAGCCTATCATTGTATAATGTCCAACTTACTTTCACCCAATTTATAAAAGACTAATAGGCGAATGGAATGAGATAGTGCCCTAGTCTCAGTCATTTTTCCATTTATCTTGGAAAAAAAAACAATTTAATCAGTAGGACATATTTTTAAACTACTCAATTCAATGGCTTTAACATGAATACCTAAATTGAATTATATCATTTTAATAGCATTAGGAATGACATTTGTACATATTTCATTTATAGGGAATATTCAGAAAGTTTTCATCACAATGTTCCATTCTTTCCTTCCAAATTAATCTTTGTTTAGATTTCTACAAATTTATATAAACCAAATTCTAACTTCCAAAAAGAACATTTACCTTACCTCTTGTTTAATTATGGATCTATTTCCTTGATTATTTTTTTATCACTGTTAACTGTGTTTCTCAGTAGGATTTTACCTGGATTTAAGTGATTTGTTACTTTTTAATAAGACAGGCACAAATTGCAAACCTAATTGGATTACTGTATAATCAAAATAAAGTATTTCCTAGGATACTCTCTTATATATTTGAAACTAATCTCTGCCCCCTGCCCAAATACACTCTATTTAGAAGACTACAAGAAAACAAAGTTCTCATACATTGTTTCCTGAGTCTATTCAAAGTAACCTCTTAAGTGGAAAGAGAAACTTGTATGGTTCCAGAAAAAGCACGTGGCTTCACATAAACAAGGGATCCAAAATGCTGCTGATTATGGTGCAGTTCACATGGTATCACACTTGGAACATCAAGAAAACAAAGACTAAGAGAGATGTTAATATCCTTTGCAGAAATGGCAAAAGATTTCCATGTTCTGGAATGGCCAATTTAAATCACCAGATTCTGGAATGAGACAGATATCATTACCCTATGTATATATATGATTACACAAATGGTATGAATTTACATTGTGCACAACCGTAGGAACAAAAAGATATACCCCATATGTGTACTATGAATCAAAATGCAGTCTGTAAAAATAAAAAAAAAAACTAAAAAAACCCCCCAAAACTAAATGAACAAAATAAAGGTATTGTGTATCTACAAAACAAACAAACAAATAAAAAAACCCCACAAAACATCAGGTTTTCTTTATTACTTCTCCAAATACACATCTGTTCACAGATACAATCCCTAGATGACTAAAACCTAGTTCTTTTCAAATATCAGAGTGGTACTACTTGGAATGCAGAGTGTTTGGGCACATTTAATTTCATAAACTTTGAAACATTTCAAAGGTAAATTGCAAGACAATATTCAGTCAGTTCTTTGCAGGCCTGGAGAGACAGTCTTGGATAAAGTCAGTAGTGGTATTTCATGTAGAAAGCACTACTGATTTGGACTCTACCAATCTGTCAACACAAATCCACCTTCTCACCCAATTGCCCCCTGTGGAATTTGTGGTATAAAAAGCAATCCCAGATAAGAGTCATATTTCTGAATTTCCTCCTAGATATTGGTATGGTTTTCTTCTTTGCCATCTCTGATGCTATTCAACATTCTCCCATGTGCAATACAAATGATTACAATTTAGCTATGAATCTATTTCAGATATCCAGCTTCAAAAGTAAAAAAAAAAAAAAAAGTACAAATTGTGGTTTTCAACCTCACATCAGGTCTTTCTTCCTGTGCAGCTCAAAGATAATAGAGAGAGTTGGAGAGTGATTTCTTTGGCTCTTAGTGAATATTCTGGCCCACAAGGTAAGCCAGTTTATGGACATAGTGACAAGGAGCAGGAACTTGGATGATGTCCTTTAGTAGAAAGAAAAGAAATATTTTTCAATTCAGAGGTTGAAAGTTTCTCAGTCTTTTTTTTTAACATTAGAGTTATAGGTTGTCTTTATAATTTTATTTTTGTATACACATTTGCTTAAAATCAGTGAATTTCTAGGCCAGGTTCAGGTAACTGAAGGGCCTTTATAAGTACTTTATATTGTCTAGACCCAAGGTATGCTGCAAACATAGTCTGAAGTAAAATGGGAAATAACATCCTTCTGAAGATAGGCTTAGAAATTCTAATCCAGTAAGTTAAGGTATTTCCTTTCTCTGGTAGCAGAGCTGATTGATACCTGGCTGCTAGGCCACCATTTACAGGTATAGCCAAGAAAACAGGGTACAGTCCTCCTAAGACAAAACCAATAAGTCCACTCCGTGTCACGATACAGGTTTCACAATGCAGTTCACCTGTACTCAAAGGTAAACTTACAAAACCTTTGAAAGATGCATTTGCTGTCAGAAATGGGAGCACTGCCATTGGTAAACCAGCAGCTATTCGGGCCTGTGTCACATGTAAGACGCGCCGAAAAAGACTGTTTGCTATTAGGCCACAGAAAGCAGCATTGAGTCCAACATATATGGATCCGTGTTCAAGTAGATTCCTTTCTGCTTCTGGTAGTAGTTCAATTTTTCTGGCTATGATATCAAAAATTGAGTTTTCCCTGATGGTATTATGTGGTTTATGGTTTTCCATCTTGACCCCGGACATCAGGGCATTTGCTTTACCCCTTTCCTAGCATGCCATTACCTGCTGCTCTCCTCGAAGCAGCAGCGGGGCTCTCCAGTTCTTCCACCAACACCAAGTTTCTCAGTCTTGAACAGCACATTTTAGAGATCTGAAAGGAAATCAGTAACAAAATGCTCACTGGCAAAGTGTAGTACATGTGGCATAGTGTGTAATTTAAATGCTATACTGTATCCAGGTCCAAGCAGAGAGTGTCATAGACAACCTTAGAATGAGTGGGAGTAACAGTAGACTGACTCACAATGTAAAAGTCACACCTGGAATTACAGAACACATGCTTGGCATCTTATTAGAGAAGAAATATGGTAACCTTAGTATCAGATGAAAATATTTAATTTACTAAATTACAGAAATCTGTTGTACAGTTTCCTTTAAATCTAGAGTCTAACAATAACTTGATAAAGCAAACTCATAAAGGACAATTAAGTACTGGGCAGATAATAACTCTCCTGAGATGGAGACTTGAAATGTAGGTACTGATGCCAAGGGAAAGAAACAAAATCACACATTTGGGTGGCAATAGGTAATTAGATGCCGACATTCAAAGATGAGGCTTCTTGTTTCTCCCTAAGATTGTTGGAATGCACTCAAACTCTGTAAATGACATCACTGATAATGTTAATCTATTTCCATTTGTTGTAAATACTGAATTTTACTTTTTATGTGTATGTCTTATGTAATGCTTTATTACACTTTTACTTTTCAAATTAGTTCTTTCCTGTATTCTACTATATTGATCAACATTTCTGCCCTTTCTTAATGTTACTTCATTGCTTTCCTTCTATTGATAAGCATACCGTGTCTTATTTCCCATTGTGGTTACGCATAGCAATATGCAAAGGAAACATCTAAGTCTAAAGTTAACCAGAAACTCTTTTTTCCCAGTAACTGAAGAACCTTAAAATGTTTTAACTCTATAACTATTCCTGTGTAAATGCTATTACAGTATTATAGATTTGCCTTGTTTGATTTTCTTTTTTTTTTTTTAACCCACACCCATAAGAATGGGACTCTACTTTGTTTTAATATGCCCTAGCAGTTAGTCATTATTTATGAAGTCAAGGCTTTTGGTGTGCCCTGGGTAGATCTGTTCATGTGCATAAGGTGTATGTTTACTTAAGCATGTTTGTATTTTAGGCACCCTTGGTGATAACTTATTTGGGTATCAAATTCAAGTTCTGCACACAGCTTACTCAATTCTGACATGCACATTTCAGCTTCTCAGAAGATTGCCAGGACCACTCAATCTAAACAGCCGTGAGAGAGTTCCCGTGACATGTAATACTATCAGAATAGTTTGTTGTGTGCCTGCTGTGAGAACCCAAGTTCGTCAAGATCGGCAAACTTGACTTCCCTAGAATGCACAGTCATGATGCAATTGAGGCACTAACTTCTTTTTGGCAGGAATATACAAGCATTGAGGGTGACACACACACACCAGGGTAACTTCATCACTGGGCTGCTCCCTTGGACACCCATCAAAGTGCAGTGCATTTGCAATGGTTCCACATAGCTGTATTTTGGGTTCTTACATGAAAATATAAGCTCTTTCCTTTATCACCCATTCGCAATTTGTTTCTAGTTGCTACAAGTATCAGGCATTCTTTAAATGATCATTCTTTCATCTGCCAAAACTAGAAAGTCAGTCATGTGAACTGGCACTTCTTAGTTTACTGAGCTGAATTTACTTATTTCTTTGTGAATACTCAAATTTGGGATTGCTGAACCCATGAATTATAAGCCTTAGCCTGTAACTGATATCACGTCAGATGTAATTGGTCATTTTTATTCCTTTGGGACCGATTTCTACAGAGCTAAGACTTTCTAGACAAGTAAATTTTTCTATCTGAAAACTGACCTTATTTTATTGTTACCTAATAGTACGTCTACATGTTTAAAAAACACTGTAGCCACTTCTAAGATTGACAGAGCAGCCCTGCTAGAACCAGTCTAATGCTGCCACATTGCCCCACACAAAGGTCCTTGAATACATGGATAATAGATGATGCAGCCCTAGTCTCCAAAGGAGACTATGTTAATACTGTATATCTAAGGTTCCTAAATAAGACTGTAGAGAAGTTGATTCAACTAAGCTTGAAAAAATTTAAGATTCAAATATATCTTTAAATAAAATTTCTTACCTACTGGTAGTAGTCCAAAAAATGTGGTTTGGCTGCCATCTATTTTTTTTTTTTTAATGTATCTCTGGGAGTCTGATCCCAGTTGATAGTATCCACCCTGTAGGTTCTGTTATGGTGTCTGTGGTGTAATCACAACACAAGAAGTTATTCCTGACTTAGTCATTGCATACAGAAGTATCTGGAATCAACCAAGTTACTGTAGGCTATATCACTTCTAACAAGATGTGATTCATGTACTGTACAACTCACCCGGTTAAGTGGATGAGCCAATGGCTGTCAGTGTATCTGCGGAGTGGTACAATCAACACTCTCAGGACATTTCTACCTCCCTAGAAAGGGCTGGGAGACAGCCCAGCAACTTGCAGGTTCCCAGAAGGATGGTGGAGTTGGCACAGAGGAACGACACCAAAACCCTGGAGCAACTTAAAGCAAGTGCTGCTCAGATTTATTTTAGCCCTTCTTTTATAGTATTAAGTAAAGCAGGATTAAACAAAGTTCTAGAGAAATTACCACAGATTTTTTATTTACCACACTTTCCAGCAGGTGTCTAACACATAGCAGGTACATTAAGGTCAACTTTTTATATCTACTTAAAATTACTCACATAAGCATATTACAGTGAAAGATATTTTCCTCTTTTCATCTTACTGGCCTTTGTTTACCCTTTGGTGTCAGACTTATTGTCAGTATAATGACTCTATTTTGTTTTAAGTTAATTTTATTGAACTGTTAAGCAAAAACTGCACTGAAAGTTCTAACTCTATTACCTAAACAAGCACAGTTAAAACTAAGTTAGGTTATTTACTGCTAAACAATTAGTGTGAGTGCTTAATTTTTATCTTAGTATTCTTTATGTTATTGATTTATCCTCTACCTACTATAATACATAGGTGAGACCTAAGCCAGCATAAAGTACTCATAACCAGTGAACACGCAATGAGGGCATTTGATCTTGAGATATTTTTCTAGTTGTTTTCTTTTTTTCTTTTTCTTATTATTTTATTGTAAACAAATGGGATACATGTTGTTTCTCTGTTTGTACATGGCGTAAAGGCATACCATTTGTGTAATCATAAATTTACATAGGGTAATGCTGTTTGATTCATTTAGTTATTTTTTCCCTTCCCCCCACCCCTCCACCCCTCTTTTCCCTCTATACAGTCCTTCCTTCCTCCATTCTTGCTCCCTCCCTAACCCTAACTCTAACCCTAACACTAACCCCTCCCACCCCCCATTATGTGTCATCATTCACTTATTAGCGATATCATTTGTCCTTTGTTTTTTTGAGATTGGCTTATCTCACTTAGCATGATATTTTCAAATCTCATCCATTTGCCTGCAAATGCCATAATTTTATCATTCTTTATGGCTGAGTAATATTCCATTGTATATATATACCACATTTTCTTTATCCATTCATAAACTGAAGGACATCTAGGTTGGTTCCACAATCTGGCTATTGTGAACTGAGCAGCTATGAACATTGATGTGGCTGTATCTCTGTAATATGCTGATTTTAAGTCCTTTGGGTATAGGCCAAGGAGTGGGATAGCTGGGTCAAATGGTGGGTCCATTCCAAGCTTTCTGAGGAATCTCCATACTGCTTTCCAGAGTGGCTGCACTAATTTGCAACCCCACCAGCAATGTGTGAATGTACCTTTTTCCCCACATTCTCGCCAACACCTGTTGTTGCTTGTGTTCTTGATAATCGCCATTCTAATTGGGGTGAGATGGAATCTTAGGGTAGTTTTGATTTGCATTTCTCTTATTACTAGAGATGTTGAACATTTTTTCATATATCTGTTGATTGCTTGTAGATCTTCTTCTGTGAAGTGTCTGTTCATTTCCTTAGCCCATTTGTTGATTGGGTTATTTGTATTCTTGGTGTAGAGTTTTTTGAGTTCTTTATAGATTCTGGAAATTCGCACTCTATCTGAAGTATGAGTGGCAAAGATATTCTCCCACTCTGTAGGCTCTCTCTTCACATTACTGATAGTTTCCTTTGCTGAGAGAAAGCTTTTTAGTTTGAATCTATCCCAGTTGTTGATTCTTGCTTTTATTTCTTGTGCTATGGGAGTCCTGTTAAAAGTCTGATCCTAAGCCGACATGTTGAAGCTCTGGACCTACTTTTTCTTGTATAATCTGCAGGGTCTCTGGTCTGAATCCGAGGTCCTTAATCCATTTTGAGTTTATTTTCGTGCATGGTGAGAGATATGGGTTTAGTTTCTTTCTGTTGCATATGGATTTCCAATTCTCCCAGCACCATTTGTTGAAGAGGCTATCTTTTCTCCATTGCATATTTTTGGCCCCTTTGTCTACTATGAGAAAATTGTATTTATTTGTGTTTGTGTCCATGTCCTCTATTCTGTACCATTGATCCACCTTTCTATTTTGGTACCAATACCATGCCGTTTTTGTTACTATTGCTTTGTAGTAGAGTTGAAGATCGGGTATTGCGATACCCCCTGCTTCACTCTTTCTGCCAAGAATTGCTTTAGATATTCTGGGTTTTTTATTCTTCCAGATGAATTTCATGATTGCTTGCTCTATTTCTGTAAGGTACATCATTGGGATTTTAATTGGAATTGCATTGAATCTGTATAGCACTTTTGGTAGTATGGCCATTTTGACAATATTAATTCTTCCTATCCAAGAACATGGGAGATCTTTCCATCTTCTAAGGATTTCTTTAATTTCTTTCTTTAGTGTTCTGTAGTTCTCATTGTAGAGGTCTTTACCTCTTTTGTGAGATTGATTCCCAAGTATTTTATTTTTTTCGATGCTACTGTGAATGGTGTAGTTTTCCTAATTTCTCTTTCTGAAGATTCATCACTTATGTATAAAAATGCATTAGATTTATGTGCATTGATCTTATATCCTGCTACTTTACTGAATTCACTTCTGAGTTCTAAAAGTTTTCTGGTGGAATTTCCTGGTTCCTCTAAGTATACCATCATATCATCAGCAAATAGGGATAGTTTGAGTTCTTCTTTTCCTATTCGTATTCCTTTAATTTTTTGGTCTGTCTAATTGCTCTGGCTAGAGTTTCAAGGACGATATTGAATAGAAGTAGTGAAAGAGGGCATCCCTGCCTTGTTCCAGGTTTTAGGGGGAATGCTTTCAGTTTTTCACCATTTAGAATGATATTAGCCATGGGCTTAGCATAGATGGCCTTTACAATGTTAAGGAATGTTCCCACTATCCCCATTTTTTCTAGTGTTTTGAGCATGAAGGGGTGCTGTATTTTATCAAATGCTTTTTCTGCATCTATTGAAATAATCATGTGATTCTTGACTTTAAGTCTATTGATATGGTGAATGACATTTATTGATTTTCTGATGTTGAACCAACCTTGCATCCCTGGGATGAAACCCACTTGATCGTGGTGCACTATCTTTTTCATACGTTTTTGTATGCGATTTGCTAAAATTTTGTTGAGAATTTTTGCGTCGATGTTCATTAAGGATATTGGTCTGAAATTTTCTTTCCTCGATGTGTCTTTGTCTGGTTTAGGTATCAGGGTAATATTGGCTTCATAGAATGAGTTTGGGAGAGTTCCCTCCTCTTCTATTTTCTGGAATACGTTGAGAAGTATTGGAATGAGCTGTTCTTTAAAGGTTTTGTAGAACTCGGCTGAGAACCCATCTGGTCCTGGACTTTTCTTTGTTGGTAGGCTTTTGATGACTTCTTCTATTTCATTACTTGAAATTGGTCTATTTAAATTGTGTATGTCCTCCTCGTTCAGTTTAGGCAATTCATATGTCTCTAGAAACCTGTTGATGTCTTTGAAATTTTCTCTTTTGTTGGAGTATAGATTTTCAAAATAGCTTCTAATTATGTTTTGTATTTCAATCGTGTCTGTTGTGATATTTTCTTGTTCATTCCGAATTTTAGTGATTTGGGTTTTCTCTCATCTTCTCTTTGTTAGTGTGGCTAAAGGTTTATCAATTTTGTTTATTTTTTCAAAGAACCAACTATTTATTTTGTCAATTTTTTGTATTGTTTCTTTTGTTTCAATTTCATTGATTTCAGCTCTGAATTTAGCTATTTCCTGTCTTCTACTCCTTTTGGGGTTGGTCTGTTCTTCTTTTTCTAGGGCTTTGAGCTGTAGTGTTACGTTGTTTATTTGTTGTTTTACTTCTTTTATTGAATGCGCTCCATGAAATAAATTTTCCTCTAAGTACTGCTTTCATAGTGTCCCAGAGACTTTGATATGTTGTTTCTTTTGTTCTCATTTACCTCTAAGAATTTTTAAATTTCCTTCCTAATATCTTCTGTTATCCATTCATCATATAATAGCATATTGTTTAATCTCCAGGTGTTGGAGTAGTTTCTGTTTTTTACTCTTTCATTTATTTCTAACTTCAATCCATTTGATCTGATAGAATACAAGGTAGTGTCTCTATCTGCTTGTATTTGCTAACATTAGCTTGGTGGCATAATATATGGTCTATTTTAGAGAAGGATCTATGTGCTGCTGAGAAGAAAGTGTATTTGCTCTTGGTTGGAGGGTATATTCTATAAATATCTGTTAAGTCTAAATTATTGATTGTGTTATTGAGATCTATGGTTTCTTTGTTCAATTTTTGTTTGGAAGATCTGTCCAATGGTGAGAGAGGCATGTTAAAATCACCTAGTATTATTGTGTTATGGTCTATTTGGTTTCTGAAATTGAGAAGAATTTGTTTGACATACGTGGATGAGCCACTGTTTGGGGCATAGATGTTTATGATTGTTATATCTTGCTGATTTATGCTTCCCTTAAGCAGTATGAAATGTCCTTCTTTATCCCTTCTGACTAACTTTGGCTTGAATTCCACATTATGTGAAATGAGGATGGATACTCCAGCTTTTTTGCTGATTCCATGTGCATGGTATGTTTTTCCCCATCCTTTCACCTTTAGTCTATGGATATCTCTTTCTATGAGGTGAGTCTCTTGCAGGCAACATATTGTTGGATCTTTCTTTTTAATTGAATCTGCCAGTCTATGTCTTTTGATTGATGAATTCAGTCCATTAACATTCAGGGTTATTATTGAGATATGATTTGTATTCCCGATCATTTGGTTCACTTTAAAAATTTTATTTATTTATTTATTTATTTTGACACAAATTGGTTCCTCCTTTATTTGACAGTTCCTTTAGGATAATTCCTCCCTTTGCTGATTTGCATCTTTGCTTTTTATCTCTTCCTCATGGAATATTTTGTTGAGAATGTTCTGTAATGCTGGCTTTCTTTTTGTATATTCTTTTAGCTTTTGTTTATCATGGAATGATTTTATTTCATCATCAAATTTGAAGGTAAGTTTTGCTGGGTATAAGATTCTTAATTGGCATCCATTTTCTTTCAGAGCTTGAAAAATGTTGTTCCAGGCCCTTCTAGCTTTTAGGGTCTGGATTGAAAAATCTGCTGATATCTGTATTGGTTTCCCCCTGAATGTAATTTGGTTCTTTTCTCTCACAGAGTATAAAATTCTGTCTTTATTTTGTATGTTAGGTATTTTCATTATAATATGCCTTGGTGTGGGTCTGTTGTAATTTTGTGTATTTGGAGTCCTATAAGCCCCTTGAACTTGATTTTCCATTTCATTCTTCAAATTTGGGAAATTTTCTGATATTATTTCATTGAATAGATTGTTCATTCCTTTGGTTTGTTTCTCTAAGCCTTCCTCCATCCCAATAATTCTCAAATTTGGCCTTTTCATGATATCCCATAGTTCTTGGAGATTCTGTTCATGATTTCTTACCATCTTCTCTGTTTGTTCAACTTTGTTTTCAAGGTTAAATATTTTGTCTTCAATATCTGAGGTTCTGTCTTCCAGGTGTTGTATCCTATTAGTTATGCTTTCTAAGGAATTCTTAATTTGGTTTATTGTTTCCTTCATTTCAAGGATTTCTGTTTGTTTTTTTTTTCAATATCTCTAACTCTTTATTGAAATGATCTTTTGCTTCCTGTATTTGCTCTTTTAACCGTCAATTGGTGTGATCATTCAATGCCTGCATTTGCTCTTTCATCTCATCCTTCAATGCCTGCATTTGCTCTTTCATCTCCTCGTTTGCTTCCCTGATCATTTTAATTATGTACATTCTGAACTCCCTTTCTGTCATTTCTTCTGCCATGCTGTCGTTGGATTTTATTGATGTAACATCTAGATTTGTTTGGGGCATTTTCTTCCCTTGTTTTCTCATATTGTTCAGGAATCAGTGGATCATTAAGATATTGCAGATTTCCTCTATTGACTTATAATGTCCCTGAATATTGCTAGTATATCCCCTCTTATTCTTCAGTAGCCTAAAGTCTTGGAGGAAGTTGATAATGCGGTGCTCCACAAGGAAGCTGTGTCTCTAGGGGTGGTGACCCTCAGGTGGGGTATATTCCCTGATAGTGGGCAGAGGTGCCTCCACTTGTTGACCAATGGTCATCCAAAGGATAACTAGGCTGCGGACTGATGCAAGGCCTGTTTGTGCCTGTGTCTCTGGTTTTACCGTCCCTGTGGGAAAACCTCACCCGACAGGGAAGACTCACATGGTGGAGAGGTCTCGTTGCTCAGTTCCCCTCCTAGAGGTTCCCCTCAATCTACAACTACCGCCTGGGCTGGGCTGCCTTCCTCTGCAACGTTCCCAGGGGCCCGGACCTACTTCCTGGGCCTGGGAGCCTCACCCTTTGCAGACCAGTCCTGGAACCTTCGCTCCGCCCCTAAGCATGTCTCTGTGCGACTCTTCCACCAAGAGGCCGCGTAGGTCCTGG
This sequence comes from Sciurus carolinensis, assembly GCF_902686445.1. NCBI lineage: Eukaryota > Metazoa > Chordata > Mammalia > Rodentia > Sciuridae > Sciurus > Sciurus carolinensis. The sequence goes on from NC_062220.1 coordinate 129,496,041, forward strand.
GACCCTGCTCTGCACCTAATCGCCTGGCTATGCGGCCCCTCCTCTGAGTCGCCACCTGGAGCCCCGTACAATAGCTCCGAGTCCCAGAGACCCGCCACACACCTCTTCCTCTGGACAGCCGCCCGGTGTTCCAACGTAGTCACTAGGAGTTCAAGCAACTCACTTCGCGTCTCCTCCTCCCGCCAACCGCCCGTAGCCCTAGGCAGTCACTCCGAGTCCCAGTGACCCGCCCTGTTCCTCCTCCTCCTCGGGGTAGCCCCCCGGGTGTTCAGGAGCAGTCACTCGGAGAGCAAGCGACCCGCCGCGCTCCTCCTCCAGGCAGGCCACCGGTGTTCAGGAGCGGTCGCTTTGAGTCCAAACAACTCACCACTTGCCTCGTCCTCTGAGCAGCCAGCCGGAGCTCTGATGCAGTCACTCCTAGACCAAGCGACCCTTCACGTTCCTCCTCTTCCTCCGGGCATTCCCCCAGTGTTCAGAAGCGATCGCTCTGAGTCCAAACAGCTCGCCACGCAGCTCCTCCTCAGGCAGCCGCCTGGAGCCCCAGTGGTTGCTCCGAGTCCAAGCGCTGTGCTGAGCCGCCTCCTCTACGATGATCCCAGTTGTCCGTGTTTACCGCTCCAGCGGGGGGCGGGGTGTCTTGCCGGGCAACTCTACTCACCAACTATTTAAGAGTAGCATGAATATGCCCAAGGCCATACTTTTTACCTTTAGTCTGTGGATGTCTTTTTCTATGAGATGAGTCTCTTGCAGGCATCATATTTTTGGGTCTTTCTTTTTTAATCCATTCTGCCAGTCTATGTCTTATGATTGATGAGTTTAGGCCATTAACGTTCAGTGGTATTATTGAGATATGATTTGTATTCCCAGTCATTTGGCTTATTTTTGGTTTTTAAGTTGGCTTGGTTTCTCCTTTGAGTGGTTTTTCTCTAAGGTAGTTCCTCCGTTTGCTGACCTAATTTTTCAGGTCCTGATGGCTGCAGCAAATCTTGCCAGGATTCCCTTATCTTCATTGTGTTTCTCTTTGAAGTATTTAAAGAGGATTTCATAATCTTTCCAAGTTAGCTCTAGAATTTCTGTTGGTAGCTGTAGAATAACTTGGTTGGTCCTTTCTGAAACTGCTTATAAATATTATTTGAGTTTCTTGTAAAGATTAGGGGAGAAAACACAAGGGACTATAGACCCATACACATAAACCAGGGGTGATGTTTCAATGTATGAAGTGTCAACAGAATCTTAACAGGAGGTTCATTTGTGTTTAAAAAAAGTGTACCCAAAAGGCTGACATCATTTGAATGAAAACTTTAGGAAGGGTATTAGTATTGCATCACTGGGGCTGATTTTGTTTTGATTTTTCAAATTATTAAAGCAGAGAGACAGTGATGTCAAGGCTGTGTTGCAAAAAGAAACACTTGAATAAGCAAATAATTAATAAAAGTAGTTACCAACAGTGAATGGAAGAAGCAAAGGGACAGAAGCTTCAGAGATTTGTGAACATATTACTGATTTTAAGTTAGTCACAAAACAAATCAATTAAGTCATCACAGTAACATAGTAAAAGAGTAAATTCAAATGATCATCCCAAAAAATGCAAAAAAAAAATTTGATAGTCAATATCTAAGAAATTTTAGTCCTAGCAAACTGGGATGAAAAGAGAACCTTCTTAATCTGATGAAACATGTTTATTAAAAACTATAAAATATATCACACTTATTTGTGAAATTTAAATTATCCCTAGATGAGGAACAAGGCCCAAATATCCACTATCACATCTATTCAACATTGTACTAAAGATCCTATCCTGAACAGTGAGGCAAGTAAAAGCAATAGCAGGTATTATGATTGGAAAGAAACAAAAACTGTCCATCTTACCAGATAATATGATCACAAGTGCAGAATAATTATATAAATAATTAGAATATGTAAGAAAATTTAGCTTAATATAAAAATCAATAATTCCAATACATCATCAGAAAACAAAAATTAAAATCATTGTTACAATCCTATAAATTATGAAATATCTAAAAATAAACTTCGCAATGTAAAGAATCCTTCAGAAAAAATTATAAAATATTATTGTGAAGCAATAAAATCTAAAGAAATGAATCAGAAGTCTTCTTGTTGTAAAGGTATTCATTTTTCTCCCTATATTGGTTTATAAATTCAATACAATATTCAAAAAATATCCCCCAATCCTGAAATTATAGTACTATTCTACAAAATGTAAAGAATAAGTCTGACTGAGACACTCTGGTAGAAGAACAAACTAGAAGGACCTGCTCCAGATATTAAAAGCTATGGTAACTGAGAAAACATCTTGTTCACACAGGAATACACTACAACAGTATAGGTAAAAAGAGCCAAGAAACATGCTCACAAAAACTTGATAGATAATAGATGGCACAGCATATCAGTATATAAAGGGTATTTTTTTTTTTTTTTTGTCAATACTGGGAACTGAGCACAGGGGTGCTCTACTACTAAGTTAAATTCCAAGTTTTTTTTTTCCCCCTGGGGGGCAAGGTCCAGCTAAATTGCCCTGGCTGGCCTTGAAATTACAAATCTCCTTCCTCAGTCTTGGAAGTCACTGGGATTACAGGTGTGTACCACCACACCTGGCCAAAGGTATCCTTTTCAATAAATGCTGCTAGAGCAGTTGGTTAATTGTATGGGGGAAAAAATGAAATAAACCTTTGCTTCCACTAAACAAAAATTGGCACTAAGTGGAATACCATCAAAAAAGCTCAAACCATAAACAAAAAGAATTGATAAATTTTAGCATGTTAGCCAGTTGTGGTGCCACACACCTGTAATCCAGCAGCTTGGGAGGCTGAGGCAGGAGGATCACGAGTTCAAAGCCAGCCTCAGCAAAAGTGAGATGCTAAGCAACTCAGTAGGATCCGGTCTCTAAAAAAATATAAAATAAGTCTGGGGATGTGGCTCAGCAGTCCAATGCCACTGAGTTCAATCCCCATTACAAAAACAAAAACAAAAACAAAAAAAAAAAAAGAAAGAAAAAGAAAAAAATTTCAGCATGTTAAAATCTTCATTCAAGGAACAATTTTTTTTAAAAAAGATAAAACACAAATTAGAAGATATTTGAAACCCATATGAAACAATGAAGAAGTCAAAAACAAATACATGGAAAACTCCTATAAATTAATGAGAAAAAAAGATACAGGATCTAATAGAAAATGTGCAAAAGCCCTGACTGGGTACTTCACAAAAAGCAGAAACACAAAAGATACTCAAAGTCATAAGTAACCAGAGAAATGCAAATGAAAACCACAATAAGTTAGCAGTCATTAAATACCCATGAGATTGAAAAAAATAAAAAAATTCTATAACAGTATGTGGTGGTGAAGATATACGACAACAGAAACTGACACTTTTCATGATGGTGCAAATTGGTACAACCACTCTGGAAAACAGTTGGCAACATCCAGTACTGTTGAAGATAGGCAGTCTGTGACCAAGAGATTTCACTTCTAGATTCATAGTACATTTAAAAAATACAAGGAACTGTATGTATACCAGGATACACAAACAAGAATGTTTATACCTACACTGTAGCCGTCCAAGCTCCAAAAATGTTCATCTAAGACAGAATAAGTAACTCGTGGCATAAAAATGGACTTCGATACAGCAATGAATATGAACCACACTCAATGGAGGAATCTTGCAATCATTTCAAAAATGAAGCAAATTCAAAATAATGCATAATAAAAGCATAATGCCAATAGTGTCAAGTTCAAATAAATTTGGGAATGCCTACATATGTGGTAAAAGTATAAAGATAAGCGAAGAAACTACCCTAAAGTCAGGAGAATGGTTACCTATGGGGGATAGAGATGGTTGTAACTGGAGGTTATATCACTATTTCCTCTGTAATTGATACTGTGCATGTTTTTACACACTTTCTGAATGTGTATGTTACAATAATAAGAGGAATACAAAAGGAAAAATATCAACAAAAGGGATCTTCATTATCAAAATATTTGTTATCCTGCTAGGTGCAATGGCACATGCCTGCAATCCTAGAGACTTGGGAGAGGCTGAGGCTGGAGAATCACAAGTTAGAGGCTGCCTCAGCAACTTAGCAAGACCCTCAGCAACTTACAAGGAAGGTTCTGTCTCCAAATAAAAAATAAAAAAATGGGGGTGTCACTCAGTGGTAAAGCTCCCCTGGGTGCAATTCTCAGTACCCCCCAATTTTTTTTGTCATCTCTATGCCACCAAAAGTAAGGTTGCTTAGGGAGCAAAAGTCATCATACTAGGACAACATTTACTAATGTACTGATCACTAAATGCTGATCACACAAACTTCTCAACTTGATCAGCATTAGCAGGTTCTCTTGCTTGTTGTACGCATCTATAAAACAAATATGGTTGCAAATTCATTCCTTCAACAAATGTTGACAAAATTCCTACTACTTGCCAAACACTGTTCTACGGGCACCAGCAAGGTCCAAGATAAGTAAAAGCCCAATCAGAGAATGAGAACCTTCATTCCCACCCCCATTTGGCCTTGGCCCTCTTACTCTCTTACTAAGTTTCACACAAGAAGAACCTAAAAGCAGCAATTCAAACCACACATCAAGTCATTATGAAAACCACTACCCTAGGGTGTCTTCCTTGCAGAGGAATCAAGCTTGGATTCATTTGACAAAATCATGGGTTTCCTGTTTTTAAGGAGGCAGAGACCCCCTTAGCAAGAATTCTCAGTCAAGGCACTAGTTTTAACAATGGTGATGCTTTGGAGACTGGTCAAAGTGGGGTCAAAATCTTTCAAGGGATGCTTTGCCTGGGAATCAGAGACCAGAGGCTTGCGATTTTTTTCAGAAATCATACTACTAGATTTTGTATGTACATGTATTTTTTTCTCAAGTTTAAGTCCATACCTGCGTGTGATTCTCAAAGTTGTTCAACCGAAAAGGGTGAATAAGACCAGCTCCCAACAAGTTGAAGAGCCTAGCTTTTGAGGGACAAGTCCACGTAGTCACTGCTACGTCATCTGAATTGAAAGCCAGCTGTCCTGAGCCCTAGGCCTGTGCTCTCAATGCCCAATACTTACCCTTAGCTCTTCGAAGGTTTCATCTGGAGTGGAGAGCTGGTGGCCCTGGTAAGTCCTGATAAATGGATACAGGACACAGATGAGCTGCCTGTCTTCCTGGCAATAGGTGCTCAAATCAAGCCCATGGTCTGGAACCTTCCTCCTGGCCACTGTCTGCTTCCATTTCTGGGTCAAATTCGCTTTCTGCCTGGGTTTCTCCTGCCTCAGCCTCTCCTAGTTGTCTTCCTCCGCCTGACTTTCTACCTCCCCCGCTGCTCCACCTTGGCCCGAACTCTTCCTTCCAGGCCTCTCCCTGCTTACTCAAGAGGTCCAGCCTGGGCGACATGGATGTGCCTGGCCAGACAGTGAGGAGGAACCTCTGCCTGTGCGCCTGGGCGTGGCGGTGGCAGGAGCCGAAGCCCCATTCTTGGCACCCTTACTCCTCCCCAGCCTCGTGGGGTTGGCACTCCTCACACTGCTGTCCAGAGGCAGCTTCTGGAAGGCCAGGTGGGTGCTGTGCCTCATAGAGGCCTCTGGGCCTGCGGGCTCCTTGTTTGCTCTCCCTGGGGGCTGGGTCCCCTCCGTGGGCGTCGCCACCTGACTGGACCAGGAGGAGGCCTGGGGCCTGAGAGCAGGGACTCCACGCTGGCTTGGCCTGCTGGCAGGGCAGGGTGTGTGTGTGTGTGTGTGTGTGTGTGTGTGTGTATGTGTGGTGGGGACTGAAGCCAGGGCCTCCTGCATGCTTGGCCTGCTCGCTGGACACTGTGTGTGTGTGTGTGTGTGTGGTGGGGACTGAAGCCAGGGCCTTGTATGCCTGGCCTGCTCGCTGGGTGCTGTGTGTGTGTGTGTGTGTGTGTGTGTGTGTGTGTGTGGTGGGGACTGAAGCCAGGGCCTCCTGTAGGCTTGGCCTGCTCACTGGGCGCTCTGTGTGTGTGTGTGTGTGTGTGTGTGTGTGTGTGGTGGGGACTGAAGCCAGGGCCTCCTGTAGGCTTGGCCTGCTCACTGGGCGCTCTGTGTGTGTGTGTGTGTGTGTGTGTGTGTGTGTGTGTGGTGGGGACTGGAGCCAGGACCTTGTATGCCTGGCCTGCTCGCTGGGCGCTGTGTGTGTGTGTGTGTGTGTGTGTGTGTCTTGGGGACTGAAGCCAGGGCCTCGCGCATGCTGGGCATGTGCTCTGACTGTGAGCTGCACCCCAGTCCTATGTCTAGCTTTTTTCTCTCAGCATGTTCATGAGACTCATCTGTGCTGTTCTGTGTACTAGTACTTTATTTTTTATTATTGCTGACAATGATCCATTGTGTGATTATACCACAAAATGTTTTGGCTTTCTGTTGATGAATATTTGTATTTTGTCCAATTTTTGGCTATCAGGAATAATGCTGCTAGGAATATTCTTGTAGAAGTCATTCTTGGGCAGTGAACTAATTTTTCTTGAGCATGTGGCTGGAGTCCTGGATCTTAGAGTAGGTGTATGTTTTCGTTTTTTTTTTTTTAAATTTAGTTGTAGATGGACACAATACCTTTATTTTATTTATTATTTTTTTAATGTGCTGAGGATTGAGCCCAGTGCCCCACACGTGTAAGGCAAACACTCTATCACTGAGCTGCAATCGCAGCCCCTGTTTTCGTTTTATAAGGAAGAAATAATATGCATGAGAGTTCCAGTTACTCCATAGCCTCAGCAACACTTGATAATGACCATTTGAATTTATTAACCACTTTGCTGAACATCTGTTTGTGGTTTTAATCTGCATTTCTTTGGTAGTATTCTGAGCACCTCTTCAGATGTATGTTGGTCATTAGAATGTCTTGTGAAATGCTTGCCAAAGTCTTTTGCTCATTTTAACACTGAAATATTTTTTGCTTATTGATTTGTAGGATTTCCTTGTATATTCTTTATTCTGATTCTGTAGGAGTTGATAGCTGATGTATTTACAGTCAATGATATTTTGATAATGAGATGTTTGTGATTTTAGTTAGCTCTGATTTATCAGTTTTCTGTTTTGGTTTAATGCATTGTGTGAAATAAGAAATCTTTACCTACCCCCACTCAATATCAGGAAAATATTCTGCTTGCACTTGGAAGTTTGTTTTAGTTTTTATATATGGGTGAAGAATAAACCTACGGAGCAAATTTCTGTGTATAGCTTGAATTAAGGACAAGGGTTTATTATTCTCCATGCGTGTTTTATTCCCACCATTTTCTAAAAGACCATCTTCCCGTATGTAATTGCAGAGGTAATTTTAGATGTAAATCAAGAAAACAGAATAATCCCCTTCCTTACTGTGTTTTTGATTTCCTTGGCCCCACTGCTCCTAGTGGTGACCTCTGCAGAAGGGACTGAGCTCAGGGACAGTGTTAGGAAACTCAATGTAGATTTTATTTTCATAATTACACGTTAATGTTGCTAAGAACACGTGGAGGGTCACTCGGGAAGAGGTGGAGGACGCCGCGGAGACTGAGCGCTCTGCCTTGGATCCCTGACCCGTCCTTCTGTCCCACCCAGGCCCCTCCAGGGTCCAGCCTGCCCCGCCCCCCCGCCCTGCGCTGGCCTGGTGTCTCGGGGACCCCAGCGCAGCGGCCCGTCCTGTGAAGCCCAAAGTCCCCGGGGACCTCACCCGCCCAGCCCGAGGCCCCACCTGGAGTGCGGGCGCCGCCTCAGGAAGCCCCAGGAGCCTGTCAAGGTCCCAAGCGCGTAAGCCCGGGGTTCAAGATTCCCGAGGATCCGTGAACTTGGTGCGGGTCCCTGGTCGCCCCACCCCCGACTCCCGAGGCAGCACGAGCTCGGTGCTGGTCCCTCAAGCCCAGGAACGCGGCGGGAGAGAGGCGGCCCGGGCTGCAGGAGGACTCCGCCTGGGAGCCAGAGCCGCTGAGAGGGGCCCGCCTTTCAGGGGAGCATTAACTGCCACTCGCCTCTGCTTTGCATATTCATGAGGTTGAGCTCCGCCTCCCACTGCGAAAAACGGCAGAGAGAAAATACATTATTTTTGAGGAGGTGTAGGCCCCGCCCAGGAAGGCCTGGCTGTTTATTCATGAGGAGGTGTAGGCCCCGCCCCGGAAGGCCTGGCTGTTTATTCATGAGGAGGTGTAGGCCCCGCCCCGGAAGGCCTGGCTGTTTATTCATGAGGAGGCACAGGCCCCGCCCAGGAAGGCCTGGCTGTTTATTCATGAGGAGGCACAGGCCCCGCCCAGGAAGGCCTGGCTGTTAATTCATGAGGAGGCGCAAGCCCCGCCCAGGAAGGCTGAGCTGATTATTCATGAGACCAAGTGTGGCGGTTTTTGTTGCAAGAGACCGGGGAGTCGGTTTAGTTGGAGGTTTCACCACTGAGGTGAGGGCTGTATAGGGTCCAGGTCTCCGGAAAAAGGGGTGGGCCTCGTTGGTCCCGAGTTCTTCATGTTGAATTTTTTTTTTTTAAATCTCTAACTTCAGACTTTGAGTGTAAAGATTTTCCAGGGGGTCCAATATTTTCTGAGAAGCAGAAACCCCAGGCTGGGCGGGGGAGCGGCAGGGGGGGACACTATAGGTGACCCGCGACTTTCCAGAGCAAAAATTCTGCACATTAAAACAGGAGCAGGAAATAGAAATGTGGTGGGTCACCCGCATCCCACCGTCCTGCAGTTTTGAGGAACTGCAGGATGGGTCTGGGTGGGGACAGGCAGCTGTCATTAGTCGCCAGGCAGCCGATTGTGCACTGGGGAGGCGCCTGTGGACCTTTGGGGTTTCCTTGACCAGGCCAGGCTCTCGCCATTGGTGTGTCCCCGTGTAACCAATGCCTGGTGCAGACCAAGAGATGGGCCAGGGGGCCGCCAGTCCCCTGGGGTGGCCTGCGATTCTCTCTCACCTTATGGAGCATGAGTCTTTTAATCTCTGTGAACTTAAGTCCTTCATACATGAGGGGCAGCCAGTGTCCTGGGCCTCAAAATGGCCAATCACCAAAGTGTGTCAGGTGTGCAGAGCACTAACTGGCCCTGCTTACCTGGTGAGAAGGAAGGAAAGCTCGGTTGTTACCCCTAAAGGGGTTTAAATCTCCTTAGGATGAGAATGCACTCTCTTCCCTGTGGACTCTGAGTCCCTTGAGCTGGGAACCATGTCCTAAGGCTTTTGATCCTGCAGTTGCCCAGTGAATGCTGAGTAATTGAAGTAGCATGAAAAAGGTATTGCAAGACCAAAAGAGCATGAACAAATATCCCATTAATAGAGTGGAAACCATTTACTCTGAATGAATATGGAGTAGCAGAATCATTAGAACCAAATGGGATTTGTTAAACTGGTGAATAATAATTTATTGAAACAAGCTCTGTATCACATCTAAGTCACTGGGTGAACTTTGGCAAATGAAGTTCCCTTGCTGAGCTTTACTTTCCTTTTCTTTATGGCTTTATGTTTGCCATTTAAATCCATGATCCATTTTGAATTAATATTTGTACATGGTGTGAGTTTTAGGGTGAGGTTCATTTCTTCCCTCTTTTCCTTTCTTCCTTTCTCCCCCCACCTTTCCCCTGGGACATCCTCTTGTTCTAACACTATTTGTTGAAAAGACTGTCCTTTTTTCCACTAAGTTCATTTTCCTTTTCTTTAAAATAAAGGGGTCAATTAATAGAGAAATTGCTGTTCCCTTCCAGCTTTATGAATCTTTTCAATCCATTTCTCCTAATATGCACTCCCTTTGACCAAGCCTATCTTTCATATCATATATATGTAAGGAAGGTCATCTAGTTGAAATTCAGAATTCATCTATTGGATATCGTTCCATTGATAGGGGATTTTCCTGTAAAAACTATGATTTTGGAAGTTTGGTGAAAATATATAGAGATTCTTAGTATAAAAAAAGAAGAAATTCTTAGTGTATCGAAAATGACTTTTTAAGACAAAACTAATAAACTGTGCATTTTACTTCACTTGGAATGTGGGGAAAGGGTGGTTTAGATCTCAATTAAAAAAAACAGTTGATTAACCTTTGTTTTGGCTTCACACACAGAATGGGTAAAATAGTAATTGTGACACCATTTAAAATAGAGTATTTGAGATGTAGGTCAAAAGATAAGCCTGGAGTCAATTTTTCCCAAAGCCACACAGAAATCTTGACTCTCAAGAAGATCATTAATCCTTGTCACAGAGCCAGCATATCAAACAAAAGTCAGTGATATGGATGCCCTGTGAAGTGTCAGATGTTTATGGACCCAGTATGCAAACAAATACATAAGCAAAAGATATGGTAGAGTTCTGCTCCTACAGTTCATAGTTGTCAAATCTCTTTTCCATTTTTAGATAATGAGTCAGAAGAAGGTGATACAACCCCCGTCAGTGCTATGCTCTGCGAGTGTGTGATCTCTAGAGTCATACTTCCTGGGGCTGTCAGTTTGTGAGATTTTATAATTAATCAGGGCTTGTACTTTAGTAGGAGACCTCCACAAAACACCTGCTCAAATGGTGAAAAAACAATAGGAACAGAATATTAGCTGTTGAAAGGGGCCTGATTATTTTGAGAAATTGATTTGGGTCTTTTTCTTGAAGCAAGTTCATCCTAAAACCCAACCATGTTTAGACACAAGCTAGTAAGCAAGCCCAACACCTAGGTAGGTGCTGGTCACTGCATCATACTAGATGAAGTGAAAGCAAAAGGGAACTTTTATTTTGGGGAGTGATTGTAGTAAAATTCCTACCTTTTGAATCAAACTTTTTGTATTTTTCAGTCTCACTTCTGTCCCTAAATAACTGACTGTGCCTGGGTTAGTCAAGGATTTTTCTGGATCTAGATTTCCTCACCTAGAAAATTAGATATTTGGACTAGATGACATTTAAAGTTCCTCCAACCTCTAACATTTTGTGATCCCTTCCTAGACCATGAATTCCTTCTTTGTACAGTGCTTCTTCATTGATTCAGCAAATTTTTTTGATCTCCTATTTTGTTCCCATACTGTGACACAAAGAGTCACATGTTATGTGATTTAATTTGTAAGAACTGTTCAAAATAGGCAGACCCATAGAGATGAAATGTAGATTAGTCGTTTCTGGGAACTGAGAGTAGATGATAGTGTGATGACTAATGAACCTGAAGTTTCTTTTAGGAGTGATACAAATGTTCTGGAATTTGATAGTGGTGATGTTTGAACGGTAAAGAATGAAAAAAAAAATATATTTATCTTTGCCCATATTTTAATCTCACAGTATATAGTTAGTATATAAAGGCAATTGTGGTAGAGTATATTTTGCAATGGGCACATCATCTGGATTTGATTGTATTGATAGAATTCTTGTGAGATACAGAGGATTGAACTCAGGGACACTCAACCACTGAGCCACATCCCCAGTCCTATTTTGTATTTTATTTAGAGACGGGCTCTCACTGAGTTGCTTAGTGCCTGGACATTGCTGAGGGTGGGTTTGAACTCAAGATCCTCCTGCCTCAGCTCCTGGAGCTGCTGGGATTACAGGTGTGTGCCAATTCGTCCAGCAAATCTGCCCCCTTTTATTGACAAAAATCTTCTAATATCTTGAATTAATTGATAGTGCAACAGGGTGATCCAAAATGAAATTTCCTCAAATGGTTTATTTTACAAATATTTTAGTCAGAATCACATAAAACATTAAAATGAAGCTCCAATAGAAATTAAATTAAGGCCTTGGAAAAGAAAGGGGAAATTTTACTTTTTTGTTGGTGAAGCAAAAAAAGTTGAAAACTAGATGTTTTAAATATTAAAGTTTTTTGTTTGTTTTGCCTTTTTAAAAAAATCTGTACATTATACATAAAACACATCACCTCCCCTATTCTCAAGTGTACAGTTTAGTGGCACTAAGAACCTTCGCTATGGAACCCTTGTGGCACAGGTAGCAAGAGGGCCTGGATTCCTGAGAGGAGGAACATGGCTGGCCGCTGGGACTGGAGAAGGCTCCCTATGGTTCCGACAGGCTTTAGGGTCTCAGGGACCCCTGTGGCAGAGAAGGGCAAGGGAAACTTTTCTCCTTTTCCTGAATTCAGCTCCAGTTTGCATTTGGTGAAGGAAGATGGCTTGTTTGCCTTTGGGAATGAAGCTGATATCAAATTTGGCTGCATTATTAAAAAAATGTTCCAAAGCTGTTGTGTTGTTTTGGTGAGGTGCGTGAATTAAAAAATCATGTGAAAGGGCCAGATTCTACCCAGTGTCCTTCATTTCAGGTCTGACTTGTTACCTGTAAGGTTCTGGTTTGAAGACATGGGACAACTGTCCCCACCCCTGCTCGGCAGCCTGACCCTCAAGACCCTCTGACCCCTGGTATATGCCCAGAGCCTCGATGGAGGCGAGGTGGCAGCGTGGAGAGGTTGGTTCTGAACTCGGGTGCAATGCTATGTACCTGAAAGACCCTCACAAGGTGCTTTCTAGAGGGAAACTTCTTTTTGCTTGCTTTATTTGTGAATATTCTTCTCTTGCTTGAGTTAATAGTTTATGATGTTGATCCAGATTTAATATGCAGTGAAGGCCCTAAGGGGCTGGCGCTGGTGAGGGAGGGGGCTGTGATATGGGGACTTTAGCTCCCCCAACCCCAACTTTCCAATCCAATGGCTGCCCAATGCCCTTCTAGACTCTGGGAAGTTTGGAGTTGTCCCTACTGGGGAGATGCAGATGGGCATGAAGGTCCCAGGACATGGGTGGGGAGAAACCTATTCATTCAATGTTAAATCCTTTGAGATTCAGACAGCCGGAGAAGTCCAGATGTGGTTCCAAGCCAGTGATCTGGGGGAAGCCAGATGATGGGGGACGTTTCAGTGCTCTCTTTCCCACTTGCAGTGTTGCCATGGCCTGATCAATTCTTTGGTGCCTTGGAAAAGATTCTTTAAGATGCTGAACTTAGTTTTGGTATGTTTGTCATGTGAAGAGATTATTTCCCCCTTGGCCTGCAACATGGTGCATTGACAAATTCAGGGCTTAGACTGAGCTGGGCTATCTGATATCTGTGGCCTTGGCCTTCACCCAGCCCCATTCTCCAACCCTAGAAGCAACCAATTGTTGTTGAGTCTGGGCCTTTGCCCATGCTGCCTGCATGGGTCCATGAGTCTATATGAGTCTCCCAATGAATCTATGTTGTTGGGGGTTGGGCACTAGTATTTCCTACTTTGAAGATGAAGAAACTGAGGCACAGGTAGATAAGGCCTCTCACCCAAGCTCACAGAGTTAGTAAAAAGTGAAACCTGGATCTAAATGAGGGTACTCTGCTGCAGGTGCTAACCTCTTAACCGCAGTTTTATACTGGCCCCTGTAATCTGGGAGTAATAATACCTCCCTCTAGGACTGGGGCAGAGACTAAATGAAAGAAATGTATGCCAAGCACCTGGCATGCAGTGGGCCCTGGATAAAACTTGGTTCCCTTTGCTTCTGGCCAGAACCACTTTCCCATCTCCTGGGACTCACCTCCTTAACCTCTGCTTGTCTTTGCAGAGAGGCCCTGATCCATTGCCCAGATGTAGTGTTCCAAGAATGAAGATAGAGTGTCTATTTAAAAAGGCTTTGGATTTAAATTGAACACTCCACCCCCCCATTTTTTAATCTGCATGCTTTTAATATTTTAGTTCATGGAGATTAATTTTAATGGGACTAATATTACCCTGTTTGGAAGCCTGCCCCTAGAAGTGCTGGGCTCCCAAGGTGGCACTGGATGGGGTCCCAGCAGCTTGGATGTTTTCTGTAGCACTGGGAACTCATATGGATGTATCATTCAACAGAGGGAGATGAGAAGGGGGTAAGGGAAAGTGGGGGATGAGGGAAGACTCTATACCCCGACATAGACTCTAAAGCACTAGAGTGGTCCTGCCCTTCCCCAGCACTTACTGGGCACACTGCCCTGGAGATGTGGCCTTTTGAAATCTCAATTTCCTTAACTGTAAAGTGGGAATAATAAGAGTGCCACAACTTAGTGGCATTAGTTACATTCACAATGCTTTATAGCCATTACCCAATTTTAAAACTTTCATCACCCCAAACGGAATCTCTGTATGAATTGGTATAGTTTGGAAATTGAATGGCCCCCCAAAGACCATGTGTTCAAGGCTTGGTTCCCAGCCCATGGTGCTTCTGGGAGGTGGTAGAACCTTCAGGAGGTTGGGTTTAGTAGAAGAAGGTAGGTTATTAGGTATTGCTTTTGAATGAAATATTGAGACCCTGTCCCCACCCCTTCCCTTCTTTCTGTTTCCCACTGTGAATGGATCTTCAGAAGCTTGGTCTTTCCAGGCAAAAATAACTTCCTTCTACAAATCCTAATCCACTGTGTTTCATTTCCTTTGTATTTAGAAGGTCTCCTTGGAGTTTCCTCTTTGCACGAGCAAGTTTCAGACTTCTGCTTTCAATGAAAACAATGGGATTTGGTTGACAGAAAATTTCATGTTTTATTTTTGTCTTTATTCTTTTTTGTGGTATTATCTGCAGTCTTTCATAACTTGCTGTAGTTTCTATGTCAGCACTTGCTACTTCACCTTGCACTTTTATTTTGCTTTAAACATTGTGAATCAAAGTCTGGTACCTTTAAACTTCTTCTGGAACTTTCTCACTTCTTCTGGCATCAGAGCAATCTAAAGTTATGGACTTATCTGGTTTTGGCTTTGGTTTAAGGGAATGTGGCATGTTTCATCTTTTCTCCAGACAATGAGAAATTTTTCCATATCAGCAATAAGGTAGTTTTGCTTTCTTATCACTCACTTATGCCCTGGAGCAGCACTTATTTATTTATTTATTTATTTTTTATTGTAAACAAATGGGATACATGTTGTTTCTCTGTTTGTACATGGCGTAAGGCATACCATTTATGTAATCATAAATTTACATAGGGTAATGTTGTTTGATTCATTCTGTTATTTTTCCCCTTCCCCCCACCGCTCCCACCCCTCTTTTCCCTCTATACAGTCCTTCCTTCCTCATTCTTGCCCCCCTCCCTAACCCTAACTCTAACCCTAATATTAACCCCTCCCACCCACATTATGTGTCATCATCCACTTATTAGCGATATCATTCGTCCTTTGGTTTTTTGAGATTGGCTTATCTCACTTAGCTTGATATTCTCCAATTTCATCCATTTGCCTGCAAATGCCATAATCATTCTTTATGGCTGAGTAATATTCATATATATATATATATATATATATATATATATATATATATATACACCACGGTTTCTTTATCCATTCATCAATTGAAGGACATCTAGGTTGGTTCCACAATCTGGCTATTGTGCATTGAGCATCGAATATTTATGTGGCTGTATCTCTGTAGTATGCTGATTTTAAGTCCTTTGGGTAGAGGCCAAGGAGTGGGATAGCTGAGTCAAATGGTGGGTTCATTCCAAGTTTTCTAAGGAATCTCCACACTGCTTTCCAGAGTGGCTGAACTAATTTGCAGCTCCACCAGCAATGTATGAGTGTTACCTTTCTCCCCACATCCTCACAACACGTGTTGTTGCTTGTATTCTTGATAATCACCATTCTAATTGGGGTGAGATAGAATCTTAGGGTGGTTTTGATTTGCATTTCTCTTATTATTAGAGATGTTGAACATTTTTCCATATAATTGCTTGTAGATCTTCTGTAAAATGTCTATTCATTTCCTTAGCTCATTTGTCGATTGGGTTATTTGCATTCTTGGTGTAGACTTTTTTGAGTTCTTTACAGATTCTGGAGATTAGTGCTCTACCTGAAGTATGATTGGCAAAGATTTTCTCCCACTCTGTACGCTCTTTCTTCGCATTGCTGATAGTTTCCTTTGCTAAGAGAAAGCTTTTTAGTTTGAATCTATCCCAGTTATTGATTCTTGTTTTTATTTCTTGTGCTATGGGAGTCCTGAGCCTAAGCCGACATGTTGAAGATCTGGACCTACTTTTTCTTGTATAATCTGCAGGGTCTCTGGTCTGATTCCGAGATCCTTAATCCATTTTGAGTTTAGTTTCGTGCATGGTGAAAGATATGGGTTTAGTTTCATTCTGTTGCATATGGATTTCCAATTCTCCCAGCACCATTTGTTGAAGAGGCTATCTTTTCTCCATTGCATATTTTTGGCCCCTTTGTCTAGTATGAGAAAATTGTATTTATTTGTGTTTGTGTCCATGTCCTCTATTCTGTACCATTGATCTACCTTTCTATTTTGGTACCAATACCATGCCGTTTTTGTTACTATTGCTTTGTAGTAGAGTTGAAGATCTGGTATTGCGATACCCCCTGCTTCACTCTTTCTGCTAAGGATTGCTTTAGCTATTCTGGGTTTCTTATTCTTCCAGATGAATTTCATGATTGCTTGCTCTATTTCTGTAAGGAATGTCATTGGGATTTTAATTGGAATTGCATTGAATCTGTATAGCACTTTTGGTAGTATGACCATTTTGACAATATTAATTCTTCCTATCCAAGAACATGGGAGATTGTTCCATCTTCTAAGGTTTTCTTGAATTTCTTTCTTTAGTGTTCTGTAGTTCTCATTGTAGAGGTCTTTCACCTCTTTTGTGAGATGGATTCCCGAGTATTTTATTTTTTTTGAGGCTATTGTGAATGGGGTAGTTTTCCTAATTATTCTTTCCAAAGATTCATCACTTATGTATAAAAATGCATTAGATTTATGAGCATTGATCTTGTAACCTGCTACTTTACTGAATTCACTTATGAGTTCTAAAAGTTTTCTGGTGGAATTTCCTGGTTCCTCTAAGTATATAATCATATCATCAGCAAATAGGGATAGTTTGAGTTCTTCTTTTCCTATTCATATCCCTTTAATTTCTTTGGTCTGTCTAATTTCTCTGGCTAGAGTTTCAAGGACGATATTGAATAGAAGTGGTGAAAGAGGGCATCCCTGCCTTGTTCCAGTTTTTAGGGGGAACGCTTTCAGTTTTTCACCATTTAGAATGATATTGGCCATGGGCTTAGCATAGATGGCCTTTACAATGTTAAGGAATGTTCCCACTATCCCTATTTTTTCTAGTGTTTTGAGCATGAAGGGGTGCTGTATTTTATCAAATGCTTTTTCTGCATCTATTGAAATAATCATGTGATTCTTGACTTTAAGTCTATTGATATGGTGAATGACATTTATTGATTTCCTGATGTTGAACCAACCTTGCATCCCTGGGATGAAACCCACTTGATCATGGTGCATTATCTTTTTCATATGTTTTTGTATGCGATTTGCTAAAATTTTGTTGAGAATTTTTGCATCGATGTTCATTAAGGATATTGGTCTGAAATTTTCTTTCCTCGATGTGTCTCTGTCTGGTTTAGGTATCAGGGTAATATTGGTTTCATAGAATGAGTTTGGGAGGGTTCCCTCCTCTTCTATTTTCTGGAATACTTTGAGAAGTATTGGAATGAGCTGTTCTTTAAAGGTTTTGTAGAACTCGGCTGAAAACCCATCTGGTCCTGGACTTTTCTTTGTTGGTAGGCTTTTGATAACTTCTTCTATTTCATTACTTGAAATTGGTCTATATAAATTGTGTATGTCCTCCTCGTTCAGTTTAGGCAATTCATATGTCTCTAGAAACCTGTTGATGTCTTTGAAATTTTCTCTTTTGTTGGAGTATAGATTTTCAAAATAGCTTCTAATTATGTTTTGTATTTCAATCGTGTCTGTTGTGATATTTCCTTATTCATTCCGAACTTTAGTGATTTGGGTTTTCTCTCGTCTTCTCTTCGTTAGTGTGGCTAAAGGTTTATCAATTTTGTTTATTTTTTCAAAGAACAAACTCTTTATTTTGTCAATTTTTTGTATTGTTTCTTTTGTTTCAATTTCGTTGATTTCAGCTCTGAGTTTAACTATTTCCTGTCTTCTACTACTTTTGGTGTTGGTCTGTTCTTCTTTTCCTAGGGCTTTGAGCTGTAGTGTTAGGTCGTTTATTTGTTGAGTTTTACTTCTTTTATTAAATGCGCTCCATGAAATAAATTTTCCTCTAAGTACTGCTTTCATAGTGACCCAGAGATTTTGATATGATACTTCTTTGTTCTCATTTACCTCTAAGAATTTTTAAATTTCCTTCCTAATATCTTCTGTTATCCATTCATCATATAATAGCATATTGTTTAATCTCCAGGTGTTGGAGTAAGTTCTGTTTTTTATTCTTTCATTTATTTCTAACTTCAATCCATTATGATCTGGTAGAATACAAGGTAGTGTCTCTATCTTCTTGTATTTGCTAACATTAGCTTTGTGGCATAATATATGGTCTATTTTAGAGAAGGATCCATGTGCTGCTGAGAAGAAAGTGTATTCGCTCTGGGTTGGATTCTATAAATGTCTGTTAAGTCTAAATTATTGATTGTGTTATTGAGATCTATGGTTTCTTTGTTCAATTTTTGTTTGGAAGATCTGTCCAATGGTGAGAGAGGCATGTTAAAATCACCTAGTATTATTGTGTTATGGTCTATTTGGTTTCTAAAATTGAGAAGGATTTGTTTGACATACATGGGTGAGCCACTGTTTGGGGCATAGATGTTTATGATTGTTATATCTTGCTGATTTATGCTTCCCTTAAGCAGTATGAAATGTCCTTCTTTATCCCTTCTGACTAACTTTGGCTTGAATTCCACATTATGTGAAATGAGGATGGATACTCCAGCTTTTTTGCTGAGTCCATGTGCATGGTATGTTTTTCCCCATCCTTTCACCTTTAGTCTATGGGTATCTCTTTCTATGAGGTGAGTCTCTTGCAGGCTACATATTGTTGGATCTTTCTTTTTAATCCAATCTGTCAGTCTATGTCTTTTGATTGATGAATTCAGGCCATTAACATTCAGGGTTATTATTGAGATATGATTTGTATTCCCGGTCATTTGGTTCATTTTTAAAATTTTATTTATTTATTTATTTTTTTTACATGACTTGATTCCTCCTTTACTTGACAATTCCTTTAGGATAATTCCTCCCTTTGCTGATGCATCTTTGTTTTTCATCTCTTCCTCATGGAATATTTTGCTGAGAATGTTCTGTAATGCTGGCTTTCTTTTTGTAAATTCTTTTAGCTTTTGTTTATCATGGAATGATTTTATTTCATCATCAAATTTGAAGGTAAGTTTTGCTAGGTATAAGATTCTTGGTTGGCATCCATTTTCTTTCAGGGCTTGAAAGATGTTGTTCCAGGCCCTTGTAGCTTTTAGGGTCTGGATTGAAAAATCTGCTGATATCCGTATTTGTGTCCCCCTGAATGTAATTTGGTTCTTTTCTCTCACAGCCTTTAAAATTCTGTCTTTATTTTGTGTGTTAGGTATTTTCATTATAATGTGCCTTGATGTGGGTCTGTTGTAATTTTGTGTATTTGGAGTCCTATAAGCCTCTCGAACTTGATTTTCCATTTCATTCTTCAGATTTGGGAAATTTTCTGATATTATTTCATTGAATAGATTGTTCATTCTTTGGTTTGTTTCTCTAAGCCTTCCTCAATCCCAATAATTCTTAAATTTGACCTTTTCATGATATCCCATAATTCTTGTAGATTCTGTTCATGATTTCTTACCATCTTCCCTGTTTGTTCAACTTTGTTTTCAAGGTTAAATATTTTGTCTTCAATATCTGAGGTTCTGTCTTCCAAGTGTTCTATCCTATTGGTTATGCTTTCTATGAAGTTCTTAATTTGGTTTATTGTTTCCTTCATTTCAAGGATTTCTGTTTGTTTTTTTTTCAATATCTCTAACTCTTTATTGAAATGATCTTTTGCTTCCTGTATTTGCTCTTTTAACTGTTGATTGGTGCTATCATTCAATGCCTGCATTTGCTCTTTAATCTCATCGTTTGCTTCCCTGATCATTTTAATTATGTACATTCTGAACTCCCTTTCTGTCATTTCTTCTGCCATGCTGTCACTGGATTTTATTGATGTAACATCTACATTTGTTTGGGACATTTTCTTCCCTTGTTTTCTCATATTGTTCAGGTATCAGTGGACTGCTAAGATATTGCAGATTTCCTCTATTGACCTATAATGTCCCTGAAGATTTCTAGTATATCCCCTCTTAGCCTTCAGTAGCTTGAAGTCTTGGAGGAAGTTGATAATGCAGTCCTCCACAAGGAAGCTGTGTCTCTAGGGGTGGTGGCCTTCAGGTGGGGTATATTCCCTGATAGTGGGCAGAGGTGCCTCCACTTGTTGACCAATGGTCATCCAAAGGGGATCTAGGCTGCAGGCTGAGGCAAGGCCTGTTTATGCCTGTGTCTCTGGTTTTACCGACCTTGTGGGAAAACCTCACCCGGCAGGGAAGACTCACATGGTGGAGAGGTCTCGCTGGTCAGTTCCCCTCCTAGAGGTTCCCCTCAATCTACAACTACCGCCTGGGCTGGCCTGCCTTCCTCTGCAATGTTCCCAGGGGCCCGGACCTACCTTCTGGGCCTGGGACCCTCACCCTTCGAGACGAGTATACTTAGGCTGCCCCTCCTCAGAGAATCTGCCCATAGTCCTGGAACCTTCACTCCACCACTCAGCTTGTCTCTGTGCAGCTCTTCCACCAAGAAGCCTCCTAGGTCCTGGGACCCTGCTCTGTACCTAATTGCCTGGCTATGTGACCCCTCCTCTGAGCAGCCACCTGGAGCCCCTACAGTCGCTCCGAGTCCCAGCGACCCGCTGCACGCCTCTTCCTCCGGACAGCTGCCCGGTGTTCTGGTGGGGTCACTAGGAGTCCAAGCAACTCACTGCGTGCCTCATCCTCCCGCCAACCGCCTGTAGCCCTGGGCAGTCGCTTCGAGTCCAAGTGACCCACCCCATTCCTCCTCCTCCTCGGGGTAGCCCCCCGGGTGTTCAGGAGCGGTTGCTCTGAGTCCAAGCGACCCGCTGCACGCCTCCTCCAGGCAGCCGCCCGGAGCTCTGGTGCGGCCGCTCCAAGACCAAGCGACCCTCCACGCTCCTCCTCCGGGCAGTCTCCGGTGTTCAGGAGCGGTCGCTTTGAGACCAAAGAACTCACCTCTCCCCTCCTCCTCTGAGCAGCCGCCTGGAACTCTGATGCAGTCACTCCGAGTCCACAAGACCCGCTGTGCTCCTCCTCCTCCTCCTCCTCCTCCTCCTCCGGGCAGACCCTGGTGTTCAGAAGCGGTCGCTCTGAGTCCAAACAGCTCTCCGCACAGCTCCTCCTCTGGGCAGCCTCCTGGAGCCCCAGCGGTTTCTCCGAGTCCAAGCGCTGTGCTGAGTGGCCTCCTCTACTATGCTCCCAGTTGTCCAAGTTCATTGCTCCAGCGGGGGGAGGGGTGTCTCGTTGGGCAACTCTACTTCACAAACTTCCCTGTGTTCCGGGACTACCGCCCCATCCGGGACACCTCCCCAACGGGAGAGACTCACCTGGCTGCTTTGAGTTGGTCCCAAGTCTCTCAATATCTCCTCTTTTGAATCCTGAGTCCTGGAGCAACATGAAATGCAGCCACCCTCTAGTCCGCCATCTTGAAACCCCCCTGGAGCAGCACTTGAATTTCCTTCAGGAACATTCCCTTTGCATCCTCAGTGGACTAACTAGTGCAAGAGGCACAGTTTGTCATGTACCATGCAAAACATGAGACTCTTCCCTTGATTCAAACAGTACAGACCATTACTGAGTTATCAACTGGTCCAACTTCAATATTGTGTCTTAGGAATAAGAGGAGAGAGAGACATGATCTGTGGAGCAGTAAGAACACACATATTAAGTTTGCTATCTTATGTGGACAGTGTTTGTAATACTACATGACTGTTCACATAGTAACATCACAGATCACAATAAGAGGTATAATGGCCTAAAATCCTTATCACCCTTTAGGCAGTCACCTTTGCCCCATACCCAGAGGCCTCTAACTCACCTCCTCCAGGATGACCTGTGTGTGTCTTCCCCTGCAGGATCTACGTGCTCTACAGGGGATCCATCTTCAGCTACCTAGGGCTGGTGGTGGCACAGCCTGGTGAATTATGTTGATATAAAACTTTGTTACTAAAAATACTTACAATGCCATCCTAAACAATGACTTTAGGACTAGGGCAGCAGGAAAACCTTCCAGGAGAAGGAGGGCTGCTGGCCTGATAGTTTCTTGACCTCCTGCCTCTGGCATTTTCGTGCCTGAAATTTATGTTGCTGCCAGGAGAGGCGACTCTGATTGAATGAATGGTATGGCAGCTTAGATCACCATCTATACCAACTGGAAGACAATGTACTGTGTCCTCTGGGTTGCTTAGTGGCAGTTGAGTTGCCTCGTTTTCCTGATGGTTCACAGTGGCCACTGGAGGCTCAGTCTCTCCCTGTGTGGATGGTGCTGGAGCTGGGCCATCCTCCAGGTTTGAGGGCTGTCCTTCCTCCATCACAGGGACTTTGGTGATATGCTGTCTGAAGTGTAAGCAGGTGACCTGGGCCACTGCTGCTGGAGGCCGTTCTATCACTTGAGGTGGTGCTAGAGCTGCAGGAGAAGCACCCCAACAGGACTGCCTTTCCCTGGGCCTTTCCCAATTCACACTAGAACCCTGCTTCTGAGAACAGCCCGGCCCCTCTCCACACAGCAGGACATCTTCCCAGACGAGGGTCCACCAGCTGCAGGACGTCAGGCTTGTCTGACTGGGGACCAAATGCCAGATCCCACTGGTACCAGGAGATTCCTCTGCACACACCTCAGTCACCACCCCAGGCCCCATCAGCAGAGGGCTCAGACTCATTGGGATCTCAGTTCTCCAGTTGTGTAAGGAGTCTCTGGACTTGGAGGGTCACCTCTGATTCAGGCATGGTGAGCAACAGGAAGGTCCTGAGAAGCTTCAGGTTGTCCAGGTCCCGGGACCCCAAACAATCTTGTGGATAGAGGTATAGCCACATTTCAAGAATGGAATAGAGAGTGCTGTGGTGTTTGGAGTAGACAGGGAGCCATGAGGGACTGGACATCTCCTTTAGCTGGAACCTTCCAAGGCCTCCTGCATGGTGGGCTTCCCAAGAGTGGCCAAGCAGGTCACATGCAGCAGAGCAAAGGGGACAAACCTGTGAGGCACTTGTGTGTGTAAAGGGCTTCCCACACTTGCTGTGCAATGTCTACAGAAAAGTTTGATCGGTCATGACTGGGATCCTCACAGGTCCTGGCTCTGAGGCCCCAGCCACTTCTCTGTTCCTTGGGTATCCAGAATCCCACCTCAGATGGCTATATTCCTTCTACAGGGTAAGCCCCAGACCTCAGTCCTCTGCTGAGAATCACACAGGGTGGAACCTGGGGTTTGCCCAGCCATCTAAATGACCTCTTGACCCAATGACTACTCAGTTCTTTCCTTGAAGGTTCTCCTCCTCAACATCTGGCTGAAGGTTTTCATACCTACAGAAGTCCAGGAGGCTGTCAGCTCTAACATTCTTTGCCCTTCATCTGCTAGATGCCTGGTGGACTTAACTAATTTCTTGACAATATTGGTAGCTCAAGAGGGCTGGGAGGTTTGTCTGCCCTGTTGCTTCCTAAATGGTAGGCCAAGTGCCAGTCAATGGTAGGTACTTCACATTCATTTGAGCCATGGGTCAATCCAACCACCTACTGCCTAGCTACCTCAGGACCAGGGACCCCTCAGCCACCCAGGGCTCTGTTCTGGCTACATGCAGGTCAGGAACCCTCCCAGATGCAATCCACAGACTCCTTCCCAAATGTGTAAGCTGATTTTCTGAGGTCTCAGATTAGTGAGGCCTAAGGCAGAGACCTTCCTCACAGGATGGGGACAGGCCCACAGGGGAAGGCCAGAGCCCTTGGCAGCCTGCTCCACAGGACCCAGCCTGAGGCAAACAGTCCCAGGGCTCATCCTACTTGGTTTTCTAAGCACCCAGGCAGGGCTCTCCTCTGAAAACCCTGCTTTCCACAGAGCTGCCTGACATACAGAGTGATGCCCAGCATTCTGAACACCAAGCCAGGGGTTAGACATGTGCCAGGCTTGGGGATGATACTCATGTTTTACACAGCAGATCAAACACCTTCTGGCTACTGAGCAAATTTTGGTTAAGGATGCATAAATTCATGGACATAGGAAGTGTTCTCCTTCTACAGGCAGGTGCCAGGCCATTCTTGAGCTCCTGTAGAATGAGTGTTGTGAAGGTTTCCACTGGACAGGACGCATCCACTGATGAATCTTGGTCATCTTCTCCCTAGGTTAGGGATCAAAGAGGGACGTTTCAACATGGAAACAGTAGCCATCTGCAAAATGACTCACTGCCATACACTAAAGTGAAAACAAAGCTAAAGATTTCCTCTCCACATTCTCAGGGAATATCACACACACACACACACACACACACACACACACACACACACACACACCCCTGGTGAGGGTCTGGGGCTGTTAGAAGGGGAATCTGAGTAGTGAGCTAGACTATGTTCACCTGCAGTGACCTGGTTAAAGCATAAAACAAAGTTGGCAAAACTCTAGCAAATTAACAAAAGAAAGAGAAATTAGACCAAAATCAATAAAATGAGACTTGGGAAAGGAGGTCTTACAACAGACACCAAGGAAACTCAAAGGGTCATTACAGAGTATTTTGAATGACAATATGCCAGTACTTTGGAAAATCTAGGAAAAACAAACATATTTAGGGACCCAAATTGAATCAAGAAGATATAAATATTTATATAATGAGTGAAAAATAAGGAGATTACAACAGGATCAACTTCTTATGACAAACGCTCAGGTTCCAACTGAGTCAATGCCAAATTTGACCATATTCCAGAAGAAGCAATAACACCAGTGCTCCCCAAACTATTCCATAATCCAGAAGCAGAAGGAACTTGTCTAAACATAGTCTCCAAGTCTGGTGGGACCCTGATTCAAAACCTGATCAGGATCGAATCACAACAGTTATGAGCAGAACAATGTGAGGTGGACGTCTCTACCCAGGCTTTGTGGGGGATGGACACAGTGGTGACTGCAGTGCATGTCTCCTAAGTGGCACTGGGGGCTGCAGGAGAGCCTGCTCCTGGGGCTTTCCTGCTCTTCCTGCAACAGGCACAGTCTTGTGTCTTTAGAGAAGCCCTTGCTGGACTGGGGAGTGTTTGGGTTGTCAACCTGGAGAAGGATTAGAGCCCCAATTGAGTTTATTAAAGAGAAGATAAGTCTGGTCAGAACTTTTCAAGATATAAGTGGGACAACAGGAGGGAAAGATGCTCAAAAAGTATTCTATCATTTCTCAGGGTTGTCGGGGTTAAGAAAGTTAAGATTCTTTGTGTTTAGCAGACCAGAAGAGGAGAAGGGGGTGTAGGTTGAGAGAACCAGTGGCTGATCTTGGGATTGTTCCCATGGGCTGTTGTCTTAGGGGAGATGACCCTGCCACACTGGGGTGGGTGATCTGGCCAAATTGAGTGCCCTGACAAGTCTTCAAGGGGCAGAGCATGACAGACTCTCCTTCCTATGATGAAGGCTACAGGATGCTCAGTGGCCCTGTGGAGTGGAGGCAGGGCCAGCTGAGGCCCAGCTGAGGGAGTGGAGGACTCTTGGGATCTGGACAGCATCAGGGTTTAAAGCAGTTAGCATGGGCTGGGGTCGTGGCTCAGTGGTAGAGCGCTTGCCTCGCATGTGTGAGGGCCCTGGATTCAATCCTCAGTACCACATAAAAATAAAAAAAAATCAAGCAGTTAGCATCATTCTATCTTCATACCTACCTTCCATTTCTTCTTACTCTCTGGTACCATAAATCTGTCAACTTTTCAGTTTCCCTGGTCAAGCAAATGGCCAAAGCCCAACAAACTCCAAAGAGCTCCAAAGAGCTCCAAAACTCAAGGAAAGCAGGTCAAGGGTGTGTGTCTATAGTGGTGAGGACCCCAACCAGTGAGCCCAAATAAGACTCCAGCCTTCTCCTAGTTAGCGTTGATGGCAAAGCTGTCCAGGAAGTGGGTGGGAATGGGATGCTGTGTCTCTGAGCCTCCCGTTTGCCCCAGGATCACAGAGGGCAGAGTAAGACCTGTGGTATGCACCTAAACAGGGCTCACACCAGGTCCTGCAAGGGAAAAATGGTTGTTGGCTTAGGACAGCACTTTCTTCCTGTGCCCCTCAGGAGTGGGTCCTGACCTGAAGGAGGACACAGTTGATGTGCTGCAGAGCTTTCTCCTCCTCCCGGTCCAGGTCCTCAGCAGTGACTGGACAGGCCAGTTCCAGAGGTGGTGGCAGCCTCAGAAGCTCCCCTTGGCACTGTGGCAGCAGAGGAAACCTTCATTTCCATGACCTGTGGGTATTCCCCATGGATGAGCCCTTCTTCCTGGGCAATGGCTGTCCCACCCTGCCTTCTGCCACCTTCTCAGTCTGGACCTTCTTTGGTGGAATCCCTGGGGATGACAGGTGGATGACCCTGGACCCCTCTTCAGGGTTGGGAGAGCTCGAGTGGAGCTGTAGGGGATGCTGATGACATTTCTCTCAGGACAGAAGTTCAAACAGGAGGCCTGAGAGGTCTCAGCTCTGTCTTGGGAGCTCTGGGTGTGGAGGTTTCCCTGCAGAGCCCCAGGCCTGGGCACAAAGGAAGGCGGGGGGCTAAAGGCAGACTGTGCTCTTTCAGTGACATGGGGGCTCCTGCTCTGATGTTCTCCATCTTTAGGGTCTTCTGCTTGCTCAGCCAAACCCTTTGCCACTGTCTCCAGGGGCTCTGAGCAGAGTCTTCCCTAGGCAGGGCTTTTGGGTAGGCCATGGTGCTACAAGCAGGCAAGGAGCAACTTCCCGCTCCTGCGCCACACATGGTGTCTGTTTGCTAAGCTGGTGGTCTGGGTTATAGGAATCGGTGAAAGGTGCAGCTGACAGCAGTGTCTTCTTCAGGAGACAAGGCGTGCGGAGGATGGAGGGAATGTCCAGGTCTCCCAGAGAGGATTGAAGTTTCCACAGTACCCTGGACAAGCTCCTAGGAGGCACTTTTCTCAACTGCCCATGGGTAGTTGCAGGATGGTGGCAAGATGACCTGCGAGTGGTCCTGTGGGTCTGGGCAGACAGAGTGGCTAACCAGTGTAGGGAGGTCAGTGAAAGCTGTGACCAGGCTTCATGTGGGACCCTTCTGGACCCCATGCAGCTTCAGACAAAATGGCAATGTGAGACGTGATGCTAGGTGCAACTTTGGAGGGTATGAGTTGAGAACCCGTGGGCATGTGCAGAAACCATCTACACAAGTCATGAGGCAGAGTACCACCAGGAGGGGACGTGGGCACCTGCAAGGTCTGTGCATGCACCGGATGTAGGAGGGACATACACAGGAATGGCATGCCTGGTACATGCATGGGTCTCGGGGGGACTGTGGAGCGCTGGCACTGGGGCATTCAGATCCCACTGCTTCACAGCTAACACAGAGAGGTTTCCTGATCATCTGGGAAGGGTTGTGTAGATGTTGGGTTTGAGGGTCAGCAGCTACGGCAATGGTAGGGATCCCTCCCCTTGGGCTGGTGCAGTGCTCCTGCCCCTCCCTAGAGGCAGCCAGGATGCTGCACAGATGGGCTGGAGTCTGGTGAGGTGGGGGCAGTGGGAGGGTTGAGCAGCCTCTGGCTGGCAGGTAGAGGGCAGCTCTTGGGCGTGGAGCAGGTGGGGACTAGGGTGACACACATGGGTGTTTGGCTGGGGGTACCTGTGCCTCTGTCACAGAGATATGCTGCCCATGCCTCCTTGGGGGCTCTGTTCTCTGGCAAGATGGGCCATATTGTGGGCCCCTGTATGAATGCCCCACATGCCACCAAGGGTGGAGCAAGGCTGCAGACTGGAGCAGGGTGTATGCTGAGAGCCATCCCAGTACCTCTGAAGCCGGAAGGAAGGACAGGTGATAGGCGATAGGCAATGTGCCAGCACAGGACTGGTCCTGCAGGTGTGCAGCCAGTGAGCAAGTCGGGATTGTGCTAGGATCTTGCTCCCTGCACCTGGGATAAGACACTCTGTCTTCTGCTGTTGCAGCAATGGAGTGAGCTAGCATTTATGTCTGGCCTTGGTCTGGTGAGGGCAGGTGTTGGGTTTGATAGCTAGGAGTTCTTGCGATGTCAGGAATCCCTCCACCCATGCCCACCCCAGAGCTGTCAGAGAGCTGTCTGCTGTCCCACAGGGGCCTGGCCAGACAGAAGGGGAACTGCTGGGGGGCAAGTTTCCTGGTGGTGGCAGCTTTGGGATCAGGGACTGTGTATCTTCCTGCACTTCCTCTGGGAACACTGGAGGGGACAGCAGCTGAGAACATATCCTCTGGTGAGGGCTTAGCAGGGCAGGCTGGGAGGGACTGGTACCTGCCTACACAGTCCTTTCCCTCAGTATGGAAGCCAGAAACCCCAGCTTGTGTGCTCATAAAATCTGGTTTTATTCATGTTTTGGCTGCTTTCTTTGAATTTCAGTATCAAGATCCTCCAATTGTTTGAGTGTGTCTTCTTTGCTCAGCTGTTCTGGGGACAATAGTAGGCCTCCTGCTGGTTCCACAGTGTAAGACCTGTTCACCTTTGACCACTTCAATCCAACATTTCCATCTACTTTCTTGTTTTAAAAAGAGAAAATAATCCCCATCCCTCCATGTAAAAGGAAGTGTCCTTTAACCGAGCCCATGACGGATCATCCACGGGATACTCACAGTGAGAGCTCCTGCCCTTTCTGAGTCTGTGAGCTGCTGGCATGAGGTCACCACCCAGGAACTGGTGGAAATTTTTAATGTGCCTTGTCCTTGTGCTGGCTAGATACTTTTTAAAGCAGATTTGTACTACATTTTAAAAATCCATTATGCTACATTGTAGACTTATTGTCAATCCAGATAATATTGATCAATTTCAGACTTCCAAAATTTGCATTTATAATTATGCCATGTAATCAAAATTATTTATTTAGGTACTGGCCAGATATTTGTAAAGCTATGAAACTGGAGTTATTTATATGTGTTACAAGATTGTTAAAAATATTTTGAATGTCTGATTTATACCAGTTTTTGCTATTGTTTTTCTCTCTTTCTATTCCATAAAACCCTTGTTGGTGATTTTACTTTTCTTGATAGAAAAAGTTTTCAGACAACTCAGAATAAATGTATCATTGGCAAGAATATTTTAAATAGCACGTCTTTTGTGGTGTGTTCATAAACAGAAGTGTTCGTTCATTATGGAAAAGCTGCCATTAGAAAGAATAAAGAAAGGAGTTAATAACTACCTGAATTTCATATTTTTATATAGTCATGGTTACTGTCATCTATCTCACTGTGGTCCCTGTATGTGTGAGTGAGTGTGTGTGTGTGTGTGAAAGAGAGAGAGAGAGAGAGAGAGAGAGAGAGAGAGAGAGAGAGAGAGATTCACCACTTAAGAGAGTATTATGTTTGCAGTTTTACATCCTATATTTTTCCCACTCAACTTCATATTGTGTGTTTTGTACTGTCAAATGTTTTACAATACATGAAATTTTTGTTATAATAGCACAATACCCATCTTGTCAATGGTTCACAATTAACTTTATTCCAGGCCATTTTCAATTGCTTGCTGGTGTGAATAAAGCTGTCATAGGCTCTGAATCACTTCTCTGATTGGGTCCTTAATTTTAAGTTTTAGAAAAAAGTTCTGAAGACTTTGATATATGTGTTTGGTCAATTCCTGCTCCGCTTTTATAACCAAAGTAGGCTAGTGCTCTGTAGTTGATTGAATTATTGGCCCAGACTCTAACTTTTCCCCCTTAATCTGTGTCCCTTGTCATCTAACTTTGCAGTTAGGTGCATACACTAGGAGCACTTGCTCACTCATGGACTCTGGGTTCAGCACATCACTGATTTCAGTCAAGGGCATGTTAACAGATCTGACTTGAGCAAGGATTTGAAATGTGCATGCACACCATGACCCGGAACTACCCAGAAGGGCTGAGGGCTTACTTGCAGCAAAGACATTCAGCTGAGCCCGGCCTTTATCTACCCACCCCAGCCTTCCTGCAGCCACATACGAGCAAGCCCACTTAAAATCAGATGTCTGAAGGAATCTGCCAAGAGGAGTGCAAAATAAGTGCTTGTTGTATGTCACTGAGATTGGGTGATCTTTGTGTAGCAGCAGCTAATGGGTAAACATTTGGTAGTTCAATGAAGAAATCTAGTCCTCCATTTCATAAACGAGAAAACTGTGTGCAACATCCTGGTTTAATAAAAGAGGTTTGGGATTAATCCAGACTTAGGTTTGAGTGATCTCCAGTGAGTTTTTGTTTTATCTCTGTGGACTGCAGTTTTACAGCCTGTTACGTGGAAAGAATATCAGTATGAACTCACAGAGTTCAACTCGTTAATACCAGTGAAATGTTTGATAGAATGCCTGTGTGTGAAATAACAGTCAACAAATGATGTTTAATATTTCCAACTAAAGAATGTGAACTTGTTAAGCTCAAGGACTGACTCTAATTGAACTGTTTATAGAATCTTAAGCTAAAAGTGTTTACTACCCAGTAGGTGTTTGATATTGTTGACCTGGTTATTGTCCCTTTGTAAAACCCACCTGTCATATACCGTGACATCCCCATTTCCATGTTCATGATTAGTCACCCAACATAACCTGCACTCTACTGCCACCACCAAAGAAACAGCATGATGGGCTTTTTATCCTCCCTTCTGCTTTAAGCTGTTCCCAGACCTGCTTGAGTCCCGGGCACAGCTGCCCTGCCCACCATTCATTCCATCAGCAAGTGACTCTCCAGATATTCCCACGAGCTAGGCATCATGCTGGGATCCAGACCTGCAGAAACAAGGTATGCCATGTCCCTGCTCAGGGGTGGGCCACTGACCAAGCAGACCTCAGAGGGAGAAGAAGGGACAGTGTGCAAGCAGATGGTCTATCTGAAGGCTGAAGAGTGGGACCTACAAGCTTCATCTTACAGCAAATGTCAGGCTGATTTTCTTTTTTTCACCCACGTGAAAAGATGAGCATGCCTTTTCAACAGCCACCCTATGCACAGACTGATCTTTGAATCTATAGTTTCTATTCTGCTTTCAAATATGATGCTCGGTGATTAAAGCAAAAGCTGCATAAATCTCTGGTGCCAGGTGTAAACACATTTTTAAAAAGAAGGGGGCACTTTCAAAACCAGCACTGGGGAGCAGCCAATTAAATTTCCCAATGCAGAGTGCATAGGCAAATGGGGAACTGGGTGCCTCTGCTGTGATTCTAGCTGAACTGATTGGCCATTTTGTTGAATTGACTAAATGGTACCTGTCACCCCATTGTGAGGACTTCCACCTGCCCTTAAAGGAACCAAAGCTGCTAGCTCCCCTCACCCCCTTGGAATGATCCTGGATCATATTTAATTCTTAAAGCCTCAGACTTTGTCAACTTAGATTCCCCACCATTTGGTGGGCAGAGAGGTGTGTGTGTGGAGCAGTCCACCAGCTTCCCGATCACTGCTGCAGAAATGCAAGGAATGTGACAAAACTGTCACCCTAACTTCACACTTGTCTGTAAACTTTGTTGCCTTCTGTTCTTTCCTATTCTTTCACAGGAGATCCAGTTTGTCCCTGACTCAAACACAAAGACACAAGGACAACTGGCTGACTTCTTAGATCCTTAGAGTCTCAGGTATAAAAGTAGTCACTCTGCAGCCTGCCTCCATCTCTTCCTGCACTCCAGCGTTCTCCATGCAATGTGTGCTCCAGGTTCATGTCCTAGGACAATGTTTCCC
Source organism: Sciurus carolinensis (assembly GCF_902686445.1). Lineage (NCBI taxonomy): Eukaryota > Metazoa > Chordata > Mammalia > Rodentia > Sciuridae > Sciurus > Sciurus carolinensis. The sequence goes on from NC_062220.1 coordinate 129,527,596, forward strand.
AAAGAGTTCCAAAGTCCATCTTGGGTATGAATTAAAGATTCATTTTTTTCAACTTTCCTACATGGAACCAGGATTCCTGTAGCTCTGGCCTGGGGAATCTGCATTTTCCTGTGCTTACCAAGTGATCCCTGGCCAAATTTGCACTTATGAGCTAATAAAGAACTATTAGGAGGCAGGAAGAGGTGGTGACGTGGTACCATGGGCAGTCTCACCAGGATTACATGGTTGGAGAAAGGGAGGCACAGAAATCCCGAAGTCAGGGCCAGGGTAAGGGATACATGACTCCATAGCATAATAGGAATGGATGAGCCCAAAGAATGTTGTTCTGTGATTTGGAAAGCATTCTAAGATTTACTGTATCTTAAAACTGAGCAGAAAAAATTCTCTTCCTCTCCTTTAAACCTATTAGCAGGTGCAAAGCTAAGGTTCTGCATTGTGGGACAGAGCATCAGTTCTTGAATGCCCATGGTACCCAGGCTCCCTTCGACATTGTGGAGAACATGATTGTTTGGCTAGCAAGGTCCATTCTTAAAATAATTTCCTTTCCATGACTGCAATGCCAGAGCACACCAAGGCCAAACAATCCCTCTTGCAGCCTCCTGGGCAGCTCAGAGCATTAAGTCTGGATGCTTTCCTTTATCTTGGTAGAGTTCATTTTATACAGGGTGGCCTTGCTTTTGTGGGTACACTTGGCTGGGGTCTGACTGGGGAATGGTTGATCTAGAATGTCCTTGACTGAGTCAACTGGGCTTTCTAGTACCTCTCTTGCTTTTCTTGGGGAACCCACATTAGTTCATAAGTTAATGACAGGACCCCACAGTGAGCAAAGCAACCAGACATCTCAGTGCTTCTTGAGTCTCAGCTTGTGTGACCTCTGCTATGACCAAGCCTCCATCATGGTCAGAATCAAAAAGCCTTCGCTTTAACTGGAAAGAGAAGAGTTGAGGACATCAAAGAAAAAAAAAAAAAACTGTCATATCAATCCCCACAGTGGAAAAATAAGACGCCTGAAAAGCTGCTGACCCTACTTGGAGATGGTGAGACTATAGAAAGCTGGGGAGTTGTTCCCCAAGCAGCCTCACAGGGTAGAAGGGAAGGCTGTGGCATGGAGACCTGAATTTTGAGTTCTGATTCTGTCACACATTTTTTGTGACCTTAAGGAGACACACCCCTTCCCTTTGGTGATTCTCAATTTTTCTTCCTGGAACATGGTGGAGACCCTGTTGGGTGCTGACAGCCAGAGGCCCACAGGCTAGTTCTGGTCTGCATGTTTGTTTTCCTTCTCACTCTCCCACAATCCTATTTGCACTTGAGCCAACATTTGAAATTTGCAATATTTCCGATAAAAATCTAGATTCCTGACTTTATTCAGAAAACCTGGAAGAACCAGCAAGCCTTGGTCGACATTCCAATATGGTGGTGATGCACACAGCTGCGTTGTGGCGCCCACTGGGGATGCACAAGGCTCTTGCTGTCTGCTTTACCATGATCTCACTCCATGTTGTCTACCAAACGCTGACTTTTCTTATACTTGTCAGATTCACCTATTTATGTTCACCTCTAATTACTGTGGACAGTGGACTTGAGGCACCTGGACCACATACTGCAATAGGCAGACTCAGTGACTTCATGGCATAGCTCAATTTCCCAAGTTTACAGCATCTCCCCTCAATCCCCCTTAAATTTAGAGCAGAGGGTCTCACACCTATGGGGACTCTGACACATTTGAAATTTTGATGACAACTATGAACACCTTGGCCAGAAGAAATGCCCATCTCAGCACTCGTATAAGTCTGTGTGTCTGCACCTGGTCAAGGGCAAGGAGAGCCACTGAGTAGAACTCCTTTTCAGAGACTGTCCTCTCCATATGTGGATGTGAAGGTGGACACGTAGGCTGGGGTTTCGCCACAATCTGGTCACATACAGTAATCGGTCCCATTTCACAGAAGAGGAAATGGAGGAGGCTCGGGAGGGAGGCAGGCAAGATCACAGTGGGAAATCTCGGATGTGACCCCAGACAGTTCACTCCTTTCCTGATTTTTCTCAACGTTGGATGGGCCTTAGAAGAGTGGGAAGGAAGCAGAGCAAGGGATCCCCTAGTGTCTTGTGGGGCTCCTGGACTACTTCTGTTCTGAGCTCTCCAGGTCCATTTGAAAGCCCTTGAAAAATTGAAGGGGACCCCGGGGGAGGAGAGACGGGGCGGGGAGAACAGAGGAGGATGTCAAGGAGGACGGTTCTGAAGAAAGCATGATATACGAATGCACGGAAATGTCGCAGGGAAGCCCCTTAATCTGTACAATCATAAAAGATTGTAATTACAATAAACAATAATGAGTTTTAGTTTTCCAACTATTTCTTCTCGTGCTTCAAATATTTCCTAAATCTGCTCGAAATAGTCCTGAGCAAGGAGTTTTCACGGTTGATGTGCAATAAGGAGGCAGGGTGAATGCCTCCTTCAGTCACAGTGCCATTTGATATTTCATGGATATTTAATAACACGGGCGACCACAGACACATGGCTCTTGGGCCGCACTTTCTATGGAGTGGGGGAGGGGAGCAACATCAGTGTCCCCTGGGATTGGGCCCTGCCGAAGTCCTCAGCCAGAGACTGGGTGGCAACCACACTGTGCTCTCAGCCGCTGTCCCCTCCAGTGTTCCCAGAGGAAGTGCAGGAAGACAGTCCCTGATCCCAAAGCTGCCACCACCAGGAAACTTGCTCCCCAGCAGTTGCCCTTCTGTCTGGCCAGGCCCCTGTGGGGCAGCAGGCAGCTCTCTGACAGCTCTGGGGCGGGCATGGGCGGAGGGATTCCAGCCATTGCAAGAGCGCCAGCAGCTTCCCCCATGAAGCCCTGTCACAGCTCAGCAGACTTCCCTACTCTGGTTGGTCACTCTAGGCTGTCAAACTCAATACCGCCGCCCTCTCCAGAGCAAGGCTAGACTCCAAGGCAAGATCACACCTTCACTGTGACAGTGAAGGACAGTGTCCTGTCTCAGGCCCAGCGAGTGAGATCCTGGCGACGCCATCCCCACTTGCTCACTGGTGCACACCTGCAGGACCAGTCCTGTGTTGGCACACTGCCTATCTCCTGTCCTTGCTTCCCCCTTCAGAGGCCCATGGCATCTCTCACTGGCAGCCCTGCTCCAGCCCACCACCCTCATCCATCCTTGGTGGCATGTGGGGTGTTCATATTAGGGCCTGTGCCATGGCCCACCTTTGCAGAAAGAGCGACCTCAAGGAGGCACGGGCCTCTCCCTGTACTGGAAGCACAAATACCACCAGCGAAAATCCCCATGTGTTACCCTAGTCCCCACCTGCTCATGCGCCAAGAGCCGCCCTCTACCTGCCAGTCAGAGTCTGCTCAGCCTTCCTGCCACCCGCCACCTCCAACAGACTCCAGCCCACCTGTGCAGCCATCCTGGCAGCCTCTGGGGTGGGGCAGGAGCGCTGCGCCACCGCGAGGGGAGGGATCCCTGCCATTGCCACAACTGCTGACCCTCAACCCACATCTACAACCCTTCCCGGAGGATCAGGAAACCTCGCTGGGTCAGCTGGTGGACCAGCAGGCTCTGGATCCACAACCCCAGTGCCAGCGCTCCACAGTGCCCCCAGGACCCTTGCATGCACCAGGCACGCAGTTCCCACGCCTATCCCTCTTGCATCCGGTATACGCACAGACCTGTGCGTCCCTTCCTGGCACGACCCTGCCTCGTGCCCTGTGTGGGCGGTTTTCTGCACGTGCCCAGGGTTCGCTACTCATTACCTTCCCTAGCTGTGTCCTGGCAACAGGTCTCACTGTCCTTTCTCCTGAAGCCAAGTTGGCCGCAGAAGAAGGATCCTTTGCACTCACCACTGGCATTTCGGAATCGAGCCTTCTCTAATCACTGCCATGGGTTTGTCCCAGGGCAAGCTTTGTCCCTCACCCTTGTCCCCCAGGGACCAGACAGCGGTATCCCCCATGAAGCCCTATCACAGCTCCAGCAGACTTCCCTACTCTGGTTGGTCACTCTGGGCTGCCTGGTCCCATGGGGACACTCGCAGGTCATCCTGCCGCCATCCCACAAGGGCACATTGGCGGTTGAGTCGAGTGCCTCCCAGGTGCTTGTCCAGGGTCCTGAGGACCGTTCTACACTTCCTGGGAGACGTGGACATGTCCTCCATCCTCCACGTGCCAGGTCTGGAGAGGAAGATGCTGCTCTCTGCTGCACCTTCCACCGATTCCTGCAGCACAGACCATCGAATCATCAGGCACACGCCTCCTATGGCACAGGAGCAGGAAGGGCTGCTTGCCAGCTGGCAGCACCAGGGCCTGTCCAAGACCACTGTCCAGGGAAGACTGTGCACAGAGCCCCTGGAGACAGTGGCCAAGGGCAGCCTGAGAAGGCACAAGACCCTGGAGAAAGAAAATGTCAGAGGGCGAGCCCCATGTCACTGGAGGAGCACAATCTGCCTTCAGGCCCCTGGTGGCCCATGGCCCCTGCCTTCCTTTGTGCCCAACCTGGGACTCTGCAGGGAAACCTCTGCACCCAGAGCTCCCAAGACAGAGCTGGCATCTTCCAGGCCACCTGTATGAGCTCCTGCCACAAGAGAAATGCCATCAGCAGCTCATACAGCTCCAGTTGAGATCTCCCAGGCCTGAGGAGGAGGGCTCCAGGCCCTTCCAACCATGAGCTGCCCCTGGGATGCTCTTCATCCCCAGGGATTCCACCGAAGAAGGCCCAGACTGAGAAGGTGGCAGAAGGCAGGGTGGGACAGCCATTGACCAGGAAGAAGGGTTCAGGTACTGGGGACACTGGCAGGCCACGGAAACGGAAGTTTCCTTTGCTGCCTCACCACTGAGGGGAACCTCTGTGGCTGCCACCACCTCTGGAATTGGCCTGTCTGGTCACTGCTGAGGACCTGGACCAGGAGGAGGAGGAAGCTCTGCAGCACATCAACCACCTTCTGATGGGTGAGACCCAGGCCACGTGTGACGGCTGTACCATGGCCCCCCAAGCCCATGCATGGGTCCCCGCTGCACTGGGAGGGTCTGGGTCTCTGGAATCACTGGGCCTTAGCCAGAACTCACCCCACCATCCCAGTACCACCACTGTGGCAGCCTCCACCCCAGTGTAGGTGGGCTCTGCCTCTCCTCCCAGAGACACCCTCCCACCTCCACCTTAGCACCCCCTTCTCCCCCAACCTGCCAATTGCTGCTTTGGCCCCTCCTCCCAGGCCCTCTCCCAGCACATTGGCAGGCTTGGCTCCACAGCCAGTGGCTCCCTTTGGGGCCACCCTCATGAACACCATTATGCCTTCCAGCCCCTCCATCTGGGGCCCCCATCCAGCTCGGGTAGGAGCTTCCTCCCCTCTCACCAGGGCCCAACGTCCAACAGGACTCAGGGCCTCACCTGTAGGCAGCACTGACAGGCAAGTTCCAAGAGTGTGGCCACAGGCTCCACATGGGAAGCAGCCTGTCATCCCTGGAGCCACCATTCCACCAATCCCTGGGGTTCCTCATGGGAAGACGCCCACGGCCCTCTCCTTTGCCAGCCCTCAGTCTGGACACCTGGGAGCTCCAGGTCCAGGGGCAGCCCCAATCCCACCCTTGACTGCAGGCCCCCCAGCCTTGGGCAGCCCAAACCACTCAGTCCTTGGGGCTGACAAACATCAAAACCCCACCCTGGTTCCCATGCCAGACCCAGACACGTTCTGCTGGCAGCCAGGCTGCAAGGCCTGCTGGGACATCAAGTGCATTGGCCTCTGCCTCTGCAGCTGCCCCCCAGAGGCCAGGGCCTGTGGCCAGTGTTTGTCCTGAGAGCAGGCAGCCCCAGACAACAAGGGACAACCAAGGTGCCTCCCCTCCAAGGCTGACAGAGGTAGTGACCTCTAAGGCAACTGGAAGGACAGACTTATCTCCAGGTCTGACTACTCCCAGCACAGTAGTGAGCATCTGCTCAAAAAGTAGAGGCTCCCCCAAAACCGGAGAGAAAAATCAGGCAAGCTTGGGACAGAACACCAACAGTGCCCCTGGCCAGAGCATTACCACTGCACCCAGGAAACATAAAACCAAGAGCAAACGGGGGCAAGAAAACACAGGAGTTCCTACCCTGGATGCCACCCACCAACACCTGCTCACCCAGGAACACCTAAGCTCACCTCAGGGGACCAACATCACCCCTAGAAAGGCTACTTCTAGTAACTCATCTGTCCTTGTGACATCAATGGGATCTGGGAGCCCAGACTTGCTCCCAGATCTCATATCAGTGTATGGGGCCTTGTGCATCTCCTCCTAAAGAGGGACCCCAAGCCACAGACAGCAACCTGGGGCAAGCTTGGGACAGAGCACCTCCAATATCCATAGGCAGAGCACCACCATGGGGATCAAGGGGCAGAAGGGAAAGTGCAAATCAGGGCAAGTGACCACTGGTGTTCCTACAGTTACTGCCATCCCCCAAAGCCTGCCCAAGCAGAACTCCTAAAACTCTCCTGGGGGAACAAGGATCACCCCAAGAAAGAACTCCTCTACCATAAGTCTGTTCCCCTGACACCTATGGGATCTGGGAGCCCAGACTTGGTCCCAGGTCTGGCATCTCCCAGGACAGTAATAAACACCTTCTCAAACAGTAGAGGAACTCCCAAAACTGGAGAGCAAAATCAGGCAAGTTTGGGACCAAACACCAACAGTGCCCCTGGCCAGAGCACTACCACTGTACCCAAAAAACAAAAGACTAAGAGAAAACAAAGACAAGGAAACACTGGAGTTACTACCCTGAGTGCCACCCCCCAACACCTGCTCACCCAGGAACACCTAAGCTCACCTCAGGGGGCCAGGAACACACCTAGAAAGGGTAGTTCGCCTGTCCCTGTGACATCAATTGGATCTAGGAGCCCAGACTTGCTCCCAGATCTCATATCAGCATTTGGGCCCTTGTGCATCTCCTCCTAAAGAGGAGGGACCCCAAGCAACAGACAGCAACCTTGGGCAAGCTTGGACAGAGCACCTCCAGTGTCCATAGACAGAGCACCACCATGGGGACAAAGGGACAGACATTAAAGTGCCAACCAGGGCAAGCAACCTTCCTACACTTACTGCCACTCTCCACAGCCTGTCCAAGCAGAATCCCTCAAGCTCTCCTGGGGGAACCAGCACCACACACAGAAAGGCCACCTCTACTTGTAAGTCTGTCCCCGTGAAATCAAAGGGATCTGTGAGCCCAGACTAGACTGGGATTTCATATCTGCCTTTGGGGCCATGTTCCTCTCTTCCCAAAGTTGGAGGGACAAGAAGCCCGAGACAGGACTAATGGGGCAACTTGGGCTTCAAGACCTTCAGTCCCACTAACCAGACCATCCGCATATTGACCACCTTAAATGGGAGGAAGAACAACTCTGTTCCTGGGGCCGTGGGGGGCCACTCTTAAGTCCACCCCATGCAGAAGCTCCCAAGTCCACCTTGGGGCACCAACACCACCATGAGCAAGGTGTATGTTCTTACACCCACATCCTGGCCTCTCACCCTGGCAGCTCTGCTCCTCTTGGGTGCATGGTAAGGAGGACCAACCATGTAGTGCCCCAGATTTACCAAGAGTTCTCTTGTAACTCCTCCAAATATGTTTTCTCTGTCCACAGCTGGTAGCTCTTCTCCCCGTGATATGCCTGGTGTTCAGATGTTTGGTCATTTACTGGTGTCCTTGAGGTCTCGTCTGTTCCCTGTTTTATTCCTACTCTTGTCCTCATTGCTGTCTGAAGGTACTAGTTTGGCAAAGTTGTCCTGTCTTCTGCTTGATCTGGACCGCCACTGAGTCTTTCACCTGAGGTTTTGTGTGACCTACTGAACTTCTGCTTTCCCAGATTACTACTGGATTTGTTTTCAGAATCTCTCTCTCTCTAGACTCAAGTGTTGCCTTATCTGCCTTCATTCTTTCAGCTGTTCTTTGCATTCTCTTGGATTACACTGATCTCTTCAAAAGGTCATTCTTCTGAGTGCTTTGTCTGGCATTTCATTCACTGTAAAACTTTGGTATTACTGCCCAGAAAATTATGGAATGTAGGAGGTGTCAAATGGCCTTGTTTTGTGAAATGTCTTTTGTTTGTGTTGAAATTTGCACTACTGATGACATGATGTCTCTTCTGCTTTCTTTAAATTTTAACCAGGGATGGAACACAGAGGAGCTTAAGCACTGAGCCATGTATCCAGAACTTTCTCTTGTTTTCAGTTTCAACCAAACTATCACTAAATTGCTTAGGGCATGACTGAGTTACTGAGGCTGACTTTGAACTTGTGATCCTCCTCCCTCAGCCTCCTAATCTGCGTGAATTACAGGCATGCACCATCATGCTCAGCTCTCTCCCACTTTCATTTGATCCACTCTTATTAACAGCCTTGTCTTGTTGCTGTAGGCTGGTGATGCTTTGGTGTGTTGTGCTGGGTTTTACTAGAGATACAGCCCATAGCCTCTTTTCCCTGCTGCATCTCCAGCTGTGACTAGTGAGGACTGATTCTGGGCATTGAGTTCCATAGTGTGAAGGACCTGAGTTCTCTGTTTGTCAAGAGAGAGGGGACCCTGTGGTAGTCCTGGGGCATTATGTAGACAGCAGGGTCATCTTGCTCACATGCCACATGGACAAGGGAATGAGTACCCATCAGAGGGATGGGCTGGCTGTGAAATAAAAAGTATGAAAGTAATAGATCAGAAAATAAGACAAAAAGGCAAGAATATTTTTTAAAGCAGGGGCATGATTGGTTGAGCTGTCCAGAAGGATCTGGCTCTAACAAAGAAGCAGCCTTAGAGAGATTTATTTATAGTGGTACAGATCAAAGGGGATCAGTAAGTGTAAAGTTTCAGTGTGGGGGAGTCTTATTTCAGTGCTTGCTTCTTTATGTGGCAGTGTCTTGCTGTAAACAGGTTATTTGGCCCAGGGCTGTGTTTGAACTTGAGCTGTGAGCTAGAACAGGGTGGCAGGTAGAGAGGGGCATTCTTGCACCTGGGAGTTTCCACCTGGGAATTCCCAGAACAGGGCTTCCCTGCATACTGACTGAAATATTGCTCATTTCACACAGGGCTCATAGATGGCTTCCCACATATCCCACTCCTTTATTTTTTAAATGGAAGTGGTGGGCAGTTACTTGGAGTTCCCAGATCCTTGTTCTCAGGGTACCACGGCCTATTATAATGACACCAAAAAGAATAGTAACAAACATATCATTCCAATGACATTCCATGCAGAATGTTTCAACATATATCCAGGATTAAAGCCATTTAATTCATGAAGTATTTGTTCAGCTAGAAATGCAGGATCCATGCTGTTTATCATGCTTTTCTGGACATCCTAGATGTTATGATGTTAACTCCATGAGCTTCAAGCTATTATTATTATTGTGCCAAATGCCCATTAGATGACTTTTAACCTTTCCCCCATCACATTGGGAAGTATTTTATTTGACTGCAGCAACATAGATATAGTCAGCATGGTTTTTAAGCCTTTGTTCAAATTTGACAACAGAAAGCTCATTACTGATATTGATGACATTATCCTTCAAAGCATTTAATTTAGTATGAATCTTTTCATCATTATTTACGTAACTGTACAGGGCTTTGGAAGTAATTTGAGCCAAATTATTAAGAAAAAGAACTTAGGTTACATTTCTTACAAGTTACATAACATTTATCTCTTTTTCTCCTTACTCTTACAATTCCAGTAAATGAAGCATGAGGAGACTGCATATAGACTGACAGGCCATAGCAGGAACTCTCCTTGCAGTTCCTGTCCATAAAGTTAGGTATGGGGCCATGTGTAAGATGGAGAAAATCTGAGGCAACACGTAGATGCCAGAGATCTTTTTGAATATTATCCTCTTGATGGTTAGAATATTACTAAGAAAACCTCAGGGGTCATAGCATCCTGACCCAATGGACTATGCCCCCAGATATAGGGAATGTAAGAACAGATAGAAGCCTAAAAGAATATATTAAAATGCATAAAAATCAAATTCTCATGAAATAAGAAATAACTGTTAGATTCGAAATGTGAATTACTGATCTTTCTAGTGTAATATCAGTCAGTTTTTTGGGTTTAATTTGGCCTTCATTACATGGTTACTAGTAGTACAAAGTAATACTCAAACAATAGGGAATAATCTGAATGACATGGAGTTTCAGAAAATCAGAACGATTGTGTATCTAATCTTATTTTGGAGTCTGAAAATAGTTCTAGATAACTCAATTATTTTCCTGGCATCTTAGATCTACTATATTAAATAATTTAAATTAAACATGGTTTCCTATAAACTCTTTTCAAGAAGAAGGAAAAGCAAAACACACATAGTGGCAGTGCTGCCCCTCTAAGCCTTCCTGGCTTTGGAACTTCTGGAGGAAGTGACATTCTGATGTAACTATCTTGCATCAGTCTTTGAAGATCAATGCAAAACATATTCATATCTTTTACAGATTTTATGTTGCACTGGCAAGACATTTGTACATTCCATCCATTTAAGAAAGGTGAAAAATTCTATTGTAGTCAATCAGGGCAGTAAGATATTGGTGGATGTTCTGTGGGAATGACTGGCTTGTTAGGAGAAGGTCCCATTTTAATAACTGTCCAGACATATAATCTTATGTTTAAGGGTCAGTATGATTGGCTGGTCCAGGTCCCTATGCCGTCTTTTCCTCAGAAGTTTCTTTTTAATAGCCAGGATAATTATCATATAACATACAGGTAGGTTCCCACTGTTGCAGCATATTTAAATCCAGTTGTATGAATAAGTACAATATATTTATCTGTAAATTCCCCATCATGTGGGCATCATTAGTAAAGGCTGGGATGGATTCCCCAGTTCACATCACTGGGTTCATTAAATGTGGATCTGGGAAATAGGTCCAGAGCGTCTCTCCATGGACTCTCCTTACCTGAGAGCTCAACAAAGCCAGCATGGCTATAAACACTGTGGTTGGAGTCTTACTACCTCCCTGTTGTTGACCTATCTGTTCAGCCTTGTGTGTCAGCTTCTTCAACTGTCTCCAAGATGACAGGTTGGCTTTTCTGGAAATATAAAGCATAGCTTCTACCTTATATAATTATTGAATCTGGTTTATTATATTTTTCCATGTGTTGTTCAGAAGTGTTGAGACTTTTAATACCAGAAGTAAAGCATATTTAAACAACAATTTTGTGAGATTTAGTGGGGTTATTTAGGGTTGTGTTTCCCATTTTTTATTCTCTAAAACTAGAGAAACTGGATATAAGGTGGAGTGTCATTAGCCTTCACTTGTAGACAATGGCCTGGCACTGTGCAAGTATTTAAACAGTAAGAAGTGACCTAAGAAATATTTTTATTTGGCTAGGAAAATGAGGAAATTTGCCTGTTAGGCATGTGAGGATTGTTAAAGTCAATGTTATTGAGCTGAAGAGGGCATTACAGTAAAAGAAAGCCTACTTTTTATCAAAAATATGATTTAATTTTTTTCTAGTAATGGGCTGAGCAACAAAATTATAAAATGGGGTCAGAATAGATACTGAAAATCAGTTTTACAACTTGCTTGTTTTATACATAATGGTCTTATCACCTTAAATTAAGTTGTTATATTAGAATTGGTATTTGTTTAGGCATTGAAAACAGTAATTATAAGGATAGTAAGGAAAACAACATAAAATTAATAAGTGTAAAATTCTCCAGGTGGTGGCTCAGGGGAGGGGCTGCATAGCCAGGCGATTGGTGCAGAGCAGGGTCCCAGGAGCTAGGTGGCTTCTTGCTGGAAGAGCCGCACAGAGACACGCCTAGGGGCGGAGCGAAGTTTCCAGGGCGGCGGGCAGATTCTCTGGGAGAGGCAGCCTAAGGAGACTCGCCTGCGAAGGGTGAGGCTCCCAGGCCCAGGACGTAGGTCCGGGCCTCTGGGATCGTTGCAGAGGAAGACAGCCCAGCCCAGGGGGTAGTTGTAGATTGAGGGGAACCTCTAGGAGGGCAACTGACCAGCGAGACGTCCCCACCGAGTGACTCTTCCCAGCCGGGGGAGGTTTTCCCACAGGGACGGTAAAGCCAGAGACATAGGCACAAACAGGCCTTGCCTCAGCCCACAGTCTAGTTCCCCATTGGATGACCATTGGTCAACAAGTGGAGGCACCTCTGCCCACTAGTAGGGAATATACGCCACCTGAGGGTCACCACCCCTAGAGAGGCAGCTTCTTCGTGGAGCTCTGCATTATCAACCTCCTCCAAGACTTCAGGCTACTGAAGGATAAGAGGGGATATACTAGCAATCTTCAGGGACATTATAAGTTGATAGAGGAAATCTGCAACATCTTAATCACCCACTGATCCCTGAACAATATGAGAAAACAAGGGAAGAAAATGCCCCAAACAAATCTAGATGTTACATCAATAAAACCCAACGACAGCATGGCAGAAGAAATGACAGAAAGGGAGTTCAGAATGTACATAATTAAAATGATTAGGGAAGCAAACGATGAGATGAAAGAGCAAATGCAGGCATTGAACGATCGCACCAATCGACAGTTAACAGAGCAAATTCAGGAAGCAAAAGATCATTTCAATAAAGAGTTAGAGATATTGAAAAAAAAACCAAACAGAAATCCTTGAAATGAAGGAAACAATAAACCAAATTAAGAACTCCATAGAAAGCATAACCAATAGGATAGAACACCTGGAAGACAGAACTTCAGATATTGAAGACAAAATATTTAACCTTGAAAACAAAGTTGAACAAACAGAGAAGATGGTGAGAAATCATGAACAGAATCTCCAAGAACTATGGGATATCATGAAAAGGCCAAATTTGAGAATTATTGGGATTGAAGAAGGCTTAGAGAAACAAACCAAAGGAATGAACAATCTATTTGAAGAAATAATATCAGAAAATTTCCCAAATCTGAAGAATGAAATGGAAGATCAAGTCCAAGAGGCTTATAGGACTCCAAATACACAAAATTACAACAGACCCACACCAATGCACATTATAATGAAAATACTGAACATACAAAATAAAGACAGAATTTTAAAGGCTGTGAGAGAAAAGAACCAAATTACATTCAGGGGAAGCCAATACGGATATCAGCAGATTTTTCAATCCAGACCCTAAAGGCTAGAAGGGCCTGGAACAACAGTTTTCAAGCTCTGAAAGAAAATGGATGCCAACCAAGAATCTTATACCCAGCAAAACTTACCTTCAAATTTGACGATGAAATAAGAACATTCCATGATAAACAAAAGCTAAAAGAATTTACAAAAAGAAAGCCAGCATTACAGAACATTCTCAGCAAAATATTTCATGAGGAAGAGATAAAAAAACAAAGAAGCAAATCAGCAAAGGGAGGAATTATCCTAAAGGAACTGTCAAATAAAGGAGGAACCAAGATGTGTCAAAAATTTTAAATATGAACCAAATGACTGGGAATACAAATCATATCTCAATAATAACCCTGAACATTAATGGCCTGAATTCATCAATCAAAAGACACAGACTGGCAGATTGGATTAAAAAGAAAGATCCAACAATATGTTGCCTGCAAGAGACTCACCTCATAGAAAGAGACACCCATAGACTAAAGGTGAAAGGATGGGGAAAAACATACCATGCACATGGGCTCAGCAAAAAGGCTGGAGTATCCATCCTCATTTCAGATAATGTGGACTTCAAGCCAATGTTAGTTAGAAGGGATAAAGAAGGACATTTCATACTGCTTAAGGGAAGCATAAATCAGCAAGATATAACAATCATAAACATCTATGCCCCAAACAGTGGCTCACCCATGTATGTCAAACAAATCCTTCTCAATTTTAGAAACCAAATAGACCATAACACAATAATACTAGGTGATTTTAACACGCCTCTTTCACCACTGGACAGATCTTCCAAACAAAAATTGAACAAAGAAACCATAGATCTCAATAACACAATCAATAATTTAGACTTAACAGACATTTATAGAATATACCATCCAACCAAGAGCGAATACACTTTCTTCTCAGCAGCACATGGATCCTTCTCTAAAATAGACCATATATTATGCCACAAAGCTAATGTCAGCAAATACAAGAAGATAGAGACACTACCTTGTATTCTATCAGATCATAATGGATTGAAGTTACAAATTAATGAAAGAGTAAAAAACAGAAACTACTCCAACACCTGGAGATTAAACAATATGCTACTATATGATGAATGGATAACAGAAGATATTAGGAAGGAAATTAAAAAATTCTTAGAGGTAAACGAGAACAAAGAAACATCATATCAAAATCTTGGGACACTATGAAAGCGGTACTTAGAGGAAGATTTATTTCATGGAGCGCATTTAATAAAAGAAGTAAAACTCAAAAAATAAATGACCTAACACTACAGCTCAAAGCCCTAGAAAAAGAAGAACAGAGCAACACCAAAAGTAGTAGAAGACAGGAAATAGTTAAACTCAGAGCTGAAATCAACAAAATTGAAACGAAAGAAACAATACAAAAAATTGACAAAATAAATAGTTGGTTCTTCGAAAAAATAAACAAAATTGATAAACCTTTAGCCACACTAACAAAGAGAAGACGAGAGAAAACCCAAATCACTAAAATTCGGAATGAACAAGGAAATATCACAACAGACACGACCGAAATACAAAACATAATTGGAAGCTATTTTGAAAATCTATACTCCAACAAAATAGAAAATTTCGAAGACATCAACAGGTTTCTAGAGACATATGAATTGCCTAAACTGAACGAGGAGGACATACACAATTTAAATAGACCAATTTCAAGTAATGAAATAGAAGAAGTCATCAAAAGCCTACCAACAAAGAAAAGTCCAGGACCAGATGGGTTCTCAGCCGAGTTCTACAAAACTTTTAAAGAAGAACTCATTCCAATACTTCTCAAAGTATTCCAGAAAATAGAAGAGGAGGGAACTCTCCCAAACTCATTCTATGAAGCCAATATTACCCTGATTCCTAAACCAGACAGAGACACATCGAGGAAAGAAAATTTCAGACCAATATCCTTAATGAACATCGACGCAAAAATTCTAAACAAAATTTTAGCAAATCGCATACAAAAACATATGAAAAAGATAGTGCACCATGATCAAGTGGGTTTCATCCCAGGGATGCAAGGTTGGTTCAACATCAGGAAATCAATAAATGTCATTCACCATATCAATAGACTTAAAGTCAAGAATCACATGATTATTTCGATAGATGCAGAAAAAGCATTTGATAAAATACAGCACCCCTTCATGCTCAAAACACTAGAAAAAATAGGGATAGTGGGAACATTCCTTAACATTGTAAAGGCCATCTACGCTAAACCCATGCTAATATTATTCTAAATGGTGAAAAACTGAAAGCATTCCCTCTAAAAACTGGAACAAGGCAGGGATGCCCTCTTTCACCATTTCTATTCAATATCGTCCTTGAAACTCTAGCCAGAACAATTAGACAGACCAAAGAAATTAAAGGGATACGAATAGGAAAAGAAGAACTCAAACTATCCCTGTTTGCTGATGATATGATGGTATACTTAGAGGAACCAGGAAATTCCACCAGAAAACTTTTAGATCTCATAAGTGAATTCAGTAAAGTAGTGGGATATAAGATCAATGCACATAAATCTAAGGCATTTTTATATATAAGCAATGAATCTTCAGAAAGAGAAATTAGGAAAATTACCCCATTCACAATAGCTTCGAAAAAAATAAAGTATTTGGGAATCAATCTCACAAAAGAGGTGAAAGACCTCTACAATGAGAACTACAGAACACTAAAGAAAGAAATTCAAGAAAACCTTAGAAGATGGAAAGATCTCCCATGTTCTTGGATAGGAAGAATTAATATTGTCAAAATGGCCATACTACCAAAAGTGCTATACAGATTCAATGCAATTCCAATTAAAATCCCAATGATGTACCTTACAGAAATAGAGCAAGCAATTATGAAATTCATCTGGAAGAATAAGAAACCCAGAATAGCTAAAGCAATCCTTGGCAGAAAGAGTGAAGCAGGGGGTATCGCAATACCAGATCTTCAACTCTACTACAAAGCAATAGTAACAAAAACGGCATGGTATTGGTACCAAAATAGAAAGGTGGATCAATGGTACAGAATAGAGGACACGGACACAAACCCAAATAAATACAATTTTCTCATACTAGACAAAGGGGCCAAAAATATGCAATGGAGAAAAGATAGCCTCTTCAACAAATGGTGCTGGGAGAATTGGAAATCCATATGCAACAGAATGAAACTAAACCCATATCTCTCACCATGCACGAAACTAAACTCAAAATGGATTAAGGATCTCGGAATCAGACCAGAGACCTTGCATCTTATAGAAGAAAAAGTAGGTCCAGAGCTTCAACATGTCAGCTTAGGACCAGACTTCCTCAACAGGACTCCAATAGCACAAGAAATAAAAGCAAGAATTAATAACTGGGATAGATTCAAACTAAAAAGCTTTCTCTCAGCAAAGGAAACTATCAGCAATGCGAAGAAAGAGCCTACAGAGTGGGAGAAAATCTTTGTCAATCATACTTCAGATAGAGCGCTAATCTCCAGAATCTATAAAGAACTCAAAAAACTCTACACCAAGAATGCAAGTAATTCAATCGACAAATGGGCTAAGGAAATGAATAGACACTTCACAGAAGAAGATCTACAAGCAATCAACAAACATATGGAAAAATGTTCAACATCTCTAGTAATAAGAGAAATGCAAATCAAAACCACCCTAAGATTTCATCTCACCCCAATTAGAATGGCGATTATCAAGAATACAAGCAACAATAGGTGTTGGCGAGGATGTGGGGAGAAAGGTACACTCATACATTGCTGGTGGAGCTGCAAATTAGTGCAGCCACTCTGGAAAGCAGTATGGAGACTCCTTAGAAAACTTGGAATGGAACCACCATTTGACCCAGCTATCCCACTCCTTGACCTATACCCAAAGGATTTAAAATCAGCATATTACAGAGATACAGCCACATCAATGTTCATAGCTGCTCAGTTCACAATAGCCAGATTGTGGAACCAACCTAGATGTCCTTCAATTGATGAATGGATAAAGAAAATGTGGTATATATATACAATGGAATATTACTCTGCCATAAAGAATGATAAAATTATGGCATTTGCAGGCAAATGGATGAAACTGGAGAATATCATGCTAAGTGAGATAAGCCAATCTCAAAAAACCAAAGGAAGAATGATATCGCTAATAAGTGGATGAGGACACATAATGTGGGGTGGGAAGAGTTAGTGTTAGGTTTAGAGTTAGGTTTAGGGAGGGGGGCAAGAATGGAGGAAGGAAGGACTGTATAGAGGGAAAAGAGGGGTGGGAGGGGTGGGGGGAAGGGAAAAAAATAACAGAATGAATCAAACATTACCCTATGTAAATTTATGATTACACAAATGGTATGCCTTTACGCCATGTACAAATAGAGAAACAACATGTATCCCATTTGTGTACAATAATAAAAAATAAATAAATAAATAAATAAATTAATTAAAAAAATAAGTGTAAAATTATATTTAATTTTTATAATAGCTATGGATTAAGGAATATAATTTTGTATAATTTTAAACAGTTGTATATAGCATTTTCTGTTTATATTAGGCACATAGTAATTTGTATAACAAAATAGTAATAGTAATTTGTATAACAAAATACAAATTTTGTATTTTAGTAATTTGTATAACAAAATAGTAATTTGTATAGCAAAAATTAATGTTTTCAATTTAAGTGTAAATGAACTTGAAAGATTATTTTAACCTGGAATGAGATGAGAGGGAGAGTTTTATTTTAAGAGAGGATACAGAAGCTATCAACAGGCATTTTTTGAAATAATAAATACATATGTTCAGTGAGCACAGGACAAAAATTTCCACTTATTAATAATAAAAAAAGAAGCAAAAGAATGATTAGATTTTACCTAATAATATAGGAGAAATATTTATTGTTGTTAAATGTAGTGCTCATCCAAGTGTGGGGAATTAGTGCTTTTAAATATTGTTGGGGAGAATGTGAATTGGTAGTATCTTTCAGGACAGTGATTTAATAAGTAATTTAGAAGCCTTAGAATTTAATATGCCATTGATCTAATAATTATATTTTAGAAATTTATGTTAAAATAATTTTTATTTATAAAGAGAGAGCTGTAAGAATATTCCTAATAGCTGTTTTTAAGGTAGCAAGAATAATTTAAATGTCCAATATAGAATTTTGGATAAATGAACTATATGCTAAAAAAATCTGGCATTAAAATAATATTGTAAAAGAATATTAATTGTGTGCAATTTAAAATAATTTAGAAGTTTAAAAACTATTAATATGATTTTATATTCATAAAATGCATACATCTATAAGTTATGTGTTTAATGTTAATAGTAGTTATATATGAATAGTAGAATTTTAAGTTTCTTATGTATACTTTTTAATTTTTCTGAAATGGGTCTTTTGACAAAACTACGGAAAGTTATTTTAATTTTGAAACTCATCTTAGTTTCTTACTTGAATATTATTCCATAAATTTTCACATATAAATTTTTGGATGAATATAAATTAGTTAACCTAAATTAACATTTTATCTGAAACATGAAACACACAAGTTAAGAAAGCATTTAACCCCCTCTTGAGGGAAGGTGTGAAAACATTTTTATATCTCACTCCTAGTTAGGGCACCAGGAGAACATGCAGTGAAGGGCAGAGCACACCTCCAGAGCCTGTTTACCATGCATGTCCCAGATCTGTCATGTGTTCAGACGACGCTGCTGCACAGTGCTGAGTCCTGTGTCCCTGCTGCTCACTGGCTCTCCCTCTTCCACCCCAACCCTGACCTTGTAGGCCCTGCTCTAGTTCTGCTGCTTGCCCCTGGGATCAGTACTGGGCACTCACTTGCACAATCCAGCCCAATACTCAGGGATCCTCAGGTCTCTGTCTCTCCTCTGTTGGAGTCCAGCGTTCTCCCAGGGCCACAAACCTCAGTGAGCCGTTTGGATTCTCTCTCTGGACTGCAGACAAGTGCTGGGTGCCTCAAATATACCATCTTGCCCCTCCCATCTGAATTTGAAGTTCAATCAAAGCATTTTCCCCTGAATATTTGGGTGCAGATGCTAAGAGAGCTCAACACTGGGGTTTCCAGGAATTGGGAACTTCCTGTGAATTCAAGGCAAATCCCTACAGCGTTATTTTATTACCAGAAAGCTTGGGTCTGTCCTAGTTGAGTCTCTTCACCAAGGCTCTCACTGTGGGCCAGGCATGTTTACATCATTCACCAGGCCATTCCTCAGAGGATGGGAATAGCCACCGGCAATAAAAAAGGGACCAAAGATGCCAATTCTGTGCTGAAATCAGTCTGAATATAAAAGAGTCAGCAAAAAAGGTGGAACCCAATTTGCAGGTCATATCCTTTTGAAGATTGGCAATGAACTTCACCTAAGTGCCCAAGACTGGTAGAGAATTTAAATATTATGAAATTTCAGGATCTCTTTCTCCAGTTGTCTTGAGGCAAAGCCCCATCAGGGAAAGGGACTCAGAAATGCCTTCAGGATGTCCCCAAGTAGAGTGTACCTGACCTTGTTCAAAGTAATTATGTTCCTCTCTTTGTCTCCAAAGTAATTCACCAACTGAGTAAATCTTGAGGACTTCTCTGGAGACTGTGCTGTGCAGACCTCCATCAATATGGAAGACAGAAAAGACGAGACAGGCCCTGAGATGGAGGTAAAGAAAGAACTGGGGTATGCAGATAGGAGACTAGGGCCCCTCCAAGGTCAGATTTCTTTTAAAAGCAAGACCACAGTGAAAAAGAATAGAAAGACCATACCTGCAAGGCTGAGCTTAAGTTGAGAGTGAGACATCTGTGATCCAGAGCCTAGATCTCTCTGAAAAAAGACCAGTTGCAACACAGTGACCTTAACCTGACTGAAACAAATGGAACATTAAGAGGATATTGTCACTAAATACCATGCCAAGGACTGGACTGGGGGCTGATTTTCTTAACCCCTTAGATGCATATAAATCCCAAGACAACAGCCACTCACTGGTCACCCTCTTTGGAATCCCACCCATGAAGGAGATATCTTGTCTTTCCATTATTTTCCTAAATTCTGACACTTGACCCTCATCTGTCCACTATTGGTGTCTGTGAGATTCATTCATTGAATTCACAAAACAAAGAACCCACTCAACTCCACTGTGTGTGCTGCAAAATGACTCGAGACCAAATATGTCAGTACACTAGACTGGCATGGGAAATGATATTAACTACTGCCCAGCTCTGCAAAATGGCAGACTCCAAAATTGGACTGCAATTGAGCTATCATGAGAATACACATGAAAGACCCTTTCAGAACACGCGAAGAAGGATGCATTCTCCATGTTGAAAACAGGAAGAGATGCAGTACCAGGTGCAGGGTGGACTATTTCTGGATGTTGTAGTCAGACAGGGTGCACCTGTCTTCCAGCTGTTGCCAACAAAGATCAACCTCTCCTGGTCAGGGAGGATGCCTTCCTTGTCTTGGACCTTTGCATTGGCATTCTCAATGGTGTCGCTGGGTTTCATCTCCAGGATGATGGACATGCCAGTCAGGGTCTTCATGAAGATCTGCATCCCACCTCTGAGGTGCAGCATCAGTTGCAGAGTGTAATCCTGGATGTTGTAGTCAGAAAGGGTGCTGTCTTCTAGCTCTTTGCTGGATCAACCTCTGCTGGTCAGGAAGAATGCCTTCCTTGACTTGGATCTTTGCCTTGACATTCTCAATGGTGTCACTGGGCTCCACCTCCAGGGTGATGGTCGTGCCAGTCAGGGTCTTCATGAAGATCTGCATCCCACCTCTGAAATGCAGCACCAGGTGCAAGGTGGACTCCTCCTGAATGTTGTAGTCAGACAGGGTTCACCCATCTTCCAGTCCTTTGCCAGGAAAGATCAACTTGTGCTGGTCAGGGAGGATGCCTCCCTTGTCTTGGATCTTTGCCTTGACATTCTCAATGGTGCCATTGAGAATGTCAAAGTAAAGATGGTGCCAAGAAAAGGAAGGCATTCTCCCTGACCATCAGAGGTTGATCTAGGAAAGAGCTGGAAGACAGGCACACCCTGTCTGCACCATCCAGGAGGAGCCCACCTTGCACCTGGTGCTGCATCTCAGATGTGGGATACCATCACCCTGGAGGTGGAGCCGAATGACACCATTGAGAATGTCAAGGCAATTACCCAAACAAGGAGGCCTTCTTCCTGACCAGTTGAGGTTGATCTAGCAAAGAACTGCAAGACAGCAACCTGTCTGACTACAACATCCAGGTGGAGTCCACCCTGTACCTGGTGCTGCACCTCACAGGTGGAATGCAGACCTTCATGAAGACCCTGACTGGCATGACCATCACCCTGGAGGTGGAGCCCAATGACACCACTGAGAATGGCAAGGCAAAGATCCAAGGCAAGGAAGGCAATCTTCCTGACCAGCAGAGATTGTTTTCACAAAGAGCTGGAAGACAGTAGCCTGTCGGATTCCAACATCCAGGAGTCTATCCTGCACCTGATACTTCATCTCAGGGGTGGGATGCAGATCTTCATGAAGACACTGAATGGCATGACCATAACCCTGGAGGTGGAGCCCAGTGGCACCACTGAGAATGTCAAGGGAAAGATAAAAAATAAAAAAATAAATAAAAAGGAAAGGATTCTTCTGACCACCAGAGGTTGATCTAGCAAAGAGCTGGAAGACAGGACCCTGTCTGACTACAATATCCAGGACTCCACCCTGCACCTGCTGCTGCGCCTCAGAGGTGGGATACCATCACCTGGAGGTGGAGCTCAGCTGCACCATTGAGAATGTGAAGCAAAAATCCCAGTCAAGGAAGGCATCCTCCCTGACCCGCAGAGGTTGATCTTTGCTGGCAAACAGCTGGAAGACAGGCGCACCCTGTCCAACTACATCATCCAAAAGTAGACCCCTCTGCACCTGCTCCTTCGTTTGAGTGGAGTTGCCTTAATTTCCCCTTTCTTTTAATCTTTTGACAGGTTATGTTGCACTTTTCTTTCAAATATTTCTTGCATTCCAAAAGAAGAAAAAGAGAGAGAAAGAGAAAGAAAACATGAAGAGAGCAGCACAAAATCTGTACAACAGCTAAGGCAAATTCCAACCTCCATGTAGGAGTGTCCTTCCTCTAGGACAATACCCTCACTTCTTGACCCTCTACATGCTTTCCAGCTAGGAGACTCAGTCTGCTTAGACATGTAAAAACCAGGGCACCTCATGGAAAAGTTAGAAGGCCCTTGTAATATCTCCTAACTGCTCAGACATCTTTAAACCTCAAAGATGAGAAACCCCAGTCCACCATATCTGAGGAGGAAATGTACCACCAGAACAAGACTCCCCTGCCCATTCTGTGGACCCACAGTTCCCTGGTTAACTAGCAAACTCTCTACAAAACCTCCCATATCTCTTCAGAGACATCTCAACAATTCATATGTTCAATTATTGTTCCACTTGACCTTTCCTATACCTCCCTAACTTCAGATCACATTCACCTCCACCCAGTTACAGATTGGGCTCACAATTTCTGGGCCGTAGCATCAGGTTAATGACTTGGACCCTGAAGAGCTCTCTCTGCTGGCCACTGACCAACTAATTTGGAAAATTCAGAGTGCTTTTCTTAAGTGCATTGCACCAATTTTCTAAATGACTAAGACTTAGTAGAGTTGCATCCTGCCATGCCCAATGGAAAATGCCTCCCACCCCTTTCTAAGCAGGAGAGTTCTGTGATGTTAAATATCAAGACTGAGAAGAGAAAACATGTCTGTTCTAGAAAGAGAAGTGTTCCCCACCACTTCAGAGATAGGCTATGGAGTAGGTGCTAGAGCCAGATGGCTCCTGGCAGGAGAAGCTGAATGGATGAGAGAGCCACCTAAGGTACTGATGCATGACATTAGTTTTGTGGGATTCCCCAGGGAATGGATAGGCTCCCCAAAAGATGTTTAAGGCAACCCTCACTCCAAAGGAGACCATGTGTTTTGGCCTATAGATCCATTCTTGAAAAATGAAGCATCCCTGTCCTTGCTTATTCAAAATGTTTCTCGAGTTGAAGGGAAGGTGGCCCTGGATCTAATGCACCCACTGGTAGTGTAAAGGGAAGACCCACACCAGCTGTTGGAGCTGCCACCTGTCACCCACCTCTTTGGCCTGGAGAGGGCTGCATCATCCATCAGGTTGCCGATTGCACACATTTTGCCCTTTCTGAGCTGGCCACTTTTTTTTTTTTTTAAATTTGTATCCTTCTTGCTGTTTGTGAGTCTTAGGTCAATCACTTACATGAACATCTCACCCAGAGGCCTGCCATCAAAACACCTGTAGCAGGAAGAACAAAGATGGAAAACTTTCTTTGATTTGAACCTAGGAAAACATTAATTCAAGGATGTAGCACATCCTGCTTTGAAATAGGAGGAGTGCCCCTGAGCACATCACCCCTTTCAGGTAGAGGGCTAGAAGTAGACAGTTGTCTGTGTTAACAAGGAGACTTAATCAGATTTTAATGCTAAAGAATGATTCCAATGCTTTCAATTTGTGGACCAATGCACGTGGCGCTCTATGGTCATCATGCTCATACTCATTGCCCTCCAAGGGAAGACCAAACTGAATATGCCCACAGCTCTCAGCACCAACAGTGGATTGAGGTCCAAGGGCCACCCATACTCCTGATATTGAGTCACTGGAAATTCGCACCATCAGCTTGACTGAACAAGGAGCAGTGTGAAGAGCTAGAGTAAGCCTGAGAGCCAGGTTCTGATGGGGCAGAGATGTTGCAATGGTAAGGCCAGGACTTTAAAACAGTAGTGAATAAACTGGCCAATGTGGAAAACAAAGTGGAGAATCTTGATGAGAAGTGGAACCCTAGGCTTGTTACATTAAAAGTCACTGACACAAAACCTGCTTGTGTTCATCAGAATCATGCTGCATCTTTTTTTAAATTTTAATTTATTTTTATTGTAAACAAATGGGATACATCTTGTTTCTCTGTTTGTACATGGAGTAACAGCATACCACTTGCTTAATCATACATTTACATAAGGTAATGGTGTTTGATTCATTCTGCCATTTTTTCCTTCCCCCACCCCTCCCATCCCTCTTTGCCCTCTATACAGTCCCTCCTTTCTTCATTCTTGCCCCCCTCTCACCCCCCATTATGTGTCATCATCCGCTTATCAACGAGATCATTCATCCTTTGGTTATTTGAGATTGGCTTATCTCACTTAGCATGATATTCTCCAATTTCATCCATTTGCCTGCAAATGCCATAATTTTATTATTCTTTATAGCTGAGTAATATTCCATTGTATATATATATACACCACAGTTTCTTTATCCATTCATCAATTGAAGGACATCTAGGTTGGTTCCTCAGTCTGGCTATTGTGAATTGAGCAGCTATGAACATTGATGTGGCTGTATCTCTGTAGTATGCTGATTTTAAGTCCTTTGGGTATAGGTCAAGGAGTGGGATAGCTGGGTCAAATGGTGGGTCCATTCCAAGTTTTCTAAGGAATTTCCTCACTGCTTTCCAGAGTGGCTGCATTAATTTGCAGCCCCACCAGATGCTGCATCTTTAATGACAGGTTGTCTCTGTCCCTTAAAAGACTGTAAGTGAACAGAAGGACAAAATCCCTGAGAAACCTAAGCCTGATCTCAAAGTCCATAAAGTCAATGATGAGAAGGAGGAACAGCCTCTGAGACCCACCTGTGCAAACCATGGCTGGAAAGCATCTTTTCAAAAGCAGAAACAGAATACAGCACTTTTTATAAGGGTGGTAACATGCACAATGAATGATACACATAAGTTGGCTTTCTAAATACCTGTCCTTTCTCCTCAGTCACAGTAGAATACACTAAGATGTTTATTCTGCACCTATTTTTTAGTTTACTTGAGGAAAAACTAAAACCTTCATAATTGCTATCAAAAGAGAGGGGTTCATGCAGTGCCCAGGAGCAGCTCTTTGTTGGTCCTCACCTTGAGGTTTTCCACCTCTCAGTTAGCTGGACTTTCATCCCTTCCCATTTCTACTGGGACACTTAATTTACAGAGGGCCACGTAGTCTGCCACAGAAGGCTGCCACTTGGTAAAGACTAGTGCTGGTGTTCCTTTAAGTGCCACCTTGGACTTCATCACATAAAACCTCCTGGCCATGATATCATCTTAAATGTTGGGTGATTGACACCTCACAAGAACAGGAGTTCAATGTGGATTCTGACACCTATCCATCTTAAGAGCTGTCCCAGTCTCAGGGTTGTGGTTAGGATCAAAATGAGATTTCCTGAAAATCCTTATCTTTTCCCCATGTTTTTACTGGTGCATTATAGGTGTACGTGATGGTGGGACTTGTTGTTACATATTCATACATACATACAATATCACAATATGATTTGGCCAATATCACTCCACAGCACCCCAGCCCCTCCCACTCCTTGGTCCCTTTTCTCTACTGATCTTTCTTGATTTCTATGAGGTCCAGCCCACCTTTCTTTTCCTTTTCCCTTTTCATCTTCATGTATGAGAGAAAACATACATCCCATATTTTTGCATCTATATTCTTCAGGGACATTGGTGTGTAGGCTTTTCCTTGATGTGTCCTTATCTGGTTTTGGTATCAGTGCAATGCTGGCTTCATAAATTTGGAAGTGTTCCAACCCTTTCTATTTCATGGAGTAATGTGAAGAGTCTCGACCTTAGTTCCTGTTTAAAGATTTTTGGTAGAACTCAGCTGGGAGTATATCCACGCCTGCTTTTTTTGTTTTTGGAAGGTTTTTTATTACTGGCTCTATCTCATTACAAGATATTGGTCTGTTTAGGTTTTCTTTTTCCTCTTGATTCAGTTTGGGAAGATCATATTTATCTGGAAATGTATCCATTTCTTCTAGGTTTTCCAATGTATTGGAATACAAGTTTTCAAAAGAGTCCCTAATGATCTGCTGGATTTCTGTGATATCTATTGTGATTTCTCCTTTTTCATCTCTAATTTTGTAAATGTGGTTTTTCTCTTTTTGTCTTGGTTATGTTTGCAGGGGGGGTTTATCAATCTTGTTTATCTTTTCCAAGAAACAAGTCTATTTCATTGATTTTTGTATTATTTTTTAAATTCCCAGTTCATTAATTTTGTCTCTGATCTTAATTATTTCCTTCCTTCAATGCTTGCTCCTCCATGACAGCCTGGTTTTCAAACCTTTTTCCA
This sequence comes from Sciurus carolinensis, assembly GCF_902686445.1. NCBI lineage: Eukaryota > Metazoa > Chordata > Mammalia > Rodentia > Sciuridae > Sciurus > Sciurus carolinensis. Next base: position 129,553,786 of record NC_062220.1, read on the forward strand.
TTTACACTGTGCATGGTGTGGGCTTCCTCAGTGGAGGGCGCTGGAGGGACATTGCAGGAAGCAGAGGCCTCTTATGGCTAAGCTACTGCACCAGAGCTCCCTGATGCTGGGATGAGTCTGTGCCAGGACAGCATGGATCGGGTGATGGGATTCTCACATGCTGAGAAAGGTGTTGTTCTTCAGGAAAAGTTCCCCGACCCTTTCCAAGGTGATCTTAGGACATGGTGCCCTTGTGGTGAAAAGTTCAACTGTTGTGGGAGGCACCTGGCTCTGAACTCAGGACGTGGCAGTCCCTGGTCCCACTCATGCCCACATTCCTGTGGCTGCAGAGCTGAAACCCATCAAGTGTTTCATCTCAGAGGAACATTTCCAGGATATCAGGGAAGGACCAGCACAAGTCAGCTTCCCAGACTCCATGCTTGGCACAAAAGGGAAAAGCATGGGTTTTGAAAAGTGTCTCTAGAGGAAGGCTCAGGCACCCTTCTTTTCCTAAGTACCCCAGTAGAGTTAGGGGTGCAGATAAGCAAGATCCATCACTGGGGCCTGGGGTCAGAATTGGAGCTGCTGCTTGCTTGCTGTATGCACTTGGAAAATCCTTTCTTGCTTTTCTTCATCGATGACATTAGGACCATGGGGGAGGGTGAGTTCAGTGGAGTCATGCAGCCAAAGCCCAAAGGACTCAGCACGGTGCCCTGAACATAGCAGGTCCTCAGTCTATGGTAATAATATTATTATACTACTGATGAGGTCGGAGTCCTCATGATGTGATCACTGTCTAAGAGCCCACCTCTGAACCTTCCTGTGTTGGGGACCATGCATGCAGCACTTGTGCTCTGGAGGACATTGCACATCAAAACAATAGCATCATTTATATTTTGCTGTCAAGCAAGCATCTCCCATTCTCCAGTCTCCTGTGGACTCAGCACATCATCTCTGGATACAGGCATGTGTCCAGGTCAGGGAATGCGGATCTTAAACTGACAGTGCTGTTTACCTAGGTGGTGGCATACCAACCACACTGTCCTCTCCAGGTGAATGTTCCCAAGGGTCCCCCCTTTCTGTCCAGAGTTTGCTGTCTGAGTCATGGCTGTGGACCCCAGGGTAAGGCACACAAGCAGACTGGGGGCAGTATAGCCTTGTCTGCTTTGACCAAATGCTCACCTGTGCCCTTGGGCTTGACCCCAGGGACAGAGACCCAGCAGAAGCTGCTGAACACTGTGAAGAAGGAGGTAGGTGCCAGGTGCCCCTCAGAGAGGGCACAACTCTTTTGGGTGGGGGCAGCAGTTCCTGGAGAGGTGTTCTCTGGTGGTGGGACCACCACCCTAAAGAGGGCTCACCAGGGGTGGGCATCTTACATCAGGGTTCTGGGGGTGTGTCCAGTGAGCTCGGGGTTGTGGGCCGGATGTGTGGGTGTGTCTCTGGTGTCTTTATGCTGTGTGCAGGGGTGATGTAGCGTGAGGATCCTCCAGGTGGGGAGCATACCTTGAGGTGTCTGGGTGGGACCCTGTCTTGTGAAGAAACAGGTGTGTGGGTGTCAGTGAAGGGTCTTAAGGAGAGGCAAGCTCCTGGGGACAGGCAGGCCTGTTGGGGGTGTGATGTTGAATGGGGCTGCAAAGGTGGCTCAGCCTTCAGCGAAGGGGAGAGGTTCAGTTTGGGGACATAAAGATTTCCTCTTGCACCCCCACCTTCTCAGTCCTCAGAGTCACCTCCAGGAGCCAGGAGACTCCTCCCCGAGGGTCCCAGGTTAGGTCTGTGGCCTGCTCCTTTGGCAGGCAGGGTCCCTCATTCCTACCTTCCCCACAGGGGAGGGTGACAGGCTTCAGCTGCCCCTCTGCCCTTTCACTGTCCCTTGGGCCAGCCCAGAGGTTAGTGCAGTCTCTGGATTCATAGCCAGCCACCTCCCAGGTCCCTGTAGATGAGGGAGCATTTATAGAGGTGGGGACTAAGAATGGCATTCTCATGCCTGGACTGTGAGTGTGTGGGTGCACACATGGCTGTGTGTGTGTGTGCGAGGACTTGTGGCTGGAGCATGCGTGCATGAGAGTGTATGTGCATCTGTTTGGCCATGTCCAAGTGTATCTCTAGGCACTGTATGTGACTCTGTGTGAACTGTTCTAGTGAGTCTATATTTGTGTGATGCATGAGTGTATGTGAATGAACAAGGCTCTGATGTGTGTGTGTGTGTGTGTGTGTGTGTGTGTGAGTGTGTCAGCATGTGGTGGCAGCACTGAGCACCACTGAGGAGCCCTTCCCTGTGAGGAGGCAGGCAGCACTCTAGGGCAGCCTGGAGGCTGGGTCCTGTTGCTCCCCCTTTCAGGGTGTGCGTGCGTGTGTGTGTGTGTGTGTGTGTATGTGCGTATCTGTGTGTGCTTTTGAGAGTCAGCTCCAGGGTTGGTGGCACATTCTAGTGTTTTCCAATAAGGAAACATGCAAAATACCTGGGATCCCTCAGAAAGCCCCAGAGGTTGGGTGCTCAGCCCTGGTGTGTAAAGAAATGGCAGGTTGGTCGAATTGAGGAGGGCAGCCACAGACAGGAGAGTGTCAGCAAGGAGGTCCTGGTCCCACCCTCAGCCTGCTGCCCAAGTCCCTTCCCTTCTCTAGGGCTGTGTGTCTGACATGTAGGTGCTTTTGGGTGTTTCTATAGATACAGCAGTGAAGCAGAGAGGCTGAACTCCTGTCCTCCTGGAGCTGACATTCTACTGGAAGAGAGAGACCCTGGCAGATTGTCAAGAGTAAGTATGAGGATTATAGGGCACTTGGCACCAAAAGGGAGATGGGGTGTTGCTTAGTAGTAGCACATTTGCCTGGGGAACTTCAGGCAGGTTCCTAGGAACACCACTTGGGGTCAGGTACTTGCAGAGGAAGGAGATGAGGCAGGAGGGTCCATTGGTCCTAGTCTGTGCAAGACTCTGAAAGCCAGGCTGCAGCATTTGAACTCACCTCAACAGGTAGCAGGGAGCTATAGAAGATGTAAGAGCAAGGGAGGGTTTGCTTAGAGCTGTCCTTCAGGATGTCTCAGCTGATAGCAAGAATGAGGGTGGACATATCATAAAAGAAAACTTCCCTTTTTTCTTCTCCCTCATTTTCTTACTTCCATAAATACTTATTGAGCATCTACTTTGTTCCAGGCTCTGTTTCATAAGATGCAGATTGAGCACTTACACACAAGCTTTCACTGAGTGTATAATCCTCTCTGGGGAGATGTAGTCATATAATATGTCTCAAAAGTGCCAAGTGCCATGGGCGAAATAAAGGCTGGAGAGGGGTGGAAGGGGCTCACCCAAGGTGGTGGCAGGGTTGGCTTCTCTGAGGGGATGACATTTGAGCAGAGAGCTGAAGGAAGGGAGGATCATCTGCTGGAAGGGTGTTCCTGGCAGAAGGATCAGCATATGCGAAGTCCTCAAGTTGGGAACAGAGATTAGCAAGGAGGCCAATGAAACCAGAGCAGAGTGAAGGAGAGCAACGACAAGGTCAGAAAAAACAGGGTCCAACATGCAGAACCTCATGACTGCCGGTCACTGACTCTCACTCTGGGTAAGATGGGACCCTGGGGGAGATTTGAGCAGGGGAGGGACGTGCACGTGTTGGGGATGAGTGGGAAGGAAGCAAGGACGCTAGGTCATCAGGCAAGAGAGGAAACTTCTGCCTGTTCTTCCCAGAGCTTTGATTCTGGGATGGGAACCCCAGGCCCCAGCCTCCACCCGCTGCCAGCAGGGGAGTGCTGCAGAATGCTCCTCCATCGAATGAGCGCAGAACTTCCAAGGGGGACATTCCTGGGCCCCCTGAGGCCTGTAGGATTGACTCAGTTCAGCTGTGTGCATCGTGTTTGTGGACTCATGGGGACAGAAATTCTCCTCATGAATAGTGCAGTCCCATCCATCCTGATGCATTTGAGGCTTCTCCAGGGCTCTGGCAGCACAGCTCCTGGGAGCTTGAGAGAGTGACAGCCGTCTCTGGCAGACTTGAGCACCCTGGTTCTCAGTGGCGAGGACAGCAGGAGGGCCTGGCTTTCTTGCTTCCTGTGTCTCCTGTGCCATCCAGCTGGGAGTACCTGTGGCCGCCTCATGGGGTGCTCTAGGAGCTGGTGGGAGCATTTGTCATGGGTTAGCTGGTAGGAACGGGCACTTGTGTCCCCCCCATGGGTCTGCCATTACTAAGGCTGTAGAACCTGATGGGACATGAAGAGGCCTGAATCATTGTTCCCAGGCCTCTGTCCCTAACAACCCATGTGGCTCCTGGCAGGACCCTGCTCACAGCCCCCTGTTTCTGCTTGCTAAGCAGAGAAGGTTCTGGAGCTGCAGGAGTCTGAGGGCCTCAATTACTCTGGCCAGTGCCACCCTCTTTGACCAGGCCCTGTAATAAGACATAAAAATTAATAAAACTCAGTAGACGATAAGACCCTTGGAGTCTTGCTCCCATCCAGGAAAACCAGGAATTGCTAAAAACATCCTAAGGGAATAAAGGTTTAAAATCAAACAAAATACACACAAGAAACCACCATCAGATTCTGAGCCTGTTCTGTAGACTCTCATTTAACTTTCCCCATTTCCTGTGCAGTGAATAAAAAACCTTCTCCTGTGGATTAGGAAACTGGTGCTCAGAGAAGGCAGGTAACTTCCCGAAGGTCCCAGAGATGGTGAGTGTTTCACCAGGGGTTTAGATGCAAACCCTGCTTTTCATGCTCTGCAGCTGAAACCAACAGCCCCCATGTGGTTGAGACCTATGCTGGGAGTGTGGAGTTGGGCAAGGGCCAGATTTTGGAATCACATGGTCCTGGGTTTGAGTTGTGGTTCTGCCCATTGAGTAGCAGCTGAACCTCGGGGTGACAGTCTCTTTGCCCCCATGAAGCAGCGCTGTTGAGATGTCACAGCTGGGCATTTGTATGCAGGAAGGGGTGCTTGGCTCACCCCATTAGGAGCAAGAGGGTCTTGGTCACAGGGGACACTTTGCTGCCCTCTGGGCACAGATGACATTGCAGGTGCCCTCAGAGCAGGAGCAGCTTCCCCTGTGCCAGCCGGGGCTGGGGTGCTGCAGCCTCCAGAGCTGTGCTAGAGGATGAATGGAAGGGGAATCTCTTACTTGGTGGGAGCCTCTGGCTCTGCCATGGGGTTCCCCGAGGCCCTGGGCAAGAGGGTTTAGAGTTCTCAATGCAGATGCGGCCACTGTGCTTTCCTTTCAGACATATGAGAAGACGACAGATCAATATTTTGATGCTTTTTCTGTGCCTTCAGTTGCAGGAGCTCAGATCGTGGGTGTTCATTAAGATCCAACTGTTGCTCCCACACTGAGGCCCCACTGAAAAGCCAGATAGCTGGGGCCCTAGGAGTCAGAAGCTCAGGGATACTTGGGTCTTTGAAAGCACTTCCATAATGATTCCCCAGTAAATTATGCTTAATTAGTAAATTGGAATTATAGTAATGTCCCTTTATCAAACATTAATCCTAAGTGCTTTGCCTTATCTCATTTAATCCGCAACCCAGCCTTCCTACAGTGGAGGTAGAGGTAGCAACTCCTCTTTCCTAACAAGGATTTGAAACTCAAAGGTTTAGGGAAGTGAACCAAGGCCGCATACTGTGAAGCAACAGAGCAGGTTCATCTTCCTAGTTTCAAGGTGGATAAACCCTAATAGAATTAGCTAGAACAATAACAAGCATAAAATGAGAGGAGAAAGAGAGGCTGAGAATGGATTCCTTGGTTCAGGTGTCGGGGAGGTTGGGGTGATACAGACTCGGGCACCTCTCTCTCCAGGGGTGCAGTGACGTCATCAGGACACGGCCTCTCTCCATCTCACACTGTCTTCTGCTGCTCGTGTCCTCTCTGTGGGGAGGTGGCCTGTTGCCGAGCAGCTTAGGGGCACAATCTGCTGGCTTGGCATTGCAGGAGAAGAGTTTCCCTGCCTAATAATGACAGTGAAAGTCATGGGACTGGGTGTGGCTGGACCAGCCTGGGTCACTGTCCCTTTGTGCCCCTCACAGTTGGGTGGATTGCTCTGGAGGGTCAAGCCTGGAGGGTCAGAGTCACCCTGTGAGAGAAAGGAAGGGTCACCAAAGAGAGTCCAGGTGAAATGGTGAGACAGGGAGATGGAAGCCAAGCAGGCAAGCCACAGAGGCGCCCACTGAAGGGTGAGGGCAGCTGCATTTGGAGGGCAGCCTCTTGCAGTAGAGGTGGCTGCCCTCTCCCCTGTGCCTGTCCCTGGTCCTGAGTGCTGCCTGCAGGTTCCTGTGTGCCTGGTGTCCACAGATCAGGGTGTGCAGACCCTGAAATTGTGCAGACACTCTACTTGCTGTGTGGTCCTCAGCTTTCCTGGGTACCTCCAATGGCCCACAGGCAGTTCCCAAATCTGGCTCAGATTCCCTGTGTTGGAATCAGTAGAGAGCTGTGAAAAATAACCATCAGCTGGGTGGCCTTTACACTACAGAGACTTATATTTCACAGATCTGGAGGCTGGAAGGCCAAGATGAGGGAGCCAGGATGACAGGGTCTGGCTAGGGCCCTCTCCAGGTGGAAGAGAGACTGCTTCTCATTGTATCCTCACCCTGTTATTTTTCCACAGCAACTCAGCTCTCCTCCCCTGTGCTGGGGAGACCACAGTGAGCAGGAGAAAGGACCCTGTCCTCCTGGAGTTCGTGATGTAGAAGGAGGGACTGAGAGAGGACAGGTGAAAGATGAAGAACTAGGATGAATTCAGAAATGGGAGGGAGCTACAGGCCTTGGGCACCAGGATGCAGTTGTCTTGGGATCCCTTGCTGTGTACCCACATCATACAATGGGAAGAGACATTGGGACAATCCTAAATCTCACAGGAGCCATTGACAGTCTATGGCAAAGGGAAGGCTCTCTGAAATTCACACTAGAGCCTTCCAGTGGAGCAGAGTAGGAACCGTGGGCAGGAGAGGAGTTGACTTTCCCTCTCTCACTGTGGGACTAGGTCATGGTAGAGCAGCATGTCATCCTTTGTCCATCTGTATGTTTGTGCATTGCAGACACATGACACATTAGGGTTTCTCAGGGAGTCCATGTATATGTGGACACATAGACCTAATGCCAACCTCAAAGGCAGATGCTAAAATGATCCCTAGGGAACATGGTGGGAAGTCATGGAGGCCCTGCAAGGCACAATTACATCTTCATGGTCACACACATAACCAGCAGGAGGGGATGGGTCTGAAACAAGGTTTGTCTCCCCAAATTGTGTGTGCTGGCTATCCCAGGGCCTGTCTGGGCCCTGACTCAGGGTGTGTTGATGTAACTGCATCCACTTGTGCCTACGTCATTAGAAGAAGGACACATCCTGCATCCCAGTGGGCCTTTGGCGCCATCCTGTATGAGATAAGGAGTCCGCAAGGAAGTGACCTCACTTCCTTGGCAATGGAACACACAGAACGTGGAACCCTTGTAGCTAGGCACCCCCATCCACATACAGTCTCAGCTGCTCTCTGGTGTTGAGATAGCAAGTCCACAGCCCTGACTTCTTGTGGTCTACCAATCTGTGGATACTCAGGACTCAGGAAAGACCAGAGTAGGAGACTTTCTGGAGTGGAGTTGGCGGCTCAGGACTGGGTCCCGATGACTGGCAATGTTTCCCAAGGAGACATGAGGTGATACAGGACAGATCGCTGCAAGTGACGACACTCTTAACCTACCACTTAGATACCCCTTTTGATAGCCCCAGACCCCCACCACGTTTGTTGTTATTGTTGTGTGTATGTGTGTCTCATATCCCCTGAGAATATTGAGGGAAAATCTTTTGTTTTCATTTGGCATATGGCAGTGACTCACTTTGCAGATGACTTCTGTTTTCATGTTGAAATGTCCCTCTTAACCCCCCAACCTAGGGAGAAGATGACCAGTTTCATCAGTCTAGTGTCCTGACTAGGGGACAACTTGACAGGGCTCATTCTACAGAGTCCTGTAGAAGGTGAATACCTCCTATATCCATGAATTTTTGTATTCCTACCAAAATTCATCCAGTACCCAGAAGGTATTGCGGCTGCTGTGTAAAAGGTATTCATCACCTCCAATCCCTGGCACATGGCCATCTCCTGGATAGGTGTTGGGAATGGCAGGCATCCCTCTGAACTTCAGTCAGCTCTGTGGAAAGTAGGGTTTCAGAGGAGAGCCCTGCTGGGTGTTTAGGAAACCAAGTAGGATGAACCCCAGGTCTGTTTGCCTCAGGCTGGGTCCTGTGGAGCAGGCTGCCAAGGGCCCAGGCCACCTCCTTTGTCCTGTCCCTCCCTGTGAGGAAGTTCTCTTCCTCAGGCCTCACTAATCTGAGGCCTCATGAAAATCAGTTTTCACATTTGGGAAGGCTCCTGACCTGCATGTAGCTAGAAGAGAGCCCTGGGAGGACGGAAGGGGCCCAGGCCTGAGGCAGCTAGGCAGTAGGTAGCTGGGTTCTTTCATGGCTCAAATGTATGTGGAGCACCTACCATTGGCAGGCACTTGGCCCGTCACTTAGAACAAGTACAGACAAACCTCCCAGCCCTCATGGAGCCTCCATGATTTTCAGGAAGCTAGTTGAGCCCAACGGGCATCTAGGTAGATGAGGGGCAGAGGACGTTAGAGGTGACAGCCTCCAGGCCTTCTCTAGGCCTGGACACCTCCAGACAGATGTTGAGGGGGAGCACCTTCAAGGAAGGAGTGAGGGGTCTTTGGGCCAAGAGGGAGGGCCCCTGTCTCCAGAGAGGTCCCTGGGGGTCTGTTGGAGGGGAAGGCTGGGTGAACCCAAGGCTCCACCCTGTGTGGTTCCCAGAAGAGGACTGAGGTAATCTGGGGCTTTTCCTGTAGAGGGATCATAGCAAGCTGTGGTGGGATTCTGGGGACCCAAAGAACAGAAGAGTGACTAGGGCCTCAGAGCCAGGCCCTGTGAGGATCCCTCCCCAACACAGCCAATCCCAGTCAGAATGCCCATGCTTTTCTGTACAGAGACTGGGCAGCAAGTATGGGGAGCCCTTTACCCACAAATGTACCTCACAGTTTTCTCTCCTTTGCTCTGCTGCATGTGACCTGCTTGGCCACTCTTTGGGAAGCCCACCATGCAGGGGGTCTTGGGAGGTTCCAGTTAAAGGAGACCCGGCCCCTCATTGCTCCCTGTCTCACTGCAACTCCACAGCACCCTCTGCTCCATCATTGAAATGTGGCTACACCTCAATCCAGAAGATTTTTTGAGGTCCTGGAACCTGGACAACCTGAAGCTTCTCAGGACCTTCCTGTCGCTCACCATGCCTGAATCAGAGGTGACCCTCCATGTCGAGACTCCTTACACAGCTGGAGAACTGAGATCCCAGTGAGTCTGAGCCCTCTGACGACGGGGCCTGGGGTGGTGACTGAGGTGTGTGCAGAGGAATCTGCTGGTGCCAGTGGGATCTGGCATTTGGTCCCCAGCCAGACAAGCCTGACGTCCTGCAGCTGGTGGACCCTGGTCTGGGAAGATGTCCTGTTGTGGGGAGAGGGGCCGGGCTGTTCTCAGAAGCAGGGCTCTAGTGTGAATTGGGAAAGGCCCAGGGAAAGGCAGTCCTGTTGGGGTGCTTCTCCTGCAGCTCTAGCACCACCTCAAGTGATAGAACGGCCTCCAGCAGCAGTGGCCCAGGTCACCTGCTTACACTTCAGACAGCATATCACCAAAGTCCCTGTGATGGAGGAAGGACAGCCCTCAAACCTGGAGGATGGCCCAACTCCAGCACCACCCACACAGGGAGAGACTGAGCCACCAGTGGCCACTGTGACCCTTCAGGAAGAGAAGGCACCTCAGCTGCCACTAAGCAACCCAGAGGACACTGGGCATTGTGTTCTACGTGGTATAGATGGTGATCCAAGCTGCTATCCCACCCTTTCCAAGAAAGCCACCTCTCCTGCCAGCAACAGAATTTTCAGGCACCAAAACACCAGAGGCAGGAGGTCAAGAAACTGTCAGGTCAGCAGCCCTCCTTCTCCTGGAAGGTTTTCCCGCTGCCCTATTCCTGAAGTCCCCTGTGATACCCCCACCTGTGAGCCCCTGAGCTCCCAGTCCAGATCCCCCACCACAGCCATCCTTCCTCTCCCCTCTGAAATTCTCTTTTATTTTTTGTGATGGTAATTATTTTATTTGTTCAGGATGACATTGTGGAATTTTAGTAACTTTTCTATTGATATAAAAGTGCTCAGTCCATTCACCAGGCTGTGCCACCACCAGCACCGTGTAGCTGAAGCTCGACCATGAAGAGCACAGGGCTCCTGTGAGGGAAGATGCACACAGGCCATCCTGGAGGAGGTGAGCTGAGGCCCCTGGGTATGGGGCACAGTGACTGCCTAAGGTGTGGTGACGATCTCAGGCCTTCAGATCTCTTATTGAGACCTGTGATGTTAACTATGTTAGCTGTCACGTGCCACTACACACCCTGTCCACATCAGACAGCAAACTTAGTATGTGTGTTCTTACTGCTCCACAGACCATGTCTCGCCATCCTCTTATTCCCTAAGACACGACATTGAAGTTGGACCAGTTGAAACTCAGTAATGGCCTGTACTGTTTGAGTCAAGGGAAGAGTCTCATGTTTTGCATGGTACATGACAAGCTGTGCCTCTTGCACTAGTCAGTCCACTGAGGATGCAAAGGAAATGTTCCTGAAGGAAATTCAAGTGCTGCTCCAGGGCATATGTGTATGTGAGTGATAAGAAAGCTAAAGAGCTCTATGGCTGATATGGAAGCAGTTTTCTTCGTCTGGAGAAAAGAAGAAACAAGGCACAATCCCTTAATCCAAGGCCAAATCCAGATGAGATCCTAACTCAGATTGTTCTAATGCCTAGAGAAGAGAGAAAGCTCCAGAAGGAATTTGAAGGTGCCAGAGTTTGGTTCATGGTGTTTAAGGCAAGAGGCCATCTCCATAAAATAAACGTGCAAGGTGAAGCAGCAGGTGCTGAGGAGAAGCTACGCTCTTGCTCAGCTGTTTGATGAAGACGTGCTGTGGTTCAGGTACTAGGAGTCCCCCAAAAGCTCGTGGGTGAGACCGTGGAAGAAGGGGTAGAGGTGAAACGATTTGGTTATGAGAGGCTGAACCCAATCAGTGCATTACTCCCCTGGCAGGGATGAGCAGGCGGCACGCATGGAAGGGGACGCCCTCGACCCTCTCCAAGCCTGGATGTGTAGGTGGCCCCTGTGGAGGCGTCCAGTGGCTGTGAAAGAAGTCCGGTTGCAGGATCTGAAGTGCATAGTGGCCATCCTCAGTTCCACAGCGGTTCCACAGCAGGGTTCCACATTGGAGGTGCCCAGCAACCATGGGTGGTGTCAGGATCCAGCAGCAGGGGCATCCATCTGCAGGGAAGCACTGATCAGCGAGCCTCGGCGTCTAAAGGCAGTTTGGGGAATCCAGTTGTATCTTTGGTGGCAGGAGGCTCACCTCAGGCTGGGAGGACGACCACAGGAAGCTGCAAAGGGCAGTGCAGCCTTGGCGCTGGGCATCCATGGAGGCATCGGTGTCCGGAGTCTGGTTATGGCCGTGGTGGCCAAGGCAAGTGAGGAGTCTGGAGGCAGCAATGGCAGGCCAGGTGTCCAGCTGGGAGCGTCCTCCTCCTTTGCCAGTGGCGGGATCTGGTTACAGTGCAGTGGGGGTGGGGGTGGCATTGTGGGTGGCCTTGTCGCGACTCCTGTGGCTGCAGCGTGGAGCTCCGGTGGTGGTGGCGGGACAGCTTGGGGCAGAGGGCCTCAGAGTCAGAGGTTGACTGGAGGCTGGGGTGGCCTCTGCTTTGCTGCTCCAGGCCACTGGTCTTGCTCCTGGCAGAGCCTGTGTGCTTGGGAGGCAGGACGCGGGAGGCAGCGGTACCCAGACAGCCTCTGAGGACCTTATGCTGCCCAGGTAACTGTGCCTGGCCCTCGCCTGGAGCCCACTGGGTGGTCGCTTGTCCCGCCCCCGGGTTCACCCTGCCTTTCCCTGGGTTTCGGCCTCTGCAGGGGGAGTAGGTTGACTGCCAGCTGGGGCAGCCCCCCTTTTTTATTTTTGAGTAATTTTTTTTATTGTTACAGATTGTATTTGATTCATTGCACACAAATAGGTACAATTTTCATTTCTCTGGTTGCACACGATGTGCAGCCACACTATGTGTGTAATCATACATGTACACAGGGCAGTGATGTTTGTCTCACTCCACCATCTTTTCTTCTCCCACCCACTCCCTCCCCTCATTTCCCTCTACACAATTCAGTGTTCCGCCTTTCTTCCCTCACCTCCTTGGTGTCCCACTTCTTGTATCAGCTTCCACTTATTCATTTGTCCTTTGATTTTTGGGGATTGGCTTCTTTCACTTAGCATGATATTCTCCAACTCTATTTACCTGCAAATGCCATAGTCTTATTATTATCATTATTATTATTATTATTATTTTTATTGTAAACAAATGGATACATGTTGTTTCTCTGTTTGTACATGAAGTAGAGGCATACCATTTGTGTAATCATAAATTTACATAGGGTAATGTTGTTTGATTCATTCTGCCATTTTTTCCCTTTCCCCCCCCCCCCCCCCCCTCCCCTCCCTCTATACAGTCATTCCTTCGTCCATTTTTGCCCCCCTCCCTAAACCCAACTCCACCCCAACACTAACACCTCCCACCCCCCATTATGTGTCATCATTCACTTATTAGCAATATCATTCTTCCTTTGGTTTTTTGAGATTGGCTTATCTCACTTAGCATGATATTCTCCAGTTTCATCCATTTGCCTGCAAATGCCATAATTTTATCATTCTTTATGGCTGAGTAATATTCCATTGTATATATATACCACAGTTTCTTTATCCATTCATCAATTGAAGGACATCTAGGTTGGTTCCACAATCTGGCTATTGTGAACTGAGCAGCTATGAACATTGATGTGGCTGTATCTCTGTAATATGCTGATTTTAAGTCCTTTGGGTATAGGCCAAGGAGTGGGATAGCTGGGTCAAATGGTGGTTCCATTCCAAGTTTTCTAAGGAGTCTCCACACTGCTTTCCAGAGTGGCTGCACTAATTTGCAGCCCCACCAGCAATGTATGAGTGTACCTTTCTCCCCACATCGTCACCAACACCTGTTGTTACTTGTATTCTTGATAATCGCCATTCTAATTGGGGCGAGATGGAATCTTAGGGTGGTTTTGATTTGCATTTCTGTTATTACTAGAGATGTTGAACATTTTTCCATATGTTTGTTGATTGCTTGTAGATCTTCTTCTGTGAAGTGCCTATTCATTTCCTTAGCCCATTTGTCGATTGGATTATTTGCCTTCTTGGTGTAGAGTTTTTTGAGTTCTTTATAGATTATGGAGATTAGTGCTCTATCTGAAGTATGATTGGCAAAGATTTTCTCCCACTCTGTAGGCTCTTTCTTCGCATTGCTGATAGTTTCCTTTGCTGAGAGAAAGCTTTTTAGTTTGAATCTATCCCAGTTATTGATTCTTGCTTTTATTTCTTGTGCTATGGAAGTCCTGTTGAGGAAGTCTGGTCCTAAGCTGACATGTTGAAGCTCTGGACCTACTTTTTCTTCTATAAGATGCAAGGTCTCTGGTCTGATTCCGAGGTCCTTAATCCATTTTGAGTTTAGTTTCGTGCATGGTGAGAGATATGGGTTTAGTTTCATTCTGTTGCATATGGATTTCCAATTCTCCCAGCACCATTTGTTGAAGAGGCTATCTTTTCTCCATTGCATATTTTTGGCACCTTTGTTTAGTATGAGAAAATTGTATTTATTTGGGTTTGTGTTCGTGTCCTCTATTCTGTACCATTGATCCACCTTTCTATTTTGGTACCAATACCATGCCATTTTTGTTACTATTTCTTTGTAGTAGAGTTGAAGATCTGGTATTGCGATACCCCCTGCTTCACTCTTTCTGCCAAGGATTGCTTTAGTTATTCTGGGTTTTTTATTCTTGCAGATGAATTTCATAATTTGTTGCTCTTTTTCTGTAAGGTACATCATTGGTATTTTAATTGGAATTGCATTGAATCTGTATAGCACTTTTGGTAGTATTGACAATATTAATTCTTCCTATCGAAGAATATGGGAGATCTTTCCATCTTCTAAGGTTTTCTTTAATTTCTTTCTTTAGTGTTCTGTAGTCCTCATTGTAGAGGTCTTTCACCTCTTTTGTGAGATTGATTCCCAAGTATTTTATTTTTTTCGAAGCTATTGTGAATGGGGTAGTTTTCCTTATTTCTCTTTCTGAAGATTCATTGCTTATGTATAAAAATGCCTTAGATTTATGTGCATTGTCTTATATCCCGCTACTTTACTGAATTCACTTATGAGATCTAAAAATTTTCTGTTGGAATTTCCTGGTTCCTCTAAGTATACAATCATATCATCAGCAAATAGGGATAGTTTGAATTCTTCTTTTCCTATTCGTATCCCTTTAATTTCTTTGGTCTGTCTTATTGCTCTGGCTAGAGTTTCAAGGACGATATTGAATAGAAGTGGTGAAAGAGGGCATCCCTGCCTTGTTCCAGTTTTTAGAGGTAATGCTTTCAGTTTTTCACCATTTAGAGTGATTTAGCCATGGGCTTAGCGTAGATGGCCTTTACAATGTTAAGGAATGTTCCCACTATCCCTATTTTTTCTAGTGTTTTGAGCATGAAGGGGTGCTGTATTTTATCAAATGCTTTTTCTGCATCTATCGAAATAATCATGTGATCCTTGACTTTAAGACTATTGATATGGTGAATTACATTTATTGATTTCCTGATGTTGAACCAACCTTGCATCCCTGGGATGAAACCCACTTGATCATGGTGCACTATCTTTTTAATATGTTTTTGTATGCGATTTGCTAAAATTTTGTTTAGAATTTTCGTGTTGATGTTCATTAAGGATATTGGTCTGAAATTTTGTTTCCTCGATGTGTCTCTGTCTGGTTTAGGTATCAGGATAATACTGGCTTCATAGAATGAGTTTGGGAGGGTTCCCTCCTCTTCTATTTCATGGAATACTTTGAGAAGTATTGGAATGAGCTCTTCTTTAAAGGTTTTGTAGAACTCGGCTGAGAACCCATCTGGTCCTGGACTTTTCTTTGTTGGTAGGCTTTTGATGACTTCTTCTATTTCATTACTTGAAATTGGTCTATGTAAATTGTGTATGTCCTCCTCGTTCAGTTTAGGCAATTCATATGTCTCTAGAAACCTGTTGATGTCTCTGAAATTTTCTATTTTGTTGGAGTATAGATTTTCAAAATAGTTTCTAATTATGTTTTGTATTTCAGTCGTGTCTATTGTGATATTTCCTTGTTCTTTCTGAATTTTAGTAATTTGGGTTTTTGCCGGGGTCCAGCCCTAGCAGGAGTCCATGGGTTCCACACAGGTAAACGGGGCGCGGGGAGACAGCGTCGGCGATGGATGGAGAATGAAAGACACAGACTCTAGTTCTGGTGCAATCACTCCCACTTTATTCTGGGAAAGGCTGGGTTTATATACATTTTTCTTCAAGCTATAATGGCAGTCTTGTGGTTAATATTAAAGAAGTTTCCAAAGCATAGGCAGAAAACAGCACCTTACAGATTATCCTTGCCTAATCACAATTGTTCTAAGAATATCTAACTACATTGATGAGCTAATACAATGTTTATTTCCTTAATATCTAAACTCTATGTGACCTAAGACTATTCTTATTATTCTTCGGTTAAAGTGATAGACAAGTAACCTCATGTGACCATTTCTATTAGGTTCCTCTGGTTAATATCTAAATTGCTGAGTTAAGGGTTACAGGAGGGCAGCGGTCCCAATGGTTATTGTGTGCCAACATTTATTATAGGGGTGACATATTCTTTGTAGGAAGGAAGGAATGTTTTGGAACCTTATTCTCTTACCTCACCACCACACATGAACAAAACCATCATTAAAATTTAACCAGCCTGTTGGAGACAAAGGCAGATCTACAACTATTTTCTCCAGAGGCTTTCAGGGACTCATTGCACGGTTGCAAACTTATTTTTAATTTTGTTAGTGGTAAAGACCCATTGTTTTTCAGATTGTAGGTAATATTTTCTGGAATTTTTGTTGTATTCCCTTCATCCCCTTAAGCAATCCGTTCAGACTGAAATGAGTAATATATTATCAGAGAAACACAGCAGAGAAAACACCATGCTTTGGAGCAAAACATCCGGCAATTCCTTTTAGGATGAGCCTCTGCAATCATCCTCCAGAGGATCTTTGTCAGGCACTGGATGGAATTCTGGATGCCCCCGCAGCTCCCCCTTTTTTATTTTGTAAAGTGAAGAGGCCTTCTTGAATTTTTACTCTCTTGACTAGTCTGAGGATTATTTGGAGGACGACTGGAAGACAAAGAATTAAAATTAAAATACATACTCCAATCAAACCATATTGTAATATTGTATTTAGGAATGTACTATTAAATATAATTGTTTTTATATTATGAAACATTTGGGAGGCCAAATTATCTGCTGGAACAACCGAGAGATGAGCCTGACTCAACATTCTTATTTGTAGTTGTAAAGCATTGATATCTGGTGCTATATTAATATTATTCCAAACTCCTCTAAGGTGAGTTTTAACTTGTTCCCAATTAGTATTATTATCAACCTTTAAAGGAGTAATACAAATCCATTTATAATTAGCATGACATCTAGTGGTCATTCTAGTTTGAATATTTTGAATCTCATTTCCCATAAAGAGAATAGCTTCTTCAAGAGCATTAATTCTAGTTTCTAATTTTTTATCAATTTGTTCTTGTGCCGCTAAAGCCACAGAGACATTATGAGATAAATCATTTACATGTGAAGCGATATGAATTTCCTGTACAAGCGCTGTGGTCGAGAGAGCTAAGGAAGTGATTATACTGATTAAAGCTGTTATTCCTAGGATCAAAGTTGCAATAAATCTTTTTGGTCTTAAAAGTTCATTAACTGTTTTTAAAATTTCAACACCTGGGTCATCATACCAAGATTCTGTAAGATTGACTGGCTAATTAGGCTGATGTACAATTAAAAACACCTTTAAATCTTTAGACATGGTTGAATTAATACAATTAGTAAGAACACAATCATGACAATAAATGTTATAAGCTTCCTTATTTTTAGTGATATTGAAATTATTTATGGTAGACATAAGAATAGCATGAGGAGCATTTATACAAGCATGTACTGCAAAGTCATTAGGTTTACTTAACTTAGGTCTTTGTAGTAATACTATATTAGTAGCTGCTAATAGTTTATACAAGTCAGGAAAGTAAGAGAATTTACCATTTATAAGGTCACTTTGATAGATGGGTGTTACCCATCCAGGAGTAAACCATCTATGAATAGGCTCATTGGTAAGAAAAGGGTTAAAATTAAAATGTACCATTTTATTTCATCTTATCTTTAACCAAAGTTTATAATCAAAATCAGGAGAAGACACAGAATAATCTATAATAGTAGTAGCAGAGCCTTGTGGCTTAAACTGTAATGCAGTTTAATGATGAAAACCACATTCAAACCATTTTGGGAAATCTGTTTCTAAATTGAGTAGATTCCAAGAGCTGTCTTTACGACTGTTAAAGTCGTCACACAGTTTAAAAGGAGGCGTTAAAGCCACTGAAATATTTGTATCATTATAATTAGCATATCCAAGTGAGGTTATCTCTAGGGATCATATATCTCTTTCGTTGTCTTCTTCTCCTGGAGAATCAGTAATGTAAGTCCTATAACTTAAAGGGAGACATCCCAATGGCACATGTAGATTATCTGTACTAAAGCACATTGGTGTCTCTTCAGTAATTCCATGAAATGTAATTGTAAATGCTATTTTATGTGGTATTAAAGAATCTGAAATCCCTCCAAGTAGTTGAGGCTCATTAGTAAATACTTTAATATTAGATCTGCTCCAAGTAGTTGGATGCAGTAAGGGAGGATTTGGAAAATAGGTCCAGCATGAATAGGCAGTACCTGAGTCGAAATGAGAGCAATCAATGCAAAAAACAAAGCCTCTGGGGTTTTAGGTTTTCCGGAGCTGTTCACCAGGTGTTCAGCAGTGGCAGTCAGGCATTTCACTTGTCCCCAAGTCGGCAGGTCTGAGTTGTGAGTTGCGGATGATTGTGCAAGACGCAACTTTTTCATCTTAAATACTAGTCCATTTTCGTCCATCTGATTGGGTTGGTAAGGGATCCAATACTTTTTGTTCTTCCTACTTCGAATAGGGCTCATTGTAGTGACGTATTAATCTGTCTGGAATCCACAAAGGTGTTTCTGCATCCTGTGGAAGTACATAAGCATAGCCTCGACCGGAGATTAGCAAGACATCAGGTCCTCTCCATTTACCAGATAATAAATCTTTCCATTTTACTAAACTTTGTTTTGACCTTTTACTTTCCCAATGTCTCATCATTGCAGTATTTCCCTCCTTGTCAGTATTTAGATGATTTAAAACAAATAAAGCACGTTGTAAAATATGATGTGGGGAAGAGTATTTAAGCTCTCCCTCTTTTAGCTTATTTATTTGTATTTTTAATCTTTGATGGCTCCTTTCTACTATTGCTTGTCCTTGTGGGTTATAAGGAATTCCTGTAGAATGAGAAATATTAAACCTGGAACAAAAATCTTTAAATGGTTTTGATGTATAAGCAGGAGCATTATCAGTTTTTAATTTTTTAGGCATTCCTAAAACAGAAAAACAAAGGAATAAATGTTGAATCACATCCTTGTAGGCTTCCCCAGTTCTGGCTGAGGCCACAATAACATGAGAAAAGGTATGGACTGTAACATGAACATAAGACAATTTTCCAAATTCTGATATATGAGTTACATCCATTTGCCATAAGACATTAGGTAAACGTCCTCGAGGATTAACTCCCATCTGTGGAGAAGGAATAAATTTAGGACAAACATGACAATTTTTAACAATAGTTCTAGCTTCTTCTCTAGAAATATGAAATTGTTTTTATAAGGCAGATGAATTTTGATGATG
Source organism: Sciurus carolinensis (assembly GCF_902686445.1). NCBI lineage: Eukaryota > Metazoa > Chordata > Mammalia > Rodentia > Sciuridae > Sciurus > Sciurus carolinensis. Next base: position 129,572,685 of record NC_062220.1, read on the forward strand.
ATTTTTGTGTGATATAATAGCTTCTTCTATAGCTGTTAAAATAAAATTTTTAGTTAAGTGATCAGCATGGGTATTCCCCTGAGCAAGGGGACCAGGTAATCCAGAATGTCCCCGAATATGACCTATAAAGAAATGTGAAGTTCTGTTATGAATTAGATATTGAAGTTCTTGTAGCCTATGTATAATTTTAGATGAAAAGGAGAGCGTTGCTCTTTCTATGGTTGGAAACAGTTTAACAATGTATAGTGAGTCTGTGTACAAGTTAAAGGATTGAGCAACAGTCCTGAAAGCATAGATGACTGCTTCTAATTCAGCTTTTTGTGCAGAAGTTTCTTGTGTCCATAGAACTGTGGGTTGAGAATTAATTATTGTAACTGCTTTTTCATTTGACGACCCATCTGTAAATATTAACATAGCATTGTTAATTGGAGTTGAGGAGCACCATTTAGGAAATATTATTTCTGTTTGAAATAAAAAATGTAGTAAAGGATTATTGGGCAAGTGGAAAGAAATTTTTTCTGTAAAATTTAGAAATGCAATAGCCCATTGATCATCAATTCGTAATAATTGGTCAAATTGTTCTCTTGTGTAAGGAATAATTATTTCATGCATTTCACAAGCAAACAATTCTTTACTTCTAAATCTAGCCTTTAATACCAAAGAAGCTACCATAGTAGGATAAGACATTAATATTTTCTTTCCTGATACTGGTAAGTGTATCCATTCAAGTGGATCATTTTGCCGTAAACAACCTGTTGGAGTATGTTTCATTTTTAGAACAATAAAAACCCAAGGCAAGTTATAATTAACTTGTTGTAAGTAATGTTTTTGAATTACAGTTTCAACAACTTGCAAGGCTTGTTCTCCTTCTTTAGTTAATATTCTACTTGAGTTAGGATCTGAATCACCCTTTAGTATTTCAAACAAAGGTTTTAAATCATTAGTTGAGAGTTTTAAATAAGGTATAATCCAATTTATATCTCCCAATAATTTTTGAAAATCATTTAATGTTAATAGTTGTCTTTTCGAACTTTTGAGAGCTGACACAATCTATTTTTATAGTTCTTCCTAGATAATTATAAGGAGGTTCCTGTTGAATTTTTTCAGGAGCCACTATCAGACCCCACCTCTGTAAATCTTTAATTAAATCCTGTAATATTATTTATAACAAATGGTTTTGAGAATGTGCAATCAATATATCATCCATATAGTGAATCATATAGCAGTCTGGATACTATTGTCTACAATTAATTAAAGCTTGATCTACAAATTTTTGACATAATGTAGGACTATTTTTCATTCCTTGAGGTAATGCTTTCCATTGAAATCTTTGATAAGGCCTTTGTAAATTAGGGCAATGGTAAACTAAAAGCAAAATGCCGTCTATCTAGTTTAGCTAAAGGAATAGTAAAGAAGCAATCCTGCAAATCAATGACTATAATATGATAGCATTTAGGGACAGTCACAGGAGAAGGACACTCCCCACTAGCTGCAGAGTGTAAGGGGAAGTAGGTCCTAAATATTTTACAGTTGCTTTTAGTTCTTTTAACATTTTAAAAGAGAGAGAGGCTCCCAATGAGGCTCTCCTCCCTCATCTATAGCCCATACTATAGGGCAACAAATACTAACATCTCCCTGTTTTTGTGCCTCACGAACAGCACCTAGAAATCCTACCTTTTGGACTTTCCTTTTTATTTTATCTGGAGGTTTAGGAAGGGCCGGCACAACAGGAGCCAACAAAGGTGGATCCTCATTATGGTATCTGAAAGCGGCTTCTTCCAAGTCCTCCTCATCAGACGGGGAGAGCTGATCAGGTAGACCTTTCTCCTTTTTACCGGTTTTATCATCGTCTGATTCACTTTCACTTTCACTCTTAGTTTCCTATGTATATTTTTTAACCGAGGCTGTCAGCAAAGGCTCCTTTTCTGACATTTCATCTGGTGATCTTAACCTTTTACTTAGCTGCTCACTTTTATATCTAGGGTCTAAACAGTCCCTAAAAAGATTCCACAACGCAAAAGCGTCCGTGGGGACTCTTTCATTGCCATATAATCTATGATGCACATGCATAGCATCGCCTACCTTTTTCCAGGTTTTAACATCTAAGGTTCCCTGTTCAGGAAACCAAGAGGCACATTCTTGCACAAAATGAAAAAATCTTTTTAATTGAGCTGTTTATACATGCGCTTCTCTTTTAGTTAATAAGTGCTTAGCAATATCAATAAATAGTGCTCTTTCTTTGCTTTCACTACCTCCCATGGTAGCTGTTCTGTCTATCCCTGCCTATCCTTTCTCGGCGTTCTCTACCGAGGGGTCCGCGGCACCACAGGCAGGATCCTAGCTGTCTCGAAAAGGAAAGAAATTAATAATAAACGGGGGGTTTACCAGAGTGCCCCATGTTGGGCGCTACTTGCCGGGGTCCAGCCCTAGCAGGAGTCCATGGGTTCCACACCGGTAAACGGGGCGCGGGGAGACAGCGTTGGCGATGGATGGAGAATGAAAGACACAGACTCTAGTTCTGGTGCAATCAATCCCACTTTATTCTGGGAAGGCTGGGTTTATATACATTTTTCTTCAGGCTATAATGGCAGTCTTGTGGTTAATATTAAAGAAGTTTCCAAAGCATAGGCAGAAAACAGCACCTTACAGATTATCCTTGCCTAATCACAATTGTTTTAAGAATATCTAACTACATTGATGAGCTAATACAATGTTTATTTCCTTAATATCTAAACTCTATGTGACCTAAGACTATTCTTATTATTCTCGTGGTTAAAGTGATAGACAAGTAACCTCATGTGACCATTTCTCTTAGGTTCCTCTGGTTAATATCTAAATTGCTGAGTTAAGGGTTACAGGAGGGCAGCGGTCCCAATGGTTATTGTGTGCCAACATTTATTATAGGGGTGACATATTCTTTGTAGGAAGGAAGGAATGTTGTGGAACCTTATTCTCTTACCTCATCACCACACATGAACAAAACCATCATTAAAATTTAACCAGCCTGTTGGAGACAAAGGCAGATCTACAACTATTTTCTCCAGAGGCTTTCAGGGACTCATTGCACGGTTGCAAACTTATTTTTAATTTTGTTAGTGGTAAAGACCCATTGTTTCTCAGATTGTAGGTAATATTTTCTGGAATTTTTGTTGTATTCCCTTCATCCCCTTAAGCAATCCATTCAGACTGAAATGAGTAATATATTATCAGAGAAACACAGCAGAGAAAACACCATGCTTGGAGCAAAACATCCGGCAATTCCTTTTAGGATGAGCCTTTGCAATCATCCTCCAGAGGATCTTTGTCAAGCACTGGATGGAATTCTGGATGCCCCCGCAGGTTTTCTCTCGTTTTCTCTTTGTTAGTGTGGCTAAAGGTTTATCAATTTTGTTCATTTTTTTGAAGAACCAACTATTTATTTTGTCAAGTTTTTATATTGTTTCTTTTGTTTCAATTTCGTTGATTTCAGTTCTGAGTTTAGCTATTTCCTGTCTTCTACTACTTTTGGTGTTGGTCTGTTCTTCTTTTTCTAGGGCTTTGAGCTGTAGTGTTAGGTCATTTATTTGTTGAGTTTTACTTCTTTTATTAAATGCACTCCATGAAATAAATCTTCCTCTATGTACTGCTTTCATAGTGCCCCAGAGATTTTGATATGATGTTTCTTTGTTCTCATTTACCTCTAAGAATTTTTAAATTTCCTTCCTAATATCTTCTGTTATCCATTCATCATATAATAGCATATTGTTTAATCTCCAGGTGTTGGAGTAGTTTCTGTTTTTTACTCTTTCATTTATTTCTAACTTCAATCCATTATGATCTGATAGAATACAAGGTAGTGTCTCTATCTTCTTGTATTTGCTGACATTAGCTTTGTGGCATAATATATGGTCTATTTTAGAGAAGGATCCATGTGCTGCTGAGAAGAAAGTATATTCGCTCTTGGTTGGATGGTACATTCTATAAATGTCTGTTAAGTCTAAATTATTGATTGTGTTATTGAGATCTATGGTTTCTTTGTTCAATTTTTGTTTGGAAGATCTGTCCAATGGTGAGAGAGGCGTGTTAAAATCACCTAGTATTATTGTGTTATGGTCTATTTGGTTTCTAAAATTGAGAAGGATTTGTTTAACATACATGGATGAGCCACTGTTTGGGGCATAGATGTTATGATTGTTATATCTTGCTGATTTATGCTTCCCTTAAGCAGTATGAAATGTCCTTCTTTATCCCTTCTGACTAACTTTGGCTTGAAGTCCACATTATTTGAAATGAGGATGGATACTCCAGCTTTTTTGCATGGTATGTTTTTCCCCATCCTTTCACCTTTAGTCTATGGGTATCTCTTTCTATGAGGTGAGTCTCTTGCAGGCAACATATTGTTGGACCTTTCTTTTTAATCCAATCTGCCAATCTATGTCTTTTGATTGATGAATTCAGGCCATTAACATTCAGGGTTATTATTGAGATATGATTTGTATTCCCCATCATTTGGTTCATATTTAAAATTTTTGACACAATCTTGGTTCCTCCTTTATTTGACAGTTCCTTTAGGATAATTCCTCCCTTTGCTGATTTGCTTCTTTGACTTTTATCTCTTCCTCATGAAATATTTTGCTGAGAATGTTCTGTAATGCTGGTTTTCTTTTTGTAAGTTCTTTTAGCTTTTGTTTATCATGGAATGATTTTATTTCATCGTCAAATTTGAAGGTAAGTTTTTCTCATCATTTGCTTCCTTGATCATTTTAATTATGTACATTCTGAACTCCCTTTCTGTCATTTCTTCTGCCATGCTGTCGTTGGATTTTATTGATGTAACATCTAGATTTGTTTGGGGCATTTTCTTCCCTTGTTTTCTCATATTGTTCAGGAATCAGTGGGTCATTAAGATATTGCAGATTTCATCTATCGACTTATAATGTCCCTGAAGATTGCTAGTATATCCCCTCTTATCCTTTAGTAGCCTGAAGTCTTGGAGGAAGTTGATAATGCGGAGCTCCACGAAGAAGCTGCCTCTCTAGGGGTGGTGACCCCCAGGTGGGGTATATTCCCTGCTAGTGGGCAGAGGTGCCTCCACTTGTTGACCAATGGTCATCCAATGGGGAACTAGGCTGCAGGCTGAGGCAAGTCCTGTTTGTGCCTGTGTCTCTGGTTTTACCGTCCCTGTGGGAAAACCTCCCCCGGCAGGGAAGAGTCACTCGGTGGGGACGTCTCGCTAGTCAGTTCCCCTCCTAGAGGTTCCCCTCAATCTACAACTACCGCCTGGGCTGGGCTGTCTTCCTCTGCAACGTTCCCAGGGGCCCGGACCTACCTCCTGGGCCTGGGAGCCTCACCCTCCGCAGGCGAGTCTCCTTAGGCTGCCTCTCCCAGAGAATCTGCCCGAAGCCCTGGAAACTTCACTTCGCCCCTAGGCTTGTCTCTGTGCGGCTCTGCCACCAAGAAGTCACCTAGGTCCTGGGACCCTGCTCTACACCTAATCGCCTGGCTATGCAGCCCCTCCTCTGAGCCGCCACCTGGAGCCCCGTACAATAGCTCCGATACCCAGAGACCCGCCACACACCTCCTCCTCTGGACAGCGGCCTGGTTTCCGACGCAGTCACTAGGAGTCCAAGCAACTCACTTCGCATCTCCTCCTCCCGCCAACCGCCCATAGCCCTAGGCAGTCACTCCGAGTCCAAGTGACCCGCCCTGTTCCTCCTCCTCCTCCTCGGGGTAGCCCCCCGGGTGTTCAGGAGCGGTGGCTCCGCGACCAAGTGACCCACTGTGCTCCTCCTCCAGGCAGGCCATCGGTGTTCTGGAGCGGTCGTTCTGAGTTCAAACAGCTCGCCACGCAGATCCTCCTCTGGCAACTGCCTGTGGCTCTGATGCAGTCACTCCTAAGACCAAGTGACCCGCCGCGCTCCTCCTCTTCCTCCGGGCAACCCCCCCGGTGTTCAGAAGCTATCGCTCTGAGTTCAAACAGCTTGTCACGCAGCTCCTCCTCAGGCAGCCGCCCAGAGCCCCAGTGGTTGCTCTGAGTCCAAGCGCTGTGCTGAGCCGCCTCCTCTACAATGATCCCAGTTGTCCGTGTTTACTGCTCCAGCGGGGGGAGGGGCGTCTCGCCGGGCAACTCTACTTCACAAAGTTCCCTGCTTTCCGGGGCTACCGCCCCATCCGGGACACCTCCCAAAAGGGAGAGACTCACCCAGCAGCTTTGAGTTTGTCCCAAGTCTCTCACTATCTCCTCTTTCGACTCCTGAGTCCTGGAGCAACGTGAAATGCAGCCGCCCTCTAGTCCGCCATCTTGAAAACCCTTATTATTATATTTTAAATTCATTTTTATTGTAAACAAATGGGATACATCTTATTTCTCTGCTTGTACATGAAGTAGAGGCATCCCATTTGCGTAATCATACATTTACATAGGATAATAGGTTTTGATTCATTCTGTTATTTTTTTTCTGCCCCCACCCCTCCCACCCCTCTTTCCCCTCTATATTGTCCCTCATTCCTCCATTCTTGCTCCCCTTGCACCCCCCATTATGTGTCATCATCCGCTTATCAGCGAGATCATTCGTCCTTTGGTTATTTGAGATTGACTTATCTCACTTAGCATGATATTCTCCAATTTCATCCATTTGCCTGCAAATGCCATAATTTTATTATTCTTTATGGCTGAGTAATATTCCATTGTGTGTGTATATCACAGTTTCTTTATCCATTCATCAATTGAAGGACATCTACATTGGTTCCACAGTCTGGATATTGTGAATTGAGCAGCTATGAACATTGATGTGGCTGTATCTCTGTAGTATGCTGATTTTAAGTCCTTTGGGTATAGGCCAAGAAGTGGGATAGCTGGGTCAAATGGTGGGTCTATTCCAAGTTTTCTAAGGAATCTCCACACTGCTTTCCAGAGTGGCTGCACTAATTTGCAACCCACCAGCAAGGTATGAGTGTACCTTTTTCCCCACATCTTCTCCAACACCTATTGTTGCTTCTATTCTTGATAAACACCATTCTAATTGGAGTGAGATGGAATTTTAGGGTAGTTTTGATTTGAATTTCTCTTATTACTAAAGATGGTGAACATTTTTTCATATGTCTGTTGATTGCTTGTAGATCTTCTTCTGTGAAGTGTCTTTTCATATCTTTAGCCCATTTGTTGAATGGGTTATTTGTATTCTTCATGTAGAGTTTTTTGAGTTCTGTATATATTCTGGAAATTAGTGCTCTATCTGAAGTATGAGTGGCAAAGATTTTCTCCCACTCTGTAGGCTCTCTTTTTGCATTGCTGATAGTTTCCTTTGCTGAGAGAAATCTATTTAGTTTGAATCTATCCTAGTTATTGTTTCTTGCTTTTATTTCTTGTGCTATGGGAGTCCTGTTAAAGAAGTCTGATCCTAAGCCAACAAGTTGAACATTTGGACCTACTTTTTCTTCTGTAAGATGCAGGTTCTCTGGCCTGATTTCAAGGCCCTTGATCCATTGTGAGTTGAGTTTTGTGCAGGGTGAGAGATAGGGGTGTAGTTTCATTCTGTTGCATATGGATTTCCAATTTTCCCAGCACTATTTGTTGAAGAGGCTATCTTTTCTCCATTGCATATTTTTGGCAGCTTTGTCTAGTATGAGAAAACTGCATTTATTTGGGTTTGTGTCCATGTCCTATATTCTGTACCATTGATCTACCTGTCTATTTTAGTGCCAATACCATGCCGTTTTTGTTACTATTGCTTTGTAGTAGAGTTGAAGTTCTGGTATTGCAATACCCCCTGTTTCATTTTTCCTGCTAAGGATTGCTTTTGCTATTCTGGGTTTCTTATTCTTCCAGATGAATTTCATGATTGCTTACTCTATGAAGTATTTTGTAAGGTACATCATTGTGATTTTAATTGGAATTGCATTGAATCTGTATAGTACTTTTTGTAGTATGGCCATTTTGACAATATTAATTCTGCCTATCCAAGAACATGGGAGATCTTTCCATCTTCTAAGGTGTTCCTCAATTTCTTTCTTCAATGCTTTGTAGTTTTCATTGTAGAGATCTTTTACCTCTTTGGTTAGATTGATTCCCAAGTATTTTATGTTTTTTGAGACTATTGCAAATGGAGTTGTTTTCCTCATTTTCCTTTCAGCTGTTTCATTACTTGCATATAAAAATGCTTTAGATTTATGCATGTTGATTTTATAGCCTGATATTTTGCTGAATTCATTGATGAGGTCTAGAAGTTTTCTGGAGGAGGCTTTTGGATCCTCTAAATATAGAATCATGTCATCAGGAAATAGTGACAGCTTAAGTTCCTCTTTTCCTATTCATATCCCTTTAATTTCTTTAGTCTCCCTAATTGCTCTGGCTAGAGTTTCGAGGACAGTGTTGAATAGAAGTGATGAAAGAGGACAACCCTGTCTTGTTCCCATTTTTAAAGGGAATGCTTTCAGTGTTTCTCCATTAAGAATGATGTTGGCCATGGGCTTAGCATCAATAGCCTTTACAATATTCAGGTATTTTCCTACTATCCCTATTTTTTCTAGTGTTTTGAGCATGAAGGGGTGTTGTATTTTGTCGAATGCTCTTTCTGCATCAATTGAAATAAACATATGATTCTTATCCTTAAGTCTATTGACATGATGGATTATGTTTATTGATTTATGAATGTTAAACCATCCTTGCATTCCAGGGATGAACCCCACTTGATCATGGTGCCCAATTTTCTTAATATGTTTTTGGATATGGTTTGCCAATATTTTGTTAAGGATCTTTGCATCTATATTCATCAAGGATATTGGTCTAAAATTTTCTTTCCTTGATGTGTCTTTTCCTGGTTTGGGTATGAGGGTGATATTAGCTTCATAGAATGAGTTTGGTAGGGTACCCTCCTTTTCTATTTCCTGGAATACTTTGAGAAGTATTGGAATGAGTTCTTCTTTGAAGGTCTTGTAGAAATCGACTGAGAATCCATCGGGTTCTGGGCTTTTCTTGGATGGTAGGTTTTTAATGGCTTCTTCTATTTCATTGCTTGATAATAATCTGTTTAAATTGCGTATGTCCTCCTGGTTCAGTTTGGGAGGAGCATATGTCTCTAGAAATTTGTCAATGTCTTCGGTAGTTTCTATTTTGTTGGAATACAGATTTTTGAAGTAGCTTCTCATTATGTTATGTATCTCAGTGGTGTCTGTTGTGATTTTTTTTTTCATCACAAATTATAGTAATTTGAGTTCTCTCTCTCCTTCTCTTTGTTAGTGTGGCTAAGGGTTTGTCTATTTTGTATACTTTTTCAAAGAACCAACTTTTTGTTTTGTCAATTTTTTTGAATTGTTTATTTTGTTTCAATTTCATTGATTTCAGCTTTGATTTTAATTATTTCCTGTCTTCTACTACTTTTGCTGTTATTCTGTTCTTCTTTTTCTTGGGTTTTGAGATGTAATGTTAGGTCACTTAGTTGTTGACTTTTCATTCTTTTCTGGAATGCGCTCCATGCAATGAATTTTCCTCTTAGTACCGCTTTCATAGTGTCCTAGAGATTTTGATATGTTGTATCATCGTTCTCATTGACCTCTAAGAATTTTTTATCTCCTCCCTGATGTTTTCTGTTATCCATGTTTCATTCAATAGCATATTATTTAGTCTCCAAGTGTTGGAGTAATTCTGTTTTTTATTTTGTCATTGATTTCTACTCTCAATCAATTATGATCTGATAGAACACAAGGCAGTATCTCTATTTTTTTTTGCATTTCCTAAGGGCTGCTTTGTGGCATAACATATGGTTCATTTTGAGAAGGTTCCATGTGCTGCTGAGAAGAACATGAATCTGCTCGTTGATGGATGGAATATTCTATATATGTATATTAAGTCTAGGTTATTGATTGTGTTATTGAGTTCTATGGTTTCTTTGGTTGGTTTTTGTTTAGAAGATCTATCTAGTTGTGACAGTGGTGAATTAAAGTCACCTGAATTATTGTGTTGTGGTCTATTTGATTCCTAAAATTGAGAAGAATTTGTAAGATGTATAGGGATGCACCATTGTTTGGGGCATAAATATTTACTATCATTTTGTCTTCCTGATTTATGGTTCCCTTAAGCATTATGAAATGTCCTTCTTTATCCCTTGTGACTAACTTTGGCTTGAAGTCCACTTTATCTGATATAAAGATGGAAACCCCCGCTTTTTTACTGAGTCCATGTGCGTGGTAGGTTTTTTCCCCATCCTTTCACCTTTAGCCTGTGGATGTCTTTTTCTATGAGATGAGTCTCTTGCAGGCAGCATATTGTTGGGTCTTTCTTTTTAATCCATTCTGCCAGTCTGTGTCCTTTGATTGATGAGTTTAGGCCATTAACATTCAGGTTATTATTGAGATATGATTTGTATTCCCAGTCATTTGGCTTATTTTTGGTTTTTAAATTGGCTTGGTTTCTCCTTTGAGTGTTTTTTCCCTAAGGTAGTTCCTCCGTTTGCTGACCTACATTGTTGTTTTTCATTTACTCCTCATGGAATATTTTGTTGAGAACATTCTGTAGTGCAGGCTTTCTATTTGTAAATTCTTTTAAGTTTCATTTATCATGGAAGGATTTTATTTCATTTTGAAATCTGAAGGTTAGTTTTGCTGGGTATAGGATTCTTGGTTGGCAACCATGTTCTTTCAGAGCTTGAAATATGTTGTTCCAGGCCCTTCTAGCTTTTAGAGTCTGGGTTGAGAAGTTGGCTGCTATCCGTATTGGTTTCCCCCTATATGTAATCTGATGCTTTTCTCTCACGGCCATCAAAATCCTATCTTTATTTTGATTGTTAGACATTTTCATTATAATATGCCTTGGTGTGGATCTGTTGTGATTTTGTGTATTTGGTGTTCTGTAAGCCTTTTGTATTTGATTTTCCATTTCATTCTTCAGGCTTGGGAAATTTTCTGATATTATTTCATTGAATAGGTTGTTCATTCCTTTGGTTTGTATCTCTGTGCCTTCCTCAATCCCAATAATTCTTAAATTTGGCCTTTTCATGATGTCCCATAGTTCTTGGAGATTCTGTTCATGATTTATTACCATCTTCTGTGTTTGGACAACTTTATTTTCAAGATTAAATATTTTGTCTTCATTGTCTGAGGTTCTGTCTTCCAAGTGGTCTGGTCTTTTGGTGATGTTTTCCATTGAGTTTTTTATTTGGTTTATTGTTTCCTTCATTTCAAGGATTTCCATTTGGTTTTTTTCTTGAGAATCTCTATCTCTTTGTTGAAATGATCTTTTGCTTCGTGCAAGTGCTCTTTCAGCTTATTTGTATTATCATTCATTGCCTGCATTTGCTGTCTTATCTCATCCTTTACTTCGCGAATCATCTTAATCAAGTATAATGTGAAGTCCTTTTCTGACATTTCTTCTAACATCCTGTCATTGAATTCTATTAATATAGAATCTAGATTTGTTTGGATCATTTTCTTCCCTTGTTTTTTCATGTTGTTCATGTATCTTCCCCTCTAGCAGTGCAGATCTGGGGTATTGCATATTTCCCCCTATAGATTTATAGTGGCCCTATAGGTTCCCAATACCTTTTCTTTAAGGGGAGATCAATATTAGCAGTGCCCCATTCAGACACTATGCAATCCTAGACCAAATAGCCCCTTTGAGGACAATAACAAAATTGTCATAATAAACAGAATGAGTTCAAATATTATCTTCAGTAAAACAAACAGATTTGCTATAAGATCTGCAGTTTCTAATGGAGCACAAAGAGGATGCAGAGGGATGTAGAATGTGGCTGTTAATGGGATAAGAAATGAATATACAGACATTCTAGATAATAGAAAGGGTGAGAGTATAATCAAAAGAAATTGGATGTTAGCATTAAAAAAGGGAGAAAGAGACTCTGAGGGAGCAGGTAAACAAAAGGAAAAGAGAGCAAGACAAGTAAAGCAATAAAAACTTAAAATTTTTCAATAAGGAGAAAAAAGAAATCTACAGTATAACACTTGTATAGTAATGAAACCTCTCTGTCTTCAGTCTCCTGATATATGAGAGGTACCTGACAATGAGCTTCAAGTCTCCAGCAGGCATCTCAGGATGGGATTTGCCCCACCTAAAGATCGGAGGTATGGCTTCCAGGATTATTCAAGATGGCCACTCTGGCTTCCAAATGTGTTGGCAAGTGAGGAGCTGCAGCTCAGGGTGTGGATGTGGTCAGCTGGAGGTTCTGGAGGTGGGATATGGTTGGTCAGGCAGGGGTTCTGGAGGTTGGGTGTGTTTGGTGTGGTTGCACGATCCTGGAGGCCAGGTGCAATCAGTCAGTCTGGTGCCTCAGTTATAGGGTGCAGTCAGTCAGTCTGGGGGTCCTGGCGGCAGGGAGCAGTCAGTTGATGTGAGGGCCCTAGAGGCAGGGAGTGATCGGTCAGGCTGAGGGATCCGGGAGACGAGGCTTAGTCAGTCTGGCCAGGGGTCCTACAGGACCTGGCTGTTGTCTTAAAATGGCAGCAGCCACATGTAATCAAACCTACAGGTACTGTAACAGTGAACTTCCAGGCAACAGCAGGCAGCTGGCGCTCCACTGGCGGTCGGTGATCAGTTTGCTGACTATTGTTGGATGATCGGGAGGTGAACCTCGTGCACTGGGTTATGGATAGGTGTAAGGCAGGCGATGGACAGGTGAGAGGCAGGCCAAATGGCGGATGATAGGTGCCTGACAGTGAGCAATCTGCACTCAAAAAAGACGTTGATATGCTAGCAGACTGCAGGTGATCACAGCAGACAAATGGGGTAAACAGCAGGGGATCGATAAGCAGCAAAAACTGCCTCACCAAGAAACAGATATCCTCTGCTTGAAATCAGAGTTATGGAGTGAAAAGGAACACAGTCTCCCTCTAGTCTGCCATGTTGGATCTGCCAGTATGGCCATTTTGACAATATTAGTTCTGCCTATTCAAGAACATGGG